>NW_020950792.1:8092614-8238817 GCF_900497805.2 Vombatus ursinus | reverse complement strand
CACACACACACACACACACATATGTTGAGGTTTAGAGGTGCTGAGACCTTGAAGTAGCAATGAAAGTCCTGCCTTGAATGAATTCCACCCAAGCCTTCTTTCAGACAAAGACAAGGTTTATTAGAACACAGGTCAAGGTGGGTGTGATTCTAAAAATCCACCCTTTGGTAATGGAGATTAACTCTTTTTATAGGAAAAAGATCTGTGGGAGGATCTTGGATGGGGGTGGCCTGTAGGGTGGGATGACTGGGAGGTATGGAACTCCAGGGACCCAGGGAGTCTAGATAGAATCAAGGGTGGGAAGTGACCAGAGGCAATCAGGGGTTAATAGAAAATGAAGGGCTGAGCTAGGTAACTAAGAATTGGTAAATTGGATGTAGGCCACATTGAAAGACCAGTTGAAAGGATTATAGCCTCAGGCAAAAGCCATGGACCTGACCATGTGGGAAAGCCCAAGGAAAGTTGGGGAATGGGTTTACAAGGCCTATACTTGTGTGTGTGTATGTGTGTTTGTGGATTACTTAGAACATGCCCATTCTTTCTGCTTGGATGCCCATATATGAGAATCAAATCAAAAAATGTCATATCTCCACATACTGAAATCTTTCTTTAGTGATCAAGTCAAGTACCATCTGTGATACCTTTTGTTTTCTACCTAATTAGAAGTGATCCCTCAGACTTTGGATTTTCCAGGCCAAAGTATAAGGCACTAAAATACTAAAATATTAATTGCTTATCCTAATCTCGAGGCAACAAAGTAGCATAGTGAATAGAGTTGGAATTTGAATTACATAAAAGTGATTCCAAATGTTGCCTGAAACACTTACTAACCATATGACCATGGGCAAGTCACTTTACCTATGTGTGTTTTTATCCTCTGTAAATGAGGAGTTTTGATTCAATTAAATCTAAGATTCCTTCTAACCTTCTACCCATGATACTATGAAATTAAATCCATGATTGCTCTAAAGAGTTTGGTCCACCTATCTACACAAGATGTATAAAATCTGTAATAGGCATTTAGATGAAAAGTTCATAGTGATGGCCCAGGAATACATACAATGAAGGGGGTAAAGAATGTGAAAGTACTTTCAATTCCTCCCAAAGCTTCTCCTTCCAACAAAACCTGCTTTTTTTAAACCAATTTTTTTTTCAGTGATATTATATGGCTTGAGTAGACAGTAGTATTTCATGAATCAAAGACTTAAAATTGTGGTATAATCAGAGGACAATGGAGACAACAATCTTAAGTGTTCATAGGATATAGCACATTCCCAAATAAGAATTGAATATTATGAATACATAAATTTCAAATGAAAACAATGAAAATTATCTCATCAAAGAAAGGTACAACTGTAAAAGTGAGAGTAAGGGTTAACAAGTCCACAGGTTTTATTCTACATTGTTACTTGTGCAATGCCAAGAGAGTGAAGGCTGAATATGTTGGGTGAACCTCTAATGACAGAATTACATGGCAAAGAATCCCACTGGATATGAAGACATGAATGGGTTGTGATATTCATCTCTAGAAAAAGTACCCGCAATTATGAAAGCACAGGTCTATTACAGTACTTCAAACTTCCAGTAACAAAATGATTGAAAACTATCATGTGTCTATTTTTTCAATCACATCTGAAAGAAATATCCATTTAGTTTAAAGGGTGAGTGATTTACATCTTCAGTTTCTGTTTTATATATTTATAAATTATGCAACTTTCCAAATTTCTACATTCACTATTCTATTACCCCAAACCAAATGTTAATTCCAAAAAGACACATAAGTATTTAGCTGAATCTGTCTTATTGACATGGCATTTCATCTAATCACAAACAAGTGCCATGATAGTCTAATGGAAGCCAAAAGGCATGTTGCCAAAAGTTATGACAGGGCTGCCTGCATCCAAATCCTCAAGCATTTGGCTAACAAATGCATTTCTAATTCATGTGGGAAACAGCAAATAGACAGAGAGGAATCATTTAATGTGAATTTTTCAATCATAAAATAGCAAAATATAGCCAGTGGACCAAGAAATATTCAACCTCTGAAAGTGTTCTAAGAGATGAATAAAGAAATTTAAACTATACTGTTAATCATGTATTTCCAAATATCAGCATCAATGAAATTAACTAGATAAGAATAATGAACTATGAAGAAGAGTTCTGAGTTTATTACACTCTCCACAGTCTGTTAATATCAATTGTGAACCAAGCAAGATTATTAGTTGATTGGCATTGTTTCTCTCTCTCTCTTCTTCCTTCTTTCTCTTTCTTCTTTCTTTCTTTTTTCTTTCTTTATTTCTTTCTTCCTTCCTTCCTTCTTTCCTTCCTTTCTTTTTTCTTCTTTCTTCCTTTCTTCCTTCTTTTCTTCCTTTTTTCTTCTTTCTTTCTTCCTTCCTTCCCTTCTCTCTTCTTTTCTTTATCTCCTTCCCTAAAAGGAAAGGGAAAACTTTGAAGAGATTTCTTCACTCACAACTAATATAAAACATAAATACTTTCAATGCAAAGTTATCTATAAACTAGTCAAATGTTATGATTTATGAATACATAAATAATACATTTATCATTTATATCAATCACTTATTATATATGAATCATTCAGAAGCAGAGTAGATCTGTGTGTGTTATTTTTCCCCACTGTATTGAGTTATGATGGGACCAAACAAAATTAATGAAACAAAATGGAATACTGTGTGTATTACTGAGTGTCTTCCCTTTGCTTTTGTCTGCATGTTAGAGAATAGAAAAGCAATTTGGTGTAATGGGTAGAACATTGCCTTTAGAGTTGGAGGATTTGGATTCTAATCCTATCCCTGATGCTAAGTGACCCTAGATAAGTCATTCAACATCTCTGCATCTCTGTTCTTTCATATGTAAAATAAAGGGGTGGTACTCAGTAGTCTCCAAGGTCCCTTCCAGTACTTCAAAGTTCTATCTACTTGTGGTGACATATTACTTTTTGTAATTTCAGATTTAAAATGTGTTTCCAAAGTAATATTGAAACAAGTTGCAATGAACAAGTCTTCAGTTCATGAAAGGAGGAATTTTTTTTTCAGAGTCTGCAATGGAGAAAAATAAAACAACCACCTTACAGCTTGAATGCTTAATATATTGGAAAAATAAACTTTGTACCCTGAGTCCACTCTTTGTTACATTCTACAAGGGACAATTTTTTTTTAAATTCATGCCAGAATCTTAGCCTGGAGATTCTATAATGAGTAGGATTTGAATTGAGAAATTAGGTATAGCTCTGTTTATATTACTTTTGCCTTTTGTATTAATATGGTTTGAGACAAAGTATTTCCTTTCAAATTTGGACACTTACATAGACCTAAAACTCTTACTGATAATATAACAGAGACTTGGCAAACTGTCTTTGAAATGAAGAGGAATTTGAAAGAATTGCATGGATCTTTGTTTTTAATCCTTTGAGAAATTTCAGTTAGATGAAGAGTGTACTTCTACAAATTATATCAGCTAAGAAAAAAAAAACTATCAAGCTGTATTTAAGTAGGAATACATTATATATCTTTTAAATGCCACCTGAAGAAGGTTTATTAGTAAATCAAAAACTAAATGCGTTTTCTAGTGTTAATAATATTTTTACTTTTAAATCATTATTTGTCATGTTTATAGAGTTTTTTAAATTTTATGAGATTTTTACAAGAGGCAGATGAGTGTCTAGTCTAAGCTTCATTATACCTTTAATGTTATTAGAGAACTGAAGTATATTTCCAAAGCAGAACTCATAGATGACTGTTCATTGTTCTTTTTCTTAATTTTTACCACTTTCATTACCTTTTTGCATTTGTGGACTGCAGGGCTGCTATTTTCTGAATAGGTGAGATGTGTTTTTCTTACATTGGAATTAGTTGGGTTTTTTATACCCTAAAACAAACAAAAATATAGAAAATTATTCTCGTATAAGAAACCTGAACTTATTTGAATGACACAACATTTCATTATGATATTTTACATAAATATGTTTTTGACTTATCTATAACATTTTAAAAGGCTGAAGTCAAAATTATGGCTTTATAAATTGCCCTGCTGTAAGCCTTCTTAGCTTCTTAAGGTAACTAGGATAGCTTCAGTTCTCTAATGTATTAGCTTCTGTCTTCTGTAAAGCCAATATGTTCATGAAGCCAAAAACTCTGAGATGCTGTTGCATTTAGTCAACTGTCCTAGGATTTCTTTAACTATGTGGTCATTGAGATGTGTACATAGGCAGTTATGTCAGAAAAAACTATGGTTTGGTTTCCAGTTTACACCTTCACAGTGCCTATCAGCACAATCTATTTACTGATAGATTTTTGCTTTCAAAATAAAGTGTCTACAAGATGGATACCAGCCAATCTAGCAAGGCAGAAAATTGAATATCACATGGACTCATGAGAATTAGCAATATCTACACATAGTTGCTGATCTATATTGATAGAGGGAGTTTCCTTACTGAGACCTCCCTCCATACCAAAAAAAAATAATAAAATCACATCACATGTAATAACATGGAGCTACTTAAAGTCAACGTATTTTTTTTTCTGAGTAGAAATATATTATGCACACAATCATGGAGTTGAGTTTAACACCTAACTGTTAAAGAACCGGTTTCTAGTTAGAGTTGTATCATTTGTTGTGTGATTATGGGTAATTGACAAACTTTCTAGATCTTGGTTTTGTCATTTGTCAAATGGGGGCTCTAGAATAAGTTACATTTAGTTTTGTTTATTATTGTATCTAATTGTGTAAATGTTCGTTAAGGTTTTTTTTTTCCTCCAAAACATCACTCATTATCTTTCTTCCCTTTTATGACCTTATTCTAACAAAATTATAAGTGTTTCCTATGGACTTTGCTAGGCTCCAACTTCCATTAGATATTTTATGATTCTTGTTAATGGAATTCTATGATATGTGAAATCTAATCATCACAAAAGTTTTCACACAAGTTATCCCATATTACAGATTTTATATACATATAATATAGATAGTGTTAAAGGAATGATAGAGTAGAGGATACTTAAGAGTAGACATTTTTCTATTCTTTTTAAAAACATTTTTACTTTAGTATCTAGCATACTATCTGCACATAGTAGATGCTTAACTGCTATCAGTCTACCTAGTAAGAAATATTTAGAAATATGTACATGAATTTCTAAAATCCACATCCCTTTGAGTTGGAATGGGGGAACTTCATCCTTTTACCTAGGCTTGACTCAGAACTATTGGACAAAGTTAAGGGTGGTCCAATCAGATAAACCATATCAAAGGAACAGCAATGAAGTGACTCTTAGTAAGTCATGTGTATGTGTGTATGGGGAAACTCCACAGGCATTTATTTATAACAGAGCTTGGAATGTATATTATATGTTGTAATCAATTCAACAGACCTTGATTATAACATGACACCTGATTTGACTAGAGGTAGTATATAGAGGCCTTAAAATGCATGTTTGCATGCATTCATCAGTAAGCACTTGTTGAGTATCTATTATGTGACAGTCACTGTGCTATGCCTCTTCCTGTTCCAGCCCCTCTCCCAAAAGAAACATCCAGATACTGTTTTCAAAAACCTTACACTCTATTAATCAGCAATCACACAAATATAGATAAGTAAACACAAATATATACAAAGTAATTTTGGGGAGAAGGGACTTATGTAGGGAGTAATAATTAAAGTGAATATTGAAAAGAGTTCAGAATAATATGAGGCCAAAGTTAGGAAGTAATGCATATCAGTCATGGGAGGACAAGCTCTATAAAAGTTCTGAGATGGAAAATGAAATATTTTATGCAGGGGAAAAGCAAGTGGTAAGTTTGGATGGATTGTAGAATGCATTAAAGAGAGGAGTAAGGAATAAACCTGAAAATGTAGGCTGAGATTATATTGTGAAGGGCTTTAAATGTCAAACAAATGAATTTGCTTTTTATCCTGAGTGCAACTGGGAGGTAGTGGAGCTTCTTCTACTTTTTTGTCTCTTTTTAAATTTATTTTTAGTATTCAACATTCACTTCCACAAGATTTTGAGTTCCAAATTTTCTCCCCATATCATCACTCCCCCCACCCCAAGATGGCATGCATTCGGTATACCCTTTCCCCTGATCTTCCCTCCCTTCTATCTCAACCCCCTTCTCTTATCCCCTTTCCCTTATGTTTTCCTGTAGGGCAGGGTAGATTTCTATACCCCATTTCTTGTATTTCTTATTTCCCAGTTGCATATGAAAACAATTTTTAACATGTGTTTTTAAAATTTTGGGTTCCAAATTTCCTCCCTTCCTCCCTCCCCACCCACCCTCATTGAAAAGACAAGCAACTCGATACAGGGTATACATTTTTAGTCATATAAAACACTTTCATAGTAGTCATGTTGTGAAAAACTAAGTATATTTCCCTTCATCCTATCCCATCACAAATTTATTCTATTCTCTCTTTTGAATCTATCCTTCCTCAGAAGTGTTTGCTTCTGATTACACCCTCCCCCAATCTGCCTTCCTCTCCATTATCACCCTGATCTCTTGACCCCTTCCCCACTATTTTTCTGTAGTGTAAGATAGATTTCTATATGCAATTGAGTGTGTATGTCATTCCCTTCTTAAACTTAATCCAATGAGAATAAGATTCATTCATTCCCTCTCACCTTCCTCCATTTTCCCTCCACTGTAAAAGCCTTTTCTTGTCTGTTTTATGTGAGATAAGTTACCCCATTCTACCTCTCTCTTTCTCCTTCTCCCAGTATAATCCTCTCCTACCCTTTAATTTTATTTTCCAGATATCACCCCTTCACCTTCAACTCACCCTGTGCTCTCTATCTATCTATCTATCTATACATACATACATATAATTTTTACCCTCCAACTACCCTAATGCTGACAAAGTTCTCATGAGTTACAAATATTATCTTTCCATGTAGGAATGTAAACAATTCAGACTTAATAAGTCTCTTATGATCTCTCTTTCTTGTTTACCTCTTCATGTTTCACTTGAGTCTTGTATTTGAAAGTCAAATTTTATATTCAGCTCTGGTCTTTTCATCAAGAATGCTTGAAAGTCCCCTATTTCCACTTTTTCCCCTGAAGGATTATGCTCAGTTTTGCTGGGTAGGTGATTCTTGGTTGTAATCCTATCTCCTTTGCCCTACAGAATATTATATTCCATGCCCTCTGGTCCCTTAATGTAGAAGCTGCTAAATCTTGTGTTATCCTGATTATGTTTCCACAATACTTGAATTATTTCTTTCTGGTTGCCTGCAATATTTTCCCCTTGACCTGGGAACTCTAGGAGTTTTCTTTTGGGGATCTCTTTCAGGAGGTGATTGGTGGATTCTTTCCACTTCTATTATGCCCTCTGGTTCTAAAATATCAGAGCAGTTTTCCTTGATAATTTCTTGAAAGATGATGTCTAGGCTCTTTTTTTTTAATCATGGCTTTCAGATAGTCCAATAATTTTTAAATTATCTCTCCTTTAACTATTTTCCAGGTCAGTTGTTTTTCCAATGAGATATTTCACATTGTTTTCTATTTTTTCATTCTTTTGGATTTGTTTTACAGTGTCTTGATTTCTCATAAAGTCACTAGCTTCCAATTGCTCTATTCTAATTTTTAAGGAAGTATTTTCTTCAGTAAGCTTTTGGACTTCCTTTTCCATTTGGTCAATTTTGCTTTTTAGGGCATTCTTCTCCTCATTTACTTTTTGGACCTCTTTTGCCATTTGGGTTAGGCTATTTTTTCAGGTGTCATTTTCTTCAGTATTTTTTGGGGTCTCCTTTAATAAGCTGTTGATTTGTTTTTCATGATTTTCTTGCATCAGTCTCAGTTTTTCCTTGACTTCTCTCACTTGCCTCTCAAAATCCTTTTTGAGCTCTTCCATGGCCTGGGACCAATTCATATTTTTCTTGGAGGCTTTGGATGTAGGAGCTTTGGCTTCATTGTCTTCTTCTGGTTGTATGTTTTGATCTTCTTTGTCACCAAAGTAAGATTCTATAGTCTGACTCCTTTTGCACTGCTTGCTCATGATCTTAGCCAATTATTTGAGTTATAAACTCTTGTTAAGGTAGGGATCTTCTTCCAGTGTGGAGAATGTACTGTCCCAAGCTTTGGGGGTTTTGTGCAGCTGTTTTCAGAGATACCTCTAGGGACCTGTAAATTTTCAGTTCTTGCAAGGTGCTATGATCAAGGGCAAGGTGTTTACTCCTTTCTTGGCCTTTGCTCTGGTCTATGAGTGACCACAAGAACACTTTTCTGTCTTCAAACTGTGAGGAAGATTTCTTCTCCACTACCACTACAAGTCCCACCACGCCAGCACTCCACCTCTTCCCAGGACCACCACCCAGAACTGTGATCCAGATCCAAGAATGTGCAAAGCAAGAGAATCCTGCACCAGCAGAGAGATCCTTGCAATCCCCCTCTGATCTGCCACTCAATTCCCTCTCAGGCTGTGTGCTATAATCTCTTGAAGCAGCCACTGCCCCTGGGGCAAAGCTCGGGGACAGGGGCTGGTACTGCGCTTCTCTCTCTCACTACAATCACAGACTTTTCCCATTGACCTTCTAAGTTGTCTTTGGCATTTCTAGGTTGAGAAGTCAGGAAACTGTCATAGCTTCCTGTGATTCAGTCCTCTGAGGCCTACTTCCAGTTCTCTGAGGCCTGTCTTGCCTGAATGCCCACATCAAACTGCACCGCTCTCACTATCCAGTGTGATATACCTTTCTGGTCAACCATCCATGCTGCCTTGGGCTGTAAATTTGTTTCACTCTGTCTTTTTGTGGGTTCTGCTGCATTAGAATTTGTTTAGAGCCATTTTTATAGGTATTTGGAGTGGTTTTGGGGACAGCTCAAGCAAGTCACTGCATTTACTCCACCATCTTGGCTCCACCTCTAACAATGGAGCTTCTTGAGGAGAGTAAGGAAGGATTTTTTTTCTTATGCTAGTCTACCTGGTAGAAGAATAGGGTTTTGTTCTGTTTTGTTTGTTCTACTCTCTCCTCTCTCTCTCTCTCTCTCTCTCTCTGCCCCTCCTAATTTAATGGTATTTGAGGGGGAGCACTAGTAATTTCAATTTGTAATGGAAAAAATACTGTAATATCTTCAACAGTCTTGAAATACTAGTACTTCAAGTTGGTTGCTGTGCTGATTTCTAATTTACTATAGCACAATGGAGGCAATGCTAAACCAATAGAAGAATAGATAACTCATCCAGAGTGTGAGATTGTCATTAAGTTTCAGAGATCAAAAATCCAAAAGGACAGTTATTAGGACTATATGTAGATTGTTTTTTTCAATCTTCAGCCATTTTGCTACATACCATTATGAGGTGAACCAATTTTACTTTATTGCATTCATTTATTTTTTTCCTTCTTGAGTAAACCAGCTTTCCTTCTTGAGTAATTTGAAATACAGAATCTACAAAAGTAATTTACTTAGTTTTTAAATAAAAAAAACAATGTTTCACAGTGCTCAATTATCAAGCTGTAAGGATGTATTTTAAAGAGTTCATTATGCTTTTCTTTGTTATTTGAAGTACTATGAGTAATTATATTGTTAAACTCAAGTTTAACTTGATGTGTTGGGGACAAGAACTCTAAACAATACTTGCAGATTTTGACATTCAATTTTGCTAATAAAAATGACCAATTTAAAGTTAAAACATCAGTTTTGTTCCCACAGAAGGGAAAAGGTGAGAAGAGGTCATCATTTTGTAGTCATCTGAAACAATTCTTTATGGTTGACTTTTACTTATTCATCAATATATTTCCCTAAGTTCATCTATGTTTTCATCTGTTTTCTGCCCAATGTTTTCATTAGGTGAGATACCTCTTTTTCACTTATGTACCCATTACCATCCTTATCAAGAAATCAAAATGTCGGGGCAGTTAGGTGGCGCAGTGGATAGAGAACCAACCCTTGATTCAGGAGCACCTGAGTTCAAATCTGACCTCAGACACATAATACTTAGTAACTGTTTGACCCTGAGCAAGTCACTCAACCACATTGCCTAGCCAAAAAACCAATAAATACATAAATAAATAAATAAATAAATAAATAAATAAATAAATAAATAAATGAATGAATGAATGAATAAATAAATAAATGAAAAACAAACAAAACAAAAAACAGAGAAGTCCTTTCCTTCAAAATTGTGCTGAGGCAAAAGAACAAACAAAAACAAACAAAAAAAAAACAAAAAAAATCACGCAGGTTTCTCCTTCATTTTTCATATCTTTAATTTTTCTAGCCATCATAGTAAAACAAACAAACAAATAAACATAGAAGTCCATAGTACCATTACCATCAGTATCTACCTCCTAGACTGTAATTCCTTTTCTGTTGTATTTTGACTTAATGATACAGTTCCAAGTGTGATGATAAAAAAAAAATCTAGGAGACATAATTTCAGGGCAATTTAATCATTTTATTATCAAGGCCTGCACATTTATTAATAAAAGAATGGTCATTTGGCCATCTCTCCTTGACCAAAGATCCCTCATGGTGTTGGGTTCACAGTTCATATGTCCTTCAAAGAGTAAGTGGTCCTGAAAGGTGGCAATCAACTTGGATTAATTAACAATTAATGAGAAAATGAATATTACAAGGAGAGGCTAGACTATAGTACAATGAGAGTCTTGAGATATATGACTTAGATTACTCAATCTTGATCAAAAAGACTTATCAATTTTCATATCACCAGTCTGACAACACGGAAAATAAACAATTCCCCAGAAGTGTTTGAACAAACACAATGAGCAGGAATTAGCACAAACTTAGAATTTTTTATTACTGTCTGATTAGATTTTTTACCTGGGTAAATCCCTGCCAAGATTTCCCACACTGACTGGTTTCTGGATGAGGAAATAGAAAAGTGGAAAAACCTTTATCCCAATACAATAACTAGTTATTAAATACAAAAGATAAATATGAATTTCTCACACAAGTTCTTTTGTTACATTAGTTCAATGTTATCTTTATCAGCGATGATGATGAGTCATTGGGTGAGAAAGGAGAAAGAAGAAGTGAGTGAATAAGGCTGCTTCTGGAAGAAGCTTACATCAGCTCTATACCCCTACTGCTTCTGCCTGGGTTGTTAATAAAGTGATTGTTACTGCTGCTATTGTTGTTTTCTTAATTCTCTTTTCTTCCAGTGTATGAAGGTGGAAGGAGCATCATGAGTTTTTACTTTCTCTGTGGGTAACAAAATTTTGAAAACCATCCTTTGAATTGGCTGAGGAATGGCTAACAGTATTTGTTCTTATTATTTTCTCTTAATCTCCTAAAAGTCAGGAAATACAGAAGGTTTTATGTCAAGGTGGTCCCTATTGGTTTCAAAAGGGGTATTCTCTTTTCAGAAATGTTGGGGTATATCCTTTTTTTTAATGAATGCTCTTAAGGTTCTTGATTTGATTATGTATGAATTTTTTTAATGTATTATTATACCTATACTAAGATAAGGGTTTTTCTTGATAAGCCATGAGTTCTTGTGCTTGATAGGCTTAATTAAATAATTCCCTTAATGATAAGAAAAAAAATTGTCCTTTTTCATTCTCATTCATTGTTGATGATGATCTCTAGATAAAACCTTTAAGGAATATTAAGATAATTTTGGTGTTGCACCCTAGTGGAAAGCTGTGGGTGTTCAATAATTAGTAGAAAAAATCAAACAAATAAATTTCTTGACCAACAAGAATATAAATGTTCATTCATTTATATACATATGTATGAATGTATACATAAACAATATATATGTGCATATAATATATTTAAATGAGTATGTACATATGTATATGCATATAAATGATGAAGATCATTGTTCTTTATAAATTCATATATTTGCAAGGAAACTAAGAAGTCACCTAGTCCAGTAAGCTCAAGATTATGGATAAAATACTACTCTAATGCATTCAAGATCTATGATTTCTATGATATTTGCATTCTCTCTACAAATGTAGGTTTCATCCTTTTCATAGGTTAGTAATGAATCTTCATGAAGCTCTGTAGCTTAAAAAAAAGTGGTGGGGTGGGGATGACAATTGGGTTAGTTGAATAATGGCCTAAATTTTATTCATATCAAATCCAAATCTGTGTAAGTTATTGAAAATATACAATTAAGCTTAGGAAACTGAAATGTCAAACAATTCTTAGATTGTTAGATTGGTGGAATTGTGAAGCTTTCCAATGAAATAAAAATCTTTCCTTCCCAGAAAGTCAGAAGCTAGCATAATAATCTTAAATAGCTATCTGAATTGCATCCATATGTCTCATTTAAAAATAATAATCATAAAGTGCCTACATAAGTATAATTAGCCTTGTAAATGTTCTCCTAAAGTTAAATAGCAAAAAAAAAAAAAGCACAAGTTGTTTTTGAATGTGAACTAAACCACAAAATATATTTTGGATCATCATTTCAACTTTCCTCAAAAGCCTTCAGAGGGCAGCAAACTATAAATTGGGCATATATACAAGCTTTAGAGATTAAGATTCACCTTTCGTTTTAGAACACACTTGTGTTAAATTGCAAGTGTTTTCCTCTTTCAATTTCTTGTATTAAATAGTAAAAATAGTAAAATTTAATACCTAGAATAACAGTAATATCAACTAAAAATAACAGTAATATAAATTCAATTTATAGAATCATACTTGTGTATTCATAGATTCTTTTAGTATCTGCTTTATTTTTAATTTATTCCTCTACATAATAACTACAGAATTTCAGCATCTGAGTATTGGATACAACCAAAAAACATCCAGTCAAACCTATACTTCAATTAAAATTTTCTTTATATTATTTCTGATGTGTTTATTCAGCATTTGTTTAAAGACATCCAGTAATTGGGGGAGTTTACTATTTACCAAGGCAGATAATAATATTTGTATTTTCAAAATCTCTCTCTTAAATAATAGAGGCAATGCTACACAATGAATAGAGATCTAGCCTTAGAATCAGGAGACCATTTGAATCCTTACCTCTGACACATTCTAGCTATATAAACATGGGCAAGTTATCTACCTTCTAAGTGTTACAACTCCTTAACCCTTCTTATGCATATAAGACAGAGATGAGTTGCTGATTTACGTCTGTTCATGGAGTTGTCATACTACAAGTGCTCTATCCAATTCTAAGACAAAGGAATGCACTAATATTTGTGGCTACATGAGAGTTGGGTACCTGGTTTCAGAGTGAGGGCCAAAAGGAATGCTGCCCCTGGGGGTAAGATGGTAACAAGGTCCCGTTCTATAAAAATATCAGAGCAGAGACTGGAAAGAGCAATGACCACATCTTTCCATGGGTCACACCACCTGGGAAACATGAAAAATATGTAATCATCCAGCACTAGTTCTGACAACAATAGCATGAAAAAGCTTGAAGCTTAGCACAGTGCCTCCCCACTTACAGGTGATAACAGCCCCACTTTATCATAAAGTTAAAAGTCAAGAAATAGACTAGAAAATGAGTAAATGACAAAAAAAAAAAGAACCTGACCATAACAAGTTAAGATAATGACAAGGAAGAGCAAGAAACAAACCCAGAAAAAAATGATGTTAAACAAGGTACAAGCAAAGCCTCAAAGGAAAAAAAAAAGTTGAATTAAATACAATCACAACAAGAATTTCTAGAAGAGCAAAAATTATTTTAAAAATGAAATAAGAGAGTTACAGGGAAAACTGGAAAAAATGAGAATGAAATAAAAAAATATGAAAAGAGAGTCAATAGCTCAGCAAAAACAGCAAAAAACAAAAATACTGAAGAAAATAACATCTTAAAAAGGCAGATTTGACCAAATAGTAAAAAAGGCACAAAAATCTACTGAAGGGAAAATACCTTAAAAGACAGAACTGGAAAAATAGGTATTAAAATCTACTAAAGAAAATAACTACTTAAGAAGCAGAATTGTCCAAAAAGAAGAAGTACAAAAGTTCAGTGGAAAAAATATTTTTTTAAAATTATATACTGATATCAGTATCAGCATAAAAAAATGACAGAAATCATGATTATCTCAATCAATGAAATAGAAAAAGCCTTTGACAAAATACTATGCTCATTCCTATTAAAAACACTAGAAAACATAGGAATAAAAAGAACTTATATTAAAACAATAAGTAGTATTTATCTAAAACCATCAGCAAGTGTTATCTGTAATGGGGATAAGCTAGAAGCCTTCCCAGTACAATCAGGGGTGAAGCAAGGATGCCCACCTCTGTTATTTAATATTGTAGTAGAAATGTTAACTATACCAATAAGAGAAGAAAAAAAATTAAAGGTATTAGGATAAGTAGTGAGGAAACAGAATTTTCTCTCTTTGGAAATGTTATACTTACAGAATCCTAGAGAATCAACTAAATATTACTTGACATTAGTAACAATTTTAGCAAAGTTGTGGGATACAAAATAAAGCCACGTAAGTCATCAGCATTTCTATATATTACCAACAAAGTTCAGTAGCAAGAAATAGAAAGAGAAATCCCATCTAAAATAAATGTAGACAATCCAAAATACTTGGGAGTTTATCTGTGAAGATAAACCCAGGAATTATATGAACACAAATATAAAACAATTTTCACACAAATAAAATCAGATCTAAATAACTAGAAAAATATTAATTATTTATGGGTAGACTGAGAAAATATAATAAAAATGACAATTCCACCTAAATTAATCTATTTATTCAGTGCTATACCAACCAAACTATCAAAAATTATTTTACAGAGCTTGAAAAAATAATAACAAAATTCATGGAAGAACAAAAACTCAAGAATATCAGTGGAATCAATGAACATGAAAGAAGGTCATACCAGATATCAAAATGTATTTTAAAGTGGTAATTATAAAAACAATTTGGTGCTGACTAAGAAATAGAATGGTGGACCAGTGGAATAGATTAGGTATGAATTACATTATGGTAATTGACCATAGTAATATAGTATATGATAGAAACAGAAATCCAAGTTTTTGGAATAAAAACTCTATTTGACAAAAACTGCTGGGAAAATGGGAAATCAGTATGGCAGAAACCAGGTATAGACCAGTTTCTCACACTGTATATCATGATAAGGTCAAAATGGGTCCATGATTTACACATAAAGAGTGATAGTATAAGCAAATCAATAGAGCATTAAATAATTTGTCAGATTTATGGATAAGGCAAGAATTTAGGACCAAAAAAAGATAGAGAAAACATTCTAAAATCTAAAATAATAATTTGAATTGTATAAAATAAAAAAAAAGGTTTTGCATAAACAAAACCAATACAACCAAAATTATAAGGAAAACAGAAAACTGTTTTCAACAAGTATCTGTGATAAAGACCTCATTTCTCAAACATATATTTTCTCAAATTTATCTCTGATATCTCAACTGTATCTGCTATTTCTAAAATGAATGGTCTAAGGATATGAATAGGCAGTTTTCAGACAAAGAAATCAAAGCTATATACAGTCATACAAAAAAATGCTCTAAAACATTATTGATCAGAGAAACGCAAATTGAAACAACTCTGAGGTACTACCTCACACCTATCAGATTGACTAATATGACAAAAAGGAATATATTGGATGTTGGAGGGGATGTGGGAAAACTGGGACACTAATGCACTGATGGTGGAGTTATGAATTGAGCCAACCATTCTCGAGAGCAATTTGGAACTATGCCCAAAGGGGTATAAAACTATGCATGCCCTTGATCCAGCAATACCACTGTTAAGTACATATGCTGAAGATATCCAAAAAAAAAAAAAAAAAGGAAAGGGCCTATTTGTACAAAAGTATTTAGAGCAGCTCTTTTTATGGTGGTTAAGAATTGGAAATAGAAGGCATTCCCATCAACTGAGGAATAGCTAGACAAGCTGTGGCATATGTTTTTAATGGAATATTATTGTACTATAAGTAATGATAAGCAGGATGATTTCAGAAAAACCTGGAAAGACTTAATGAATGGATACATAGTGAAATGAACAGAACCAAGAGAACATTGTACACGGTAACAGAAATATTGTTTGATGAAGAATTGTAAATGGCTTAACTATTCTCAGCAATGTAATGATCCAAGACAATCCTAAAGGATTAATGATGAAGCACACTATCTACCCCCAGAGCAGGAACTGCTATTGTTTGAAGAATAGTATTTTTCAATTTCTCTCTTTGATTTTTTTTCCCTTTTATTCAATTCTTCTTGTACTGAATGACTAAAACAGAAATGTTATACATAATTGCACATGCTTAATCTACATCTGCTTACCATCTCAGGAAAGGGGAAGGGAGGGAGGTATAGAATTTAGAACTCAGAACTTTAAATAATAGTGTTTAAAAAAAAGATTTAATCATACTTTTAAATGACTATCATAATACATCTTCAGCAAGTCTGGAATTTGAAAATAAAAAAAATAGAATCAGGCACCTGAAAGCTGATGATGACTCCATGAGACACCAAGAGACAGTAAGACAAAACAAAAGAATGAAAAAAATAGAAGAAAAATTGAAATATCTCATTGTGATAAACAAACAAACAAAAACAACTGACCTGGAAAAGAAATTGAGGGGAAATCATTTGAAAATTATTAGATTAATTAAAAGTTATGACCAAGAAAGGAGGTTAGATATCATATTTCAAGAAATATGGAAAGGAAATCAGTGCTGTTTTCCTAAAATGAGGGGGAAAAACAGAAATTGAAAGAATCTATCAATAACTTCCTGAAAGGGATCCAAAAATCAAAACTCCCAGGAATGTTATAGCCAAATTCCAGAACTCCATGGTCAAGGAGAAAATTGTAAGAAACCAGAACAAATTCAACTATCATTGAACCACATTCAGGATCACACAAGATTTGTCAGTTTTCAAATTAAAGAATTGGAGAGCTTGGAATATTATATTTCATAAGACAAAGTAGTTAGGATGACAAATAAGAAAAACCTGCACAACAAAACTGAATATAATCCTTCAGGGGGAGGGAGAATGGTTGTTTCACAAAATAAAGGACTTTCAAACATTCCTGATGAAAAGACTAGAGATAAACAGAAAATATGACTTTCAAAAACAAGACTCAAAAGAAGCATAAAATGATAAACATGAAAGAGAAATCTTAAGGTAATTTATATGAGTAAAATCTTTAGATTTTTGTATGGCAAGTGATTACTGCAATTCCTATGAACTTTATTATTCTTAGGGCAGTAAGAAGGAATATACATAGAGAGAGGGCAAAGGTGTAAATTGACTATGATGGGAGGATTTGAAAAAATAAAATTAAGAGGTGAGAAAGAGGAATGCAGTGAGAGAAGGAAGAATTAGCTATTTTGTCAAAATTGATGCCAATAAAGCTGACAATCTAAATTAAAGGGATAAATATTTCACATATAGGCAGTTGGGGCTAAGTGACTTGCCCAAGGTCACACAGCTAGTAAGTGTCAAGTGTTTGGTCTGAGGCCAGATTTGAACTCAGGTTCTCTTGACTTCAGGGCTGGTGCTTTACCCACCTAGCTGTCCCTGTTCAGTCTCTCTTTAGAAACCGAGTGACTTACAAAGGCTCCCTCAACCTAAGGAATCTCTGCCTTCAGAAAATGGGGCAACCTACAGAAGGCATTCTTGTCTTGCATAATATTACTGTTATCTATGCTGAAGGAAATGGAAGCAACCTACAAAGTGGATTTTTTCTTTTTTTAAGGTAATTTATTTTGAATTATAAACAATCACTTCCATATGCTTTTGAGTTTTAAATTTTTCTCCCCCTCCCTCCCTACCTCCCTCCCCAAGGTGGCACACAATCTGATATAGGCTATACACATACATTCCTCTTAAACATATTTTCACATTAGTGATGTTGTAAGTAAAAATTGGAACCAATAGGAGGAACCACCAGAAAGAGGAAACAAAACACAACAGAAAAAAATAGCAAATAGTATGTTTCAATCTGCATTCAAACTCCATAGTTCTTTCTCCTTTGTGGATAGCATTTTCCATCATGAGGCCTTTGGAGATGTCTTAGATCCTTGCATTGCTGAGAAGGGTTAAGTCTATCAATATTAGTCATCGCACAATGTGGCTGTTAATGTGTATGACATTCTCCTGGTTCTGCTCACTTCACTCAGCATCGGACTATACAAGTCTTTCCAGGTTTTTTCTGAAGTCAGCCTGTTCATCATTTCTTATAGCAAAATAGCATTCCATTCCATTCATATACCATAACTTGTTCAGCCATTCCCCAATTGATGGGCATCCTCTCAATTTCCAATTCTTTGCCACCACAAAAAGAGCTGCTATAAATATTTTTGTACATGTGGGTCCTTTTCCCATTTGTATGATCTCTCTGGGATATAGCTCTAGAAGTGTTATTGCTGGGTCAAAGGTATGCACATTTTTATAGCTCTTTGGTCATAGTTCCAAATTGCTCTCCAAAATAGTTGGATCATTTCACAACTCCACCAACAATGCATTAGTGTGCCAATTGTCCCACATCTTCTCCAACATTTATCATTTTCATGTTTTTTCATATTGGCCAATCTGATAGGTATGATGTGGTACCTCAGAGTTGTTTTGATTTGCATTTCTCTAGTCAATAGTGATTTGGAGTATTTTTTCATATGACTATAGATGGCTTTAATTTATTCATCTGAGAACTGCCTGTTCATATCCTTTGACCATTAATCACTTGAGGACACAAAGCTGATTTTGCTAGAGGCTGGAGATTTCAACAGCTAGCCTAGGTCATTTATGAGCTCAGGAGTCAGACTATAAGCTACTGGACATAAGGATAATGAAAGTTTGTTTGTGGAATCAAGGGATTAAGATTTCAGACCACTCAGTCATAGGATAGTGAGCACAAAGAACTATCATTAAGTCACAAAATACATATTCAGTGTTGATCAAGGTGATTTATGATTGTTTAAGATTAATGGGAGAGAGGATTATACTTTTATCCAGATCACTCCTATTTAGAGGGTGAGTTCTTAAAATTTATTTGTGGTATATAACTTCAACCTGAGATCTATATTACATTTAGGTTTTCTATTTGGTTTGAATGTGTTGAATTGTTGTATTTGGTTACATTATTTGAAACCTTGATTTTTAATGCCATGTATTTGCTCCATCAACTTGGTTTTAGGTTTTCAGCTTTCCTATACATATATATGTATATGTATGTATTTATGTATGTATACACACATGTATATGCACATGGATATGTGTATATATAAGTATATGTATATATGTATGTATAAATATATCCACACCCACACATACATGCACATGAAACATATAATATGCATGTTTATGTGCATTTGCTCATTTGTATATGCATGTACATCCATGTGCACCTACATGCACATGTGTGTTCTGTTTCTGTATGTGACCTAAGTTTCTGGTAAGATTTTCAGGTACCAGGAGGAGAGAAGGTGGTTTGAGTCTTTATGTCTCAGAAAGAACTCCATAGAAGATTATGTATGAGTTCACAGTATAAATAGCCTCTGGAACAGCATAAGAAAAGAAATGTGAAAGGTGAGACAAGGAATTGAGAGGGAGAGAAGTATAAAGAGACAGAACCATCTATATCCTGCTAGGTATCACTTGGATGGGAGAAATTGTAGTAGTGTTCTCTACAATTCCATTGCCTTTCCAAGAAAAGTTTCTCTGAGTGCTGAGACTCAAGGAGTTACTCTAGTCTTAAATCTACCTAACCTGCCCCAAACTCTGTTGACCTCCAATCTCATATCTCCAACTGCCTTTCAGATGTTTCAGATTAAACTTTAGTTTAGCAGACACCTCAAACTAAACATTTCCAGAACCAAACTAATTATCTTTCCCCCTAAAACCTACACTCCTCCTAAATTCTCTATTATTGTAGATGACAACACCATTTTCCCAAACCCTCAGATAAGCAACCTAGGAGTCATCCTCAACAATCACTCTCTCCCATTCTCCATCTTCAATCTATTGCCAAGGTCTATCTATTTCAACTTTATAACATCTCTTAAATATGCCCCATTCTATCCTTTGTAACTACCTCTATTGTGGTGTAAACCCAAATCACCTTAGGTGATGACTATTGCAATAGCCTGCTGGTGGATTTGCTTGCTTTAAGTCTGTCCCTACTCCAACCTATCCTTCATTCATCTACTAAAGTGATTTTCCTAAAGTGCAAGTCTGATAATTTCAACACTTTATTAAACTCTAGTAGTCCCTATTGCCTCCAGGATCAAATAGAAAATCTTCCACTTAAGAGTTCAAAGACCTGTATAACAGCTCCCTCCTACCTTTCCAGTCTTTTTATACCTTATTCCCTGCCATGTACTCTTTGAACTAGTGAAACTGGCCTCCTTGCTGTTCCAGGAACAGGACAATTCATGTGTTGGCCTGGGGCATTTCTCTGGCTACCCACCTATGCCTAGAATGTTTTCTTTCCTCATCTCCCCCTACTCCCCACCCTGGCTTCTTTTAAAATGTCATATTCTATGGGAAGATTTTTTCCAACTCCTCTTAATTCTAGTGTTTTCCTTCTATTAATTATTTTCCTATTTATCATGAATATAACTTGTTTGTGTATAGCTGCTTTTGTCATCTTCTATTATATTGTGAGCACCTTGAGGGCAGGGAGTATATATTGCCTCTTTTGAATTCCGAGTGCTTAGCAAAATGTCAGGCACATAATAAATGTTTATTGATTGATTGAATGGTTGACTGGTTGCTATGCTCAAACTCCAATATTCTCAAAGATTTGTTCTTTCAATTAAATGGGAAATTCTTCCAAGGAGATTACAGCTTATGCTTATCTTTGGTATGAATTTTTACAAGTTATTTTCTGTTTATATTCAAATTGGAATGCAAGGAGGAATTAATTGTGAAGATCCATTTGGTCCTATGGTGGTGGTAGTCATGTGGTATGAGTACCCTGTTTTCATTATTTTTCTTTTACTGATTATTACATATGTTTAATCAAATTTTGAATAAGAGAAAATACTCTGAAAAGGAACTTGAAACAAAAGTTTAATTATTTGCAAACCCAACATAGCATCCTGAACCTGGGAAGTATTGAAAGACCCCAGAAACACTTAGCGGATTAAAAAAGTCCATACTGGATTTTATTTCAACTATTTAAAAAGTCAGGTGGAATGATTAGAGATTTTTTTTTTTTTGTTTGGCCTCCAAAACCACACCTAAGTTTGATGGATAGAAGTTAAAGAGAGGTAGAATTACATTCTATGTAAGGATGCATTTCCTACCAATCACAGCTATGTGAATGAAAGATGAGATTTCTTGTGAGCCAGTGAGTGGGAACTGGAAACCTATAAAGAAAGATTCAATTATAACTTCTTGGGGATAGTATATAGATCATGTATTCATTAAGAATAGGGTATAATAGTTCTCCCCATAGCTCCTCTCCAGCTCTAAAATTCTTTGAGTGATTAAACTAGAAGCCCTAGATCTTGTACAGAATACAGGATTTCAGAGTACAATGAGCCCTACCATAATCTTTGCAAACATAAGAACATAGAATCACATATTTATGACTGGAAGTAGGCTGAAGAGATTTTTAAGTCCAACCACTTCATTTTATGGATGAGAAAATGATGGTTCAGAAAAGTAAAACAATTTTCCCAATGTCATACAGCTGGTAGGTACTCAAACAAATCTAGTGCCTTTTCAATTAAATTGTTTTGGCTCTTTGAGAATTTTTAAAGTATTTGTGCTTCTGGGTTTACTCCATGCATCTGCTAAAATACACTAATGTAATGACTCAGCCTCCTTCACCTATGCTTCAGGTAGTTAATGAAGTGAACTCCCTAAAGACTTAGCAATCACCTTTATCTGTAACTGCCTTTGGAGAGCTACCTTACTCATGTTGTTTCCTGGCCAAGTGTCTCCCTGTCAGCCCCCATGTCTTGATCATTTCTTCCAAACCAGAACAGAAAACTGAGGAGAAAAGCAACAGGAATTCTTCTTACCCTCTGGTCTGCATAAACTCCCATTCAACTCTGTGTTATTTTCTTCTTAATGATACAACAATTACTTGCATGATTAAATTATCATTTTAGGCCGTTTTATTCTCTCCCTTTCTCTGCATTTTGTTCTGCCTAGTTTTTATACCCTCCCTCATAAATGATTGCTTTACAATATTTTTGTTTTACAGAAAGCCAACATTGCTTCAGTTTCGGAGCTTTGTTCTGTATTACTAATTTTATAAAATGCTATGGCACTTTTCTAAAAATATAAAATAAAAATACATAAAAAAACTCAATATTTTTGAAAATGTGAGATTGAATAAAATATGACCCATTATTGAACAATTTTAAACAGTAGTTGGCAAACCATTGCGAAGTATATTCTTTGTTATAACCAAACTGCTTATGTGAAGCCCAGTATGAATCATAGCCATTATTTTACCATTGGCTACTAATGTTGAGACTTATAAATATTTTTATATAAGGATTGTTAAACCACAAGTAAATAAGCAAAACACATTATTTGTAATTGTCACCTCATGCTGTAGTTGAATATTAATATATTTTCAGAGCTTTCTGTATTATATATTTAACAAGAAAGATAACAACAATTTTGATGAGATAGAGTTTATTCTGCCAAAAATGACTTAAAGACTTCTCATTTCCTGGATCATCAGCATGATAAGCTCCAAGAGCTCTCTGGAAAGCATTAAAGTCTCCTGTTACTGGGTATGTTTCTCACTTTCCCACCATATCAATCATTAAGACTTTTCATTTATAAAGAAGGCTTTATGTGTTTCACATGGATAAAACTATGGCCTTTTATTTCTAAGTTCTCATTCAAGGATAAATATATTCTTGATTTCTTTGATAAAATCATTGGGAACTTTGCAAAGGTTATATATCTTTTATTTTTTGTTTTCATTTTCATTTTTAAATTTTTGATCATTTTCCACTACCACAAAATTCATATTTTGATCCCCTAGTTTGTTGTGAAGTTGACTCTGAAGATCTTAAGGCAATGTTACTGAAGACTAACTCTGATAATTATTACCACACATTAAAGGTTTCCAACACAGCCCCTGTTATGAGTTGTCTGAGAGAAATTCTAGCTAAAAATGGAAAGTGTGAAATATAAGCAGATTATAGATGAGTGTTGAAAGTTTGGGCAATCATGGCCCATGAAACAGATTTAACTGCAACCAACCATGCCTTCTCCTTAGCACTGAACATGAAAAAGTTGTGTAAAGGGGCCTAAGGTGCTAAAATCAACGAGTCATTCATCCATTTGCTAATATTAATTTAACTACTGGTACTCTTAATATGTGACACCTGCCACTATCAACTAAGAAGTTTATAATTAATCAAAAGCATTTATTAAGCAGATAATAGATGCTGATGTTAGAATGCAAAAACTATCTGTTCTTAAGAAGCTTAGGTTTTATTGGAGCAAATAACATGTATACATATAAGTAGATACCAAATATATGATTGAAAAGGGAGGAGTCACTACTGTGTGGGAGCATAAATTTGGTTAAGCCATAAAGTGCTTCAGAATAATTAGATTTCAAAGAGATGCTGTAGTCAGATTGTGAAGGAATTCATCCAAAAAGAAGAATTTGTGTTAGATCCCAGAGTGAATGAGTCATAGAGTTTCTTGAACAGAAATGTAACATGGTGAACACTTTATATTAGAAGCATCACTTT
The DNA here is from genome assembly GCF_900497805.2 of Vombatus ursinus. NCBI lineage: Eukaryota > Metazoa > Chordata > Mammalia > Diprotodontia > Vombatidae > Vombatus > Vombatus ursinus. The sequence goes on along the minus strand of NW_020950792.1, from coordinate 8,215,204 downwards.
GGCAGCTATGTAGAACATGGATTAAAGAAGGGAGAGAGAAGAGGCAGGGGGCATAATTAATAAGCTATTACCAAATTACAGTAAATAGGTAATGAAAATCTAAACAACAGTTGTGACTTTGTGAATGGAGATAAGGGGATAGATATGAGAGGTATTAGAGTTAGAATGAGCACCAAGGTGCAAATGATTAAACTGAGATGTAAAGAAGAAGAAAAAATTGATGCTTCCTAGGTGGCACAGTGGCTAGAACACTGAGCTGGGAACCAGGAAGGCTCATCTTTCTTAGATCTAATCAGGGCTCTGACACTCACTAGCTGTGTGACCCTAAGCAAGTCATTTAACACTATTTACCTCAGGCCCTCATATGTAAAATAAACTAGAGAAGGAAATGTCAAATCACTTCAGTATCTTTGCCAAGACAGCTCCAAATGGCATCATGGAGAATCAGACATTACTGAAATGACTGAACAACAAAAGGTTATGAACCTGAATGACAAGAAGAATGGTGATACATTTGATAGAAATAGGAAACTTAGGAAGATGGTTGAGCATGGGAAAAATATAATGAATTCTTTATTGGAGATAATGAATTTCACATATCTATAGAATATTCTAGTAAAATGTTCAAAAGGCATTTTGTAATATAATATTTGAACTTATTGAAGAGATTGATTGATAGATCTATACATTTACTAAATAGAAATGATAACTGGACCCATAGAAACTGATGAGAGAGAGAGAGAGAGAGAGACAGAGAGAGAGAGAGAGAGAGAGAGAGAGAGAGAGAGAGAGAGAGAGAGAGAAAGGAAAGGACCATAGACAGAGATTTTGGTTTCAGTTCAAGTTAGGTACAGGGATATAGAAGATAGTTCACCAAAAGAGGCAAAAGAGGAATCAAATAGGTAGAAGAAAAATAGAAATAAATTTCCAAAAAGTTATGAAGAAGAGAGAAAATAAAAAATGTGGTTAAATATTAAATGTGCTGAGATGTTAAAGGGGGGGGGGGGAGGGAGTCTTCTCTTTCCCAATAGAGAGATCATTGGTGAAGGAACAAATAAAAGTATAGACTACAATTCAGAAAATATAATTCAGAGTAGATTGGAAGTCAAGAGAAGTAATGAGGAAGACAAATCCAAAGAAAAACTGGAAATAAAAGAAAGTTACTGAAACAAAGAGTTAAAGGGGAAGAAGGGAGGAAAAAACTTAACTAATCATTTAAGTGAGTGGAGATAAAGATGGGGCCAAAAATAGGGAGATAGATAACTAAAGATATAAAAACAGAAAATAGAACAATTTAAATAAGAATTAAAGAATATTCATATATGAATATGAAAAAGAATATGTCAGAAATAACATCAATGCAACTCACATAAGAATGGATGTTTGAAGGGAAAATTTTAAAAAACAGTCAGTTCTTTCTGATAAAGTTCTTCTATACGAATTGTAGGAAGACTTACTATAATTATGCAAGAAAAAGAACTTTTGGCTAATAGATAAATAACCAAACAACATATGATCAAAGAGTTTATAAAGAATTAAACTGTTAACAAACATAGGAAAAACTTCTCCAAATCATAAGAAAATAGAAATCCAAACATCTATGAGGTTTTACTTCATCCTCTGAAAACTGGCAAAGATTATACAACATAGGAATAGTAAATATTGAAGAGGTTCTAGAAAAACAGGCACACTAATATTTTACTTGTAGAACATAACCTTTCTCCAAAGCAAGTCAAATCTATGCTAAGAAAGAAACTAAAAAGTCTATTTCTTTAACCAAAATATCTCATTTGGTAGATATGTTCCCTATATATTCCAAAGGAGTTAAAGATAGAAATATTCCATATATGCCAAAACATTTTATAGCAGAAGCAACCAAAAATAAAGAAGGAAAAATAAGAAGTAAAAAGAGGGAACAAAGAAGAGGTCCATTAAATTAATTTAAAAATGTAGTATATGAATATAAATGACTATTGCTGTGAAATAAAATTAGTGAATTTGCCAAATATAGAAAAATGGAGAAACTTATGTGAACTTATGCAAAATTAAAAAAAAAATTTACATGATTACAACAATGTAAATGAAAAGAGCAACAACAACAAAAAAGGGACAAGCCACAGTGTAATTATGAAAATCAAACAATCCCAATGAGTGAGAATATACCTCTTCCTTTTTTTCTGAGGTGAGGAGCTATAGGTACAGGTTACTACATATATTTTCAAATGTAATTATATTGGAAAATTTAGCTGAACTTTTTTAAAAATTTTTTTTGTTGTTTGCTTTTATTTTATTTTATTAAAGGGGATAATTCTTTTAGTCTGGTATAGAGAAGGCCATAGTGGGAGCCTATCCCATAGACCTCTGCTACCATATGATAGGGGTATTATAATAATAACAAGCATTTATATAGTATCTTGATGTTTTTAAATTGCTTTAAGAACCCTATCTAATTTTATCCTCACAAGAACTGTGGGAGGTAGGTATTACTATTATCTCAGTTTTTCCCATGTAAAAACCAAGGAAGGCAGGGGTTAAGTAACTTGGTCACACAGCTGGTAATTATGTGAGGCCAGATTTGAATTCAGTTCTCTCTTACTTTAGATTCATCACTCCATTCACTATGCAACCTATTTTTTTTTTTTGTTTTATTTGTGGCGAGGCAATTGGGGTTAAGTGACTTGCCCAGAGTCACACAACTAGTAAGTGTTATGTGTCTGAGGCCACATTTGAACTCAGGCCCTCCTGATTACAAGGTCGATGCTTTATTCACTGCACCACCTAGCTGCCCCTTCAACCTAGTTTTAAAACAAACAGCAACAACAACAAAAACCTGCAAAAATATTATCTGGGAAATGTGGGAATAAAATATGATGAACTAATCAAGTCTTAAGAGTGATTATAGTTGTAAGGGGGGAACTAGGTGGCACAGTGGATAGAGTGCCAGGCCTAGAGTCAAAAAGACTCATCTTCTGAGTTTAAATCTGGACTCAGAAAATTACTGGGATCATGAAGAGTTGGGCAGGATTGAAATGACTGAACAATAATAGGAGGAGAGCCCATATGTTTTACTGATATCTTCAATATATAATAAGAAAATCAAAAAGTCCACCAGCATATTGGGATTGAATTCATATTTTGAATTTATGAGAGAATGTAGACAAGTTCTATGGGTCAGACAGGCATGGATGGCTTGTAATCTCATTCATTGGAGGGAAAATTTAAATTGAAGAGATTCTAGGCCCATTTGAGCATTTGAGTTTAGTGCAAGTTTTGTATTATAAAATTGCTTCATATTTTAAGAAACCTTATTTGTGAATTTGAAACAAATATGAAGGGTGTTGTGGGGGAAAGAGAGGAGGGCAGGGTCATAGTGGCCAGGATGAGAGAAATAGTATACTATCAAAGAAGACAGAGTGATAAAAAAGTATATTTAAAATAGAGAATAGCATCTTAAAACAAACAAACAAACAAACTTAGAAGTGATTTGGAATTGGGGTAGGTTAAGTAATAGGAGGGCAAGGTAGAGGATAGAAATAAAATAGAGGATTCAGGAAAGGTAGGAAATAACAGATACACACAAACATAAAAATAAAGATCATGAGTAGAATTTGTTAGAGAAAGTATGTGTCTATATATTTATGTATGTGTGTATGTGTATATGTATGTATGTGCATATATTTACATGGGTATGTATATATTTATATATAAATATATCTGCTCTAAAATGTAGCTTTTGGGGGGAGAAGGGGGAAAAAGAAGAAAGTAAAAAGCGTACAGCAGAGAATAAAAGAGACCTTACAAGGAAGCTAAGAAAAGATGGACAGCTCTCAATACAATGCATAGTATTTATTATGTAGAATGAAATGGAAATTTATTTCTTTATATTTTGAATCCTCTTTTATGTACTACTATGTACATGGCATGTTTTTTTCTTTTCTTATTTCATATTTAAGCTTATAATATGTTTCTTTTTCTTTTCTCTGTTGTGTACTTAAGTTTTAGTATTAAAGTTAAAATTTAAAAAAAAAGAATTAAAAGAAAACAAATAAAACCAAAGAATTAAAGAAACCAAACTGACTCAGGATAGATTCCCCACCATGGAACCCATGTTTATTTTTCTTGATTTTGTTTTTCTCTTCCAGGTTTGTTGCTGAGTTACTGATGGAAGCTTACCTTAATATGTGAAAAGAATTGATTGAAAGATTCCAGGTTACAATTAACATTTCAGTGACTAAGCTATTGTTTAGCTGCAAGATCTTTTAATAAGGTATGGAGTAGAGATGCACAGAATTCTGAGTCTCTCCAAGGATCAGGAAGTTTTAGAATCACCAGGATCCTGGGAATCCATTCTCATGTGAGATATTTTAAAAATAATTAGTTCAAAAACCTGGTTCCTGAAACAGATGACTCTGGAACCAAATCTATAAGACACATATGAAGAGACTTACAAATGATTGCAATTAGAACTTAAGAAGAAAATAGTGTCCCCAAGTTCCATTCCAAGACATGGCCACCTATATATTGGAGGATACTGGAACATCTTCCTATCCATTTTTCAGAATGCAGAGGAGAAGTATAACTATAGAGATGAAATATATGTGAAATTCCTTCTGGAGATGCTGAATGGAGAACTGTTAGGTATCTATTACTGAATGCTTCAGTGGGGTTTGGCATACTGAGTATATAGAGATTCGGTTAATAAAAGATTTAGGCTGAGTTGGGAATTCTTTAGGCAGCAGTTCCAAAGCCTCAGGCCACAAGAGAGTAAGGTTTATGTGGGTTTTGCAGCTAAATTAGTCAGTCCCTTTAATAAATGGACATAGGGTAAAGCTGACACAAGGTAAAAGTTGGAAAAATTGATGAGAATGGATCAATTCTGCTTTAAAATCCTCTGGGAAATCAGGCAATTGATGAAAGACCCAAACTCACGAATTATTTCTCAGGCAGCTGAAATGGCAATTTTGCTGTGAACAAAGGACCAGGGGTGGAGATGTAGAATTATACACACACAAACACACACACACACACACAAACACACACACACATACGTGTGTGTGTGTGTGTGTGTGTGTGTGTGTGTATGTATGTATGAAATAACAATTAGTCCTAGCAGAGGGCAAAATGAGACCATTTTAAAAGCAGGAGTGGAAAGTACTAAATTTCTCCAAAGTTAGAAGTATCTGGATAAAAGAAAGACAAGGGACTTTGTATATAGAAAAGGGAGGAAAAGTAGCTTTTTTTGCCCCATAAGGTAAAAAAAAATAATTTTCAGCCCTAAAACTTAGTAAGACAATGATATGATCTATGAAGTGACAAAATCCATAGGTAATGTAATAAGAGTTCATGATATTGTCTATAGAATCAATGGGAAGCTCTTGCCTTTAAAGTTGGTCACTAAAAACAAAATAACATTATTTTGGAAAAAATATGATGTGTCATTTGAAATTATGTCTGAGAAAAAAACATTGGATTGATGGGTAGCCCACAGCCTATTTGAATTTCTGAAAACTGAAATTTGTATACAATGGGAGGGACAGAAGTAATAGTGTATTAGGAATTTCCACTACATTTGATTCCCACATTCCCCAACAAAATCTATGCCATTTCACTAAGATGACTTACCTCTCCTAGAACTTTATTGACCTAGCAGAGAAGTGAAGTCTTCATCATGTAGTAAAAGGCCTAATTTTTTACATAAGATCTCTATAGGTATCTATTTTGCTTAACTATGCCTACTAGCTGTAAGACTGTTTTTATTTAGTGATTTGTCTTAATGAGGGATAGAGATTAGGGAGGGAAAGAAAAAAAATAATTCCTGTTAATCTTTCCCTGAGGGGAAAGAATGAAATGGTATGTGAATATCTCAGTGAAGCATCAGAGGAGAATTTTATTGTAGATCTCTGTGACAATGTGTAAAGCAATTTGAAAATTATAATGCTATATGAATACCAGGTATCATTAACATTTATAAGCAGCTAGGTGGTAGAGTAAATAGAGTGTAAGGCTTGGAGTCCAGAAGACTCCTCTTCCCTAGATAAAATCTGGCTTCAGACACTTACTAGCTATATGTGACCCTGGGCAAGTAACCTAACCCTACTTGCCTCAGTTTCCTTTTCTCTAAAGAGAACTAGAGAAGGAAATGACAAACCACTCTAGTATTTCTGGCAAGAAAACTCCAAATGTAGTTATAAAGAGTTGTACATGACTGAGAAACAACTGAACAATAACAACTAACATTTATGTAATTGAGGGTTAATATCATCTTTATTTATAGTCTAGCCACATTCCCATAACCATGTTTAAGAACAGAATTTCTATGATTCTTTGTGCTAATTCAAAGAAATGAAAAATTTATGAATGGAAAAGAAAGAAGTAGATGGTGCTCTTTAACTTTTCATTAATTCACCTTTACCATAATTCCTTTCAGCCCATATTTCTCTGAAGAGGAATTGCTGGGATGCCCTCCTCCTTCTCTGGCACCTCTCTGGTTGCCAGGCAAATTTCCTTTTCAAGTTTCTCTTCCATTCTAAAATTCAAAAATACTATTAAATAAATTGTTCATTAAGTGGCTTCATGTAGATACTTTGACATTTTCTGGAATATACTAAAGGACCAGTGGAAATGAATACAGATTTACTGTAAAGAAAATTCTATTTAGAAAAAAAAGCAATTACTCTTTTCATATCTTTTCCTACAGAAAAGAAATAAAACACAACAGGAATAAAAATTTTCTACCACCAAATTAGAACATCCATAACAAGGAAACTATGTAGAAAAATGTATAACACAACTTCCAGAAATGCATGCATTACATTCATAGGAATGCAAAATGAATTACTTATGATCATTGCTATCAGGGCAATACCACATGAATTTATAATGTTGGGACTTCTCATTTTATTACTTCTCTATTTCATTTTAAGTGCCCTATCATTATCTCTACATTTAATATTCATTGTAATAATAGTAAGCATAACTAATTCATTTGGTTCCTTTAACAGTGACTGTCACACACATTTCCATTGGCTTAGGCCTGACATTTTTTTTACACAATGACAAATGTATCTTCAAAATACTGTCAAAAATTCATTTCTTTGATCAGTTCAAAGTATCAACAAGTGGTGCTAATCAAATGATTAGTTTTATAACCTGAAGATAGAGGTTCAAGAATCATGAAATCTAAAGGTTGGAGGATTCCTGAGGTTGAACCCCTAGTTGTTAATGTTTTCCATTCTCAAATAACATTACATTGTTTTTTTTACTTTTTTTGTATATATGCCAAGTTTTCCAGTGTAATATAAAATCCTTGAAGGGAGAGACGGTTTTTGTTTGTTTGTTTGGTCATTGTGTGCCCAGTAGTTTAAGATACATGCAGGGCAAATTGAAAATAAAATCACTGAGGGAAGGCATTAACAGTAAGGGAGATCAGTAAAGCATCTTGTAGAAGTCAGTGTATTACCCAGGAATTAAAGGGAGTCAGGGTAGCCAAAGGTCAAAATGAGGAGGGAGACAGTTCCAGGGGTGGGGGTCAGTGAATGAAAATGACAGTTAAAAATCGGAAGATAGAGAATCTTGTTTAAAGAAGAGCAAGGAGGCCAGTCTCATTGGATTACAGAGAATATGACAGATGGGGTAAAAGTAAGGTGTAATTAGACTGGAAAAGTAGGAAGAGAAAAAGTTATAAAGAAATTTGAATTCCAAACAGAGGGTTTTATATTTGATATTAGAGGTGACAAAATATTTTTTTTTAGGCAATTGGGGTTAAGTGACTTGTCCAGGGTCACACAACTAGTGAGTGTACAAAATAATTTTACATGTACTCTAATATGGAACCTGTGGGGGACCAGAGCCAAATAGATCAGGTCAGAGGCAAGTGAGTCAGGAATCAAATAGCAGTTTAATTTCAGAGTGAGGGAAACAGATGTACAGACCAAAATCCTCCAGAGAAGGGGGGCTTCCTCATTTGTGGCAGGGGTAGAGGTCTTTTTTAATAATTAATTAATTTATTTTTAGTTCTCAACATTCACTTCTATAAGATTTTGAGTTTTAAATGTTCTCCTCCTCCCTCCCTTTCCCCCTCCCAAGATGCCATGCAATCGCATATAGGTTCTACTTACACATTCATGTTAAGCATATTTTCCCATTACACAAGAATGAAGCAATAATACAAGACAACAAATGAAAAGGAGAGCAAATAGTATGTTTCTATCTGTATTCAGACTTGATGGTTCTTTCTCCAGATGTGGGTAGCATTTTCTATGGTGCATCTTTTGGAGTTGTTTTAGATCCCTGAATTTCTGAGAAGAGCCAAGTCTATCAAAGTCAGTCATCTCACAATGTGACTGTTACTGTGTACAACATTCTCCTGGTTCTACTCACTTCACCCAGCATCAGTCCATGCAAGTCTTTCCAGATTTTTCTGAAGTCTGCCTGCTCATCATTTCCTATACCACAATAGTATTCCATTACATTCATATGACACAACTTATTCAGCCATTCCCTAATTGATGAGCATCCCCTCAATTTCCAATTCTTTATCACCGTAGAAAGAGCTACTATAAACATTTTTCTACATGTGGGTCCTTTTCCTGTCTTTTTTAATGATCTCTTTGGGATACAAACCTAGAAGTGGTATTGCAGGGTCAAAAGGCATGCACAATTTTATAGTCCTTTGGTCATAATTTTAAATTGCTCTCCAGGACAGTTGGATCAGTTCACAGCTCTACCAACAATACATTAGTGTTCAAATTTCACACATCTTCTCCAACATTTATCATTGTCCTGTTTTTTCACATTAACCAATCTGATAGATGTGATGTGGTACCTCAGAGTTGTTTTGTTTTGCATTTCTCTAATCAATAGTTATGTAAAGCATTTTTTCATGACTATAAACAGTTTTAATTTCTTCCTTTGAAAACTGCCTGTTCATATCCTTTGACCATTTATCAACTGGGGAATGACTTGTATTCTTATATATTTGACTCTCTTCTCTATATATTTTAGAAATGAGGCCTTTATTAGAAGCACTGGTTGTAAAAATTCTTTCCCAGTTTTCTGCTTCCCTCCTAATCTTGGATGCATTGACTTTGTGCAAAAACTTTTCAATTTAATGTAATCAAAATTATCCATTTTGCATTTCATAGTATTCTCTATCTCTTGTTTGGTCATAAATTATTTCCCTCTTTATAGATCTGAAATGTAAACTATTCCTTGCTCTCCTAGTTTGCTTATAGTATAAGTCTTTATATCTAAATCCTGTACCCAATGATGAGGAAATACAAACAATAATTAGGAGTTTTTGGCCAACTGTCTGCCAATAAATTTGACAACCTTAGTGAAATGGATGAATATTTACAAAAATATAAATTGCCCAGATTAATGGAAAAAGAGATAAAATACTTAACCCCATTTCAGAAAAAAAAATTCAACAAGACATCAATGAACTCCTTAAGACAAAATCTCCAGGTCTAGGTGGACTTACAAGTGAATTCTATCAAACATTTTAAGAACAACTAATTCTAATACTATATAAACTGTTTGGGAAAATAGGTGAAGAAGGAGTCCTACCAAATTATTTTTATTATACAAATATGGTGCTGATACCTAAACTGGGAAGAGCTGAAACAGAGAAAGAAAATTATAGACCAATTTCCCTAATGAATATAGATACAAATATTTCAAATCAAATATTAGCAAAGAGATTACAACAACTTGTCTCAAGGATAATACACCATGACCAGGTAGGATTTATACCAGAAACACAGGGCCAGTTCAATATTAGGAAAACTATCAGCATAATTGACCATATCAACAACAAAACTAACAGAAATCATATGATGATCTCCATAGATGCAGAAAAAGCATTTGACAAAATATAACAGCCATTCCTATTAAAAACACTGGTGAGCATAGGAACAAAAGAATCTTCCTTAAAATGATAGATAGCATCTATCAAAAAGCATCAGCAAACATTATATGTAATGGGAATAAGCTAGAAGCATTTCCAATAAGATTGGGGGTGAAACAAGGATGACCATTATCACCACCATTATTCAATACTGTGCTAGAAATGTTAGCTGTAGCACTCAGAGAAGAAAAAGAAATTGAAGGAATTAGAATTGGCAAAGAAGAAATAAAGCTATCACTCTTTGCAGATGATATGATTGTATATTTATAGAATCATAGGTAATCAAGTAAAAAAAAAACTACTTGACATAATAAACACATTTACCAAAGTTGCAGGATATAAAATAAACCCACACAAATTCTTGGCATTTCTATATATTACTAACAAAGCCCAATAACAAGAGCTCTATCTGCCAAAACAAAACCAGGAACTATATGAACACAATTACAAAACACTTTTAACACAAATAAAGTCAAATCTAAATAACTGGAAAAATATCAGTTGCTCATGGCTAGACCAAGCTAATATAATAAAAATTACAATTCTATCTAAATTAATTTACTTATTCAGCACTGTACCAATCAAACTACAAAAATTATTTTATAGTGTGAGAAAAAATAATAACAAAATTCATCTGGAAGAACAAAAAGTCCAGAATATCGAGGGAACTAACGAAAAAAAAAAGCAACAGAATGGGCCCTAGCTGTACCAGATCTTAAATTGTATTATAAAGCAGCCATCATCAAAACTAGTTGGTACTGCCTAAGAAATAGAATGGTGGATCAGTGGAATAGGTTAGGTATGCAAGACACAACAGTCAATGACTATACTAATCTACTATTTGATAAATCCAAAGACTCCAACTTCTGGAATGAGAAATCACTATTTAACAAAAACTCCTGGGAAAACTGGAAAATAGTATGACAGAAACTGGGCATAGACCAACATCTTACACCCATACCAAGATAAAGTAAAAAGTGGGTAGAGTTTTTAAGCATGAAAACAATAAAAAGGTGGGACCCAAAATAGTTATTCTTAAGTCTTGAGTAAACAATTCCCATGGCAGCCCATGCATGCTTGCTGAGTCTTAGCTCTGGAAAGCAGGATATCTCCTAATATTTTGATGGAGGTGATAGGAAATCATAGAAAGAAAGATGTGTCAAGAAGAGGATGATTGTCCTTGTCAAAGAACACAGATAGACAAAAAGAATGAGAATTTATTTTCTTTCTTCAAAAAATCTACCTACTTTTGAACTTCCCATAATTTTTAAGGGAAATATATTCTCATTCAGTTAACAGCTTTGATATTTTCAACTTCTCACTCTCATTTACCATACATATATGCAATAAGTTGCTAGATTTTTTGTTATATCAGTATCAAACCTCTCACATGTGTTATCTTCTCTCTACTTATGTAACCACAAGAGAAGAAGAGATCAGACATCTTTCACAACTATGAATATGAGGAGAATTATTAAATAAGGGATATTATCAACCATAAAATATAAAATTAATAATTCCAATTACTAGGAAATTATAAGATACTGAACGCACAAAATCAATGCAGCTAAGAAGGAAAATTGATTCTTAGGGGAAAATGTCTATTATTTACACACACACACACACACACACATACACATACACATACACATACACATACACATACACATACACATACACACACTGCCTGGAGCCCCAATAGCCAATGCCCCCAGCTCCAATATCCCAACTCCCTCATAAGCCTCACTGCCTCACTCGAACAAAAAGTGTGCCCATGGATTCAACCACATACCACATTCATCTAGTTTTAGACAGGACCACAATAACCAGCTGATGAGAAAGCAATACCAACAGGATACTAAGTAGGATGTTTGACCACTAAATCACAGTCTAGGTCACCTGTGCAGTAATAGCAAAGAACTATCCTTAAACGTACTTATGATGTAGAGAGGTTTATTATAATATCATTATCATACCTTAATATTCCCCGAGTGGTCTTTTCTGTATGCATTTTGCGTAGCCATGTGTACAGTTCCATGAAGGCTAGGACCCCCTACCCAAATTAGCAAATCTTTCCTACATTTTAATATTCTTATATTGTATAATACATATTCAAATATTCTATTATGTAATTGCATCTTTTGCTCTATAAAAATCCCTGTCTTGCTTTGTTAATTGTTGATTCCTTTAAGGACCCTAACCCACTTGTGGAGATCCTTAATAAATGCCATTTCTGCAATTGGAGATGGTCTGAGTCTGTGATTTCTTTTGAGACAACCCCCCAATATACTTTTCATCACAACATTGGCATAAAACTTTAGTGTCAACCTTGACTCCTTTCTCTATCTCATTCTCCCTATTCAATCAGTAACCAAACCTTCTTTCTGCATCCACTATATATCATATATTTTGCCGTATCTCTACACTCACAGAACTGCTCTATTTCTTTTAGCTTCTCATCACATTAGACTATATTTAGTTTCCCTGCATTATATTTCTCTCTACTCTCACCCTTCTTCTAAAGTGAAGGTCTGACCATTTCACTTCCCTTTTCAATAAACTCCAAGTACCCTATTACCTCCATGATCAAATATAAATGTCTCTGTCATTTAAAGCTTTTCATGCCCTTTCTATTCCTATTGCACCTAACTTTTCAACATGTACTCTGTCCAGTCATGAGAGTAAATTTGTCATTCTTCACACATTGGATTTAATTCACCCATCTTTTTGCCTTTGACTTTACTATCCTGAATACTTCTGATGTATTTCATATTATCTCCACCACTTGGAATCCTTTGTTTCTTTAAAAATGGAAATCAGGTGCTACCTTATACATGAAGGATTATATAATCACCATTGTCCTATCTATCCAAATAATCTTTTATTAATTTTGTATACATTTTGTATATACTTCTATCATTACTAATCTCCTCAATTAAAGGAAAAGCAAACTCCTTTAGTCCAGAGACTATTTCATATGTGTGTGTGTGTGTGTATGTTTAATATGAATGTCTGTGTCTCTACTCTCATTGTAAGTCCTATCATTTCGCACCTACACATGTAGATGCTTACTCTCTGGTTTGGCTTATCTATTCTAACCTACTCTTAAACTTCCATGTCCATGTTCCCAAAGAAAGGCTGCCACCATGCAGTTACTTTCAAATTATCTCAGAGTTCTAGAGATAATTCTATTGAGATGGATTATATTTCCCAGCCCAACTTACCACTTTAATGTAGACCTAGAACCACTGCATTTCTATTTACATAATTATGACAATCAGAATAACGATACTTAAAGGTAAAAACAAAACTTAAAGGTAAAAACAAAAATAGTAACTAATATTACTATTAGTTAGTAATAATGCAAAAGAAACAATACCAACATAGGAATTTATATGGTTAAAAAAAAGGTTTGAAGAAAATGCATCACAATCCATAAATAATCTGGAATCCCACTAAACAGTCAGTTTCTGTGGGCAAGAGTTGCTTCATAAATCTGACAAAGGAGCACTTGAAGGAGGAAAACACATGAGCCGTGAGTAACTAAAAAATCTGGACTCCTTTGCTTTTCTTCTGTCTGTACTTTTATGCTAGCCAGCCCTCATGCCTGGAATGACCTTTCTTCTCACTTCTACCTCATACAACCCTTCATTTACTATAGATGGACTTCAAGTAACACCTTCTACATGAAACTCTTTTTGTCCCCTCCCCAACTACTAGTACCTTTCCTCCAAAGGAAAATAAAAACATAATTAACTCCACCATGCTTATTAATTTTATATTCATGCAATATATGTTTATATATGTACTTCTTTCTTCTCCTGTGAATATTAGCTCTTTCTGGGTAAGGATTGGTTTGTTCTTTGTATTATATCCCTAATGCCTAATGCAGTATTTGACACATAGTAGGTACTTAATAAATGCTTGTTAATTGATTTATGAGGAAAAATCTAATAAAGAAATAATGGTGATTGTTAACAATAATTAGTGAGAAAATTTACCAAATTTTGCCCAGTTGTTTTACCATAGTCAAATAATCCTAGGGTTATACAAGCTCTTAGGGGTTATCCTGCCAAATTTCATACCCTACACTTATATAATATATAAAAAAAATTAACAGTTATATACAGTTTAAAATTTTACATGCATTTTAGATTGATTCTTTCAATTGAACTTCAACAACTTCTCAATGTACTTGATAAAACCAATGTTATCATGCCCAATTTACATATAAGGAAAGTGAGACTAAGATGTCACAAGATTTGGTCACTTAATTATGACCATAAAACTTTATCTGAACCACTTCCTCAACAGCACTTTGGTATATTTCTCTTATAAATTTATTCCATTCTACTTGGTATTGTTAAAAGAATAACTAATTCAACTCAGAATTTCTCTTTAAAAAATTTTAGGTTAACATATGATCTCTACAGATTTATTCTGGAAATACCACATGCATTATAGTTCGGATATGTTACCAAGTGCTTAATCAAGTCATTTTATTCTATTAATGATCATCCTAATTTTGGAAACATATTTTCCATTTTCTCATCTACCAATCCTTTGTTTTTTAAAGGAAAAATTCATGAGTGGTAAAAACATATTTACATAGTCACAGTATTTTTTATTAGTCATTCCTCATTCAAGGATATCGCAAAGAGAAAATTAATGTGCCTAAAATCTATGTGGACCAATTTGAATTAGCAATTTGATTCAGAAGAGCTGAGTTTATATCCTGCCATAGAAATTCATGAACTGGGCAATCTGGAGCAAGTCACACAGTTGTTGTGGATATGAAAGGAGAAAATATAAAGTGAAATTTTAAGTACTGAGCAAATATAAGTTGTTGTTGTCCATTGAAACAATATGCAAAATGTTTTGCATCCATAAAGTCATATAAAAGTGAGCTGCCTTACAAATGTGGATGACAAGCAGCTCTGCCCTCTCTTCTTATTACACATCTCAAACTATTAGAATATTTTCCCCTATTTCCTCTGATACAAAATGTTACTTTATGGTAACTCATCACTTCCACTTTCATTTTTTTCTTACATATGACAACTGGTTAGGATGGACACTGATGTGTTTCTATCCCAGATGTTTATTCATTAAAAAAAAAATTTATAGAGACTTTCTTTTTACCTGACATGGATTTCTTCTTCATTTCTCCCTTATTATTGCTTCTGGTGTTTTTTTCCCCCTTCTTATTGCCATGACTTCTTTATTCATGAATGTAAAAAGCTCACAAAGTCTTTGAAGAGGAAATTATGACTTTGAGCATCTTAGCCTTAATAAAATCTTTCATGTCCTTGCCACTGTCCCTCCATTCAAATCCATTCAACATGTATTATACAAAACAGAGAAAAGCAAAATGAATTCATTACATAACATCAAAATTATTGGTTTAATTTGCTAATTTTTCTTAATTTTCTTCCAGTTTCATAAGTTTTCTCATAAAGTTTCATATATATAGATATATTTTCTGAAAATAGCATGTTATTTAAAACAATGTAGATTACTCTTGTGCATTATCTTTTGTACATATGAAATGCTTTGGATTTCACTAAAATTAGTTTTATCTAAGATGCAAGATTGAGTGACTCGCATAATGGAACTTTTAGGCTGTGGGTACATATTTATGTCCTCAAGTACATAATTCTTATGCATAATCAGAGAATCAAAGGCTCTGAAGAGTTGGAAGGGATATTAGTGGCTACTTTTTCTTCAATAGGACCCTCAGAAAGGGGTATTTGCTTTTCTGTCCTCTCAGATATAGATATCCTATAATTTAAAGTCTCCAGTACTTTTTTTTCCATTTCTTTATGTTTGTTTATACATCTTCATTTAATGCATCATAGTTGCACAGATCACTTCTGTTTTCTCTACCTGGGTAAGTAATGTGTAAACTAGTTAAAAGTTGAGTTAAGTAAGATCCTCTTTCAAAGTAGGAATCTGATTTTGGTAATGAATGATTGTTGATGAATATTGATGTCTATATGTATTTCATCTAAATTTTCCCCAATTAATGCATTTTAGATTCTTCATGTTTAATAAATTAATATTCCTATTTCTTGAATTGTACCTGTGAATTTGAGTTGTTGCCTAGTGTCTGCTAAGTCTCATATTTTTTTCAAAAGACTTCATATGTGGATCACAGAAGCAAAAATTTATAAAAGGAAGCTCAGAAATAGAATATGATTTGAGATAGTTCTGAGAAAGCTCAGTATAAGGCTAACACATAGTCTTTTGAACTTAAATATATTTTCAATATGTTATTAAGGATCAATTTACACATTTATTTTAGATTATTATTAGCTATGTTCTCCAATATTTCATTTTTTCAAACTTCCAAAGTTTTAAGACAACATTGTTTTTACCACCCTAATATTATAGATTGAGCCTATAAACATAAATATATTCCAGTCCTCAAAAATTTGGTTCATACTGTCCCATAGCTCACAGAAAAGCAATTATATGTCAACTAAACTAAGATTTTTTTTCTAGAAAAACATGGCTTTTCGGTTGCTGTTGTTAATCTTTTATTCTCAAAGAAGACGAATGATATCATGTACGTGATGTTTTCACTTTCATGTGAATTGGATTTGTGTGAGACAGAGTTGTGCAAAGTAGTCAGTCTCATTCCTCCTGAGTCATCCAAGCCTGGAGAAAGGTCAAGATCAGGGATTTTTTACATTTAATTGAAAAATATGGTAATTAAAAATGAAATAAAATGAATTTTATATTCTCTTAGGAGCTGAAGTTGAGGAAAAAAATATTTTATTTTATAACCCCAAATTGTTAACTATACAATCCCGAATAAAATGCAAAACCAGTCTAAAACCCCAATGTTTAATGTACATAATGAATAGCTAAGTTTATAAACTTGAAATTACTTACAATTGTGACTGTTCATGGCTAAAGTGAATTATTAATAGAGTAAGACATGGGACAGATATGTTATAACAATGCAAAGAAAAAAAGGAAAATTCATGACAGAATTTGTTGAGGTATACATCTCTTCTTCCACATCTTCATTCCCTCCACACACGCACTTCAAGTTTGGTTTTAGACTCAAAGTCTAACCATTACACTTGAAAAATTATTTTCTGGTATTCATCAATAGCCTGTAAATATACATAGTGGTAATTAACTGGCTTAAAAATAAGTAACTTGTAAAAATTTCTGGAATTTGTTGATGTTTCCTAGAGTTAGCAGACAAAAATTCATCTAAAATGCGTGTGTGTATAACATGATATCATGGTTTTTAGAATATATTATAACAAAACCTTGATGTTGGCATGTTACTTGTCAATTCTGACATCTGTCTGCTGAAAGACACCATCAATAAAGTAAAATGCTCTCAGCTTCCCTTTATTATTTCTTATTTCTTCAAATCCATTGACTCTCTCTCTACATATATAGATAGATAAATGTGTGCTTATATACATATATGAGCTTATACACACATATATATGTGTATATACACACATATGCAAAGTATAACCTACAACATTTATGTTGGATTGACACTGATAGCAGAACTATTCCAAATATTCCTTATTATTCATTACATTTGAAGTAACCAAATACAATACATTTCCCATATCAATAAAACCCTAGTAAAGAATTCTTGATATGATTGCCATATCAGTGTGAGAATATAAAACTTGTTTGGACTAAAACTGAGCTACTAAAAGTTGACTTGTTCAGTGGAGGCACACTGTCCACATATGAAGCACACCGGGAAGTTTTACACTATATTTATCTATTTATTGAATTAATATTACATATTGATGTTAAAAGTGAATATAAAACCAAGTAAAAGACAGGTTACTCTATTATAACATACCTAACATGTAGAAAAAAGATGATAACTTCCTTCTTAGGCCCACTAGTACAAGTTGACTTACTGTACATAGATGTGTCTTCCTAACAAGAAACTGTATGGTAGGGTTACAATCTTTTTTATCTCTTATTTACCTTTTTTATTTCTTATGTTTGGCAGAACTAAATCAACACCTGCTCAAGTACACCATACTGCTAGGAAAACAATGTTCAGTTGGCTTGTTTTTGATTAATAGCACCTGGTTCTGGACTTAATCCTAAAAAGAGTCCTTGAATTTTATTGACCCTTATGTCTACTCAGTTTATATAACATCTTATTTGATTTTAATAGATGCAGTTCATCTGTATCCATAGCTACAATAACATGTGCTTTGTCCATATTTTCCTTTTTCTCTTGGAGTTCATTAAGTCTTCTTGTAAACAACTGATCTTTAAAAAATAAAAATATCCCTTCCAAAGCAATATCAGACTAACAAAAAAATTACATGTGCATCTTCCATTTTTCCCCATACATTCAGATACACAAGGAGGTTATTTTTATAGACTTGGCTACAACTTAAATTCAAAACAAACAAATAATAATTTCTCCAGGGAAAAACAAAAGAAAAAGATTTTTTTTTTACAAATAGCTACACCATAAGGAAAAGAATTTCTACTAAGGAAAGGTAAAGTACCCAAAGGAGAAAACAACCTAAGCTATGACCACTATCTACTTTCTGTCTCCTTTAAGTATATGAGTCATAGTGAGGGAATTGTAAAGCAAACTAGGATTATGGTTAAAATAGACATTTACTAGGTCAATGGCTATGGGATATGTGAGTGATTAACTACAAACACTAGGAAAAGAATGAAGCACTTCTTCAAGATATTCTATGATGTTCAGAATCAAGTGGACAGTACAATGGATGACTCCTGATCTCTCAAACCTCTCCAAAATAGCAATACACCCAATAGATATAGCAATTTCTCATCCATGGTCTGGGACACTAAGAACACTAACAAGGTACAAACCAGCTAAACTAATTGCAGAGAAGTCTAATTTTTCCACCCTAATTCACTCATTCAGCACCCTCTACCACCTAGGCCAGCCTACACTTTGTGCTGCAAAAGCCTATGTGAAGCCTTAACCACATTCAACTGTACCTAGTTTCCCCATCACCCTCCTGGTGCCTTGGAAAAACAAAAGGTAGAAGCTTGCTATGGCTGGAACTACAACAGTTTTCAGCTGGAAAACTGAGGAACATAAGGAACCTGGAGAAGGATGCCAGACTGAATCTGCCAGGCCTGCCTGAAACAAAGCACCTACCATCCAAATAGGATGAGTTCAGTCCCTCAAAAGTCAGTTGGGGCAGAGATTGAGGCCAATGAAAATTAATTGTGCACTGTTGAAGGAAGCTGAGACTGCTTTGAGATTCAGCCCTGGGTGGGTGGGTGGGACCATAATTAAAGAGGAAAGAGCAAGTAATTATTGTTGTTCAGTAATGTCTGGCTCTTCTTGACTCCGTTTGGGGTTTTCTTGGCAAAGACACCAGAGTGGTTTATCATTTCCTTCTCTAGATCGTTTTACAGATAAGGAACTGAGACAAACAGGGTTAATTGACTTGACCAGGGTAACAGCGCTAGTAAGTTTTTGAGGCCAGATTTGAACTCAGGAAGGTGAGTCTTTCTGACTTCAGTCTGGGAGTCCTACCCACGATGTCACCTAGTTGCACCCCCCTAAAAAAAAGAAATAAGGGGACATAAGGAGGGAAAAGACTGAAATTTCCAAACATCTCAAGAGGAAGAAAACTCAAATATTAGACATCCATATGGAGAAAATAAAATAAGACTCTTGTCCAGAATTAACTATCCAGGTATTATTCAAATAGTAAACAAATTAGGTCTGTAGGAAAATTGATTTTGCCAAATAAGGGCAACTTCTTCAGGAT
Source organism: Vombatus ursinus (assembly GCF_900497805.2). Lineage (NCBI taxonomy): Eukaryota > Metazoa > Chordata > Mammalia > Diprotodontia > Vombatidae > Vombatus > Vombatus ursinus. The sequence goes on along the minus strand of NW_020950792.1, from coordinate 8,195,524 downwards.
ATTTATATGGAGAGAGATATTATGACTCTGGGGCATAAGTGATTTGTTGATTGAAATGAATCTAAGCCCTACTTTTATGATGGAAAAAAAAATCACAGTATTTAAAAAGGAAAACTTCACACTGATCCACTTTAGTGGGGTATCTGTAAATATACAACTGAAGTAGTCAGGCTCAGGATGGATTAACCAATCAAACCACTTGAGTAGATTCATTAAGGTCTACAACTCCAACATCAATGATTACTCCAAATCATTCATTGAAACCTATCAGATTTCAATAGCAGACTCATCTGAGAACCTCATTTTAAATATTATATAAAAATCTCTTTGAGTACTTGCTTTTCTCTTGGAATTCTCTCTTTCCTTGTCATGGCCCAGGAAGCCCATTATTTTGAAAAAAAAATCATCATCCTGCATGATCCCATCAGCCTTGGGACAGTCAGGCAGACCTGAGTTCAAATCCAGCCTCAAATGTTTGGCAGCTGGATAATTTTGGGTAAATCACTTAAACTGTCTTTGCCACAGTTTCTTAATCTATAAAATGGAGCAGATAATAGCACCTACCTCCCAGATTTGATATGAGGATCAAATGAGATAATTGTTAAGTGCTTAGTATAGTATCTGCCCCATAATAGATGCTATATAAATGGTAGCTATTTAGAGTTATGGGGTGTTCAGGGAGGATTAACACATCTGTTATGATGGATACCCATGCATTTTTCAGGGCTTTTCATCCACATTAGTTGTCCACCTTCACCAACTCTCACATGTGGTTCTAAGAACCTGTAGCATGAATTGCAACCACACTGAGGTAAAACTGCCTTGGCAGATGGGCTAAACTAGGGTGAGGGTAGCTGACAGGTCTCAAATCCATTGAAGTATTAGGGGGATGTCTATCTCAAGCATGTAAAGACATCCCTTAGAAGAATAGGTGGATGAGAACAATTTGTTCCAACATCCATGAAAGTGACTGAAGAAGACATTGTGAAGTGCTTAGGGTTTGATCAGACATCAAAGATGACAAAGTCATTCATTGTATCCCAGCCATTGCCGGTCTTGACTTTAGTCCTGCCACTAGACTTCAATGTTACTGTAACAGAGAGTGAGGCTGACAACTTTGCACAATTCTGTCTCACTTAAATGCAATTCACAGGAAAGTCAAGATATCACCCATGATGTCATTTATCCTCTTCAAAAATCAAGGACAAACAATAACATCTTCTGCCTCATTGGAAGGTAGAACCATGAACTCCAAAACATCCTTACAAAAAGGAAGGAATCAAGAGGATTCTGGGAGGATAGTAAAGTAGGTCAGAAAATTCCAAACTCTATAGATTTCCCCCACAAACAATACAAAATAGTGTCTCAGGGCAAACATAGAGAAGTAAAAATAAATGGGAATTGGGGTAGATCAAATAGTCCTTCTGGTACAACACAAAAGAAAAAGCTCAGATCTGAGGTTGGATCTTCCTGGACAGTGTGGTGTGTGGGGAGTTGGGTCTCTAAACAGGGGGAGATTTAGGGAAGCTGTGCTCATAATGGATGCCAGGCCCAGTTGTGCTACCAACACACTTTCCTGAGAGGGAAGGAACCAGCATATACTAAGTGAGTGCAGAAGCAGTGAGGTGGACATGTGGCTGGCTGTGAACACTTTTACGAGGGCCGAGTTCTTGGTTTTGGTTATAAATCAGCAGAGGGAACTGAAGGAGGACTTGAGGCCAGAGGCACTATCCCCATACCCCAGGACTAGAGGTGATTACAATAAGTCGCTATAGATAATTTTTTTTTAAAACATGAGCAGCAAAGAAGAAAGAACCCAACCATAGAAAGTTAAGATCAGGGTTCATTGGGGCAGCTAGGTGGCATAATGGATAGAATTCTGGTCTTGGAGTCAGGAGGACTTGAGTTCAGATCTAGCCTCAGACACTTGACACTTACTAGCTGTGTGACCCTTGTCAAGTCACTTAACCCCAATTGCCACACACACACACATATGCACACATGACCATGTTTCATCTTCAGAGGAGGATATTGAAGCAAAAAAAGGCTTTCCTACCCAAAGAGTAACATCAAATGGTCACCTGCCCAAAAATAATTCATAGAAGAATTAAAAAAAAATCAAATGAGAGAGATTGAGGATTTTTTAAAATAAGAACAATCCAAGAAAAACAAAAACATTATGAAAAGAAAGTCAACCAACTGGAAAAGGAGATCCAGAATCTTAAGGAATAACACAATTGCTTGAAAATTACAATTTGTCAAGGGGAAGCCAGTGAAGTTATAAGAGACCAAGAAATAACAAAACAAAATATAAAGAATGAAAAAATAGAAGAGAATGTGAAATACCTCATAAAATAAACAACTGACCTGGAAAATAGATCAAGAAGAGAAAGCAGAATAATCTGACTACCTGAAAGCTACAATCAAAAAAAGAATCTCAATATAATAATGCAAGAAATAATTAAAGAAAATTGTCCTGAAGTGTTAGAACAAGAGGTGGAAAGTCAAAATGAAAAAATCCACCGATCATCACCTGAAAGAGATCCTATGAGGAAAACCTAAAGGAATATCATAAATTCCAAAACCCAAGCTCAAGGAGAAAATATTACCACCAACAAGAAAAAATTCAAATATGGCAAAACCACAATTAGAATCACTAAAGACCTAGCAGTGGCAACACTAAAAATCCATAGGTCTTGCTAATGTGGAAATAAGTGTAATATAATTGTACATATATAGCCTTTATTAGATTGCAGGCTGGAGAGAGAGGGAGGTCTTGGGGAGGGAGGAAGGCAGTGAGGGGGAAATTTTTAGAACTCAAAAACTTATGAAAGTGACTGTTGAAAACTAAAAATTAATTAATTTAAAAAACAGCTCTTGAAACACTGTTTATCGAAGAGCAAAAGAATTGGGGTTGCAGCAAAAAATATCATACCCAACAAAGTTAACTATAATCATGAATGAAAAAAAGGACTTTCATTGAATTGCCAGACTTTCAGGATTTTATTGCAAAAAGAACTGAACTTAATAGAAAATTTGACATATAAGACCCAAGAGAAATATATGGCAAATATCAAAGACTAATTACAAGGAACTCAATAAGGACAAACTATTAACTTTTTATATGAGGAAATATAAACTGAAAGTCTAAGATTGTAATTAGCAATTGGGTAGCATGAAAAAAAAAGATTGGAGTCAACCTGAGTATGATGTGATTCTAAAATGTAATACCAGCCATCTAGGAAAAGGTAAAAAAGAGTAAATAGCTTATACAAATGACATGCAAGAGGAAGAATTGATACAGAGGAATGAATTGATACAGAGGAATTGATACAGAGGTGGAGGAAGGCTGGTAGTTCTGGAACCCTACTTTCATCAGGAATGGGTTAAAGCAGAAACAATCCATATAAAATTCAGAAAGAAATACAGCAAAGGATATAGGGAGAAGGAAGACAATAAGCGAGGGATTTTTAGATGGAACCCTACTCATATAAGATATGGGTTAAAGAGAGAATAATATATACACTTATAGGAGAATAAAAGTCTTTTAAATTTACAAGGAAATAGGAGGATGAAGGAATAGGATAAGTATGGGGGGCCTATAGAAGGGCGTCTAGATTAATGGGAATGGGACAAAGAGGGAATAACATATATTTGGAAGGCTATAAAAGTCTTCTAAATTCAGATACAAACAAGAGAGTAAGGGGAAAAGATGGGGGGAGAGGATAAGGGAGGGGTCTTTGTAAGGGGAAGTAGGTTAAGTAATAGGAGGGCAAGGTATCAGGTAGAAGTAGAGGAGTCAGGAGGAATAGGAAATAAGAGATACACACAAACATAAAATAAAGATCAGAAGCAGACTTCATTAGGGAAAAATAACAGAGGTAGTAATCATGATCTCACTCAAAGTTAAAGCTAAAATAGATTTAATCAAAAGAGAAAAATAGGGATACTGCTGTATATGTCAGCCATACTAATTAATATTGTTTTATACTATTTAAATTAACTTGATTTTATAAGGTTGGGATATTGCTGTGTGTAGGAAAGGTTTAAACTTATGAGGGAAGATGCTATCCACTCTCAGAGAAACAGAGGACAAACAAGTATAGTATAGATGCATGTGAATGTACACGTCTATATATGAATATGATTATAGATATCTAAGTATATGTATACATATGTGTGTGTATGTGTGTGTATAAAACAAAGTAAAAAGTGCACAGCAGAGAACAAAAGAAAACTTAAAAAGAAGCAAAGAAAAGATGAATAGCTCTGAACTAATGTGTAGTATTTATTACATAGGCTTTGTTGAATTAGAAATTTATTACTTTACATTTTGAATCCTCCCTTACTTTCTGCTGTGTTCATGGCAATACTTTTTCCCCTTTTTCAAATTTTGATTTATTTCAGTATTTGAGTTTAAAATGTTTCTTTTTCTTTTCTTATTGTGTCTTTAAGTTTTAGTACTTCAGTTTCAAGTAATTTAATTTTAAAAATAGGAAGAAATTCAGTTCAGGTATCTCCTCATTTCTCACCTGGCTGCACTACTCTGGGACTTTTCTGACTTCTCCACCATGCCACTGTCAGGTATCTTTCTCCTCTCTCCTTTTCACTACTTTGCACTTTGCTTTTTATATTCCCTTTCCCTGTTGGATCGGAGCATCCTTGAGGGCAAAGGTTGTCTTTCTTATTTTCTTATCTATCTCCAGTGTTTAGGAGATTGGCAAAGTGCCTAGAACTTAGTAGGCATTTAACAAATTTTTATTGACTATTGGCTCCTGACATTAGCTATGTGACCAAACAAGCTACTTAAATTTTATACGCCTCAAGCAACTACTTAGGATTTATGTACTAATTCAAAGACTGAATTTTGACCTGAATTGCTAGAGGAAATTTCATATGCTATCAAAATCACATGTCCTTAATACATTCATGCTTTTGCATCTTAAATTCAATATTCTGTTCGATATTTTACTTATGATCACAATGAAATTTACATTTAAATATATAATTACTTCAACAGAGGACTATCTAAATTCTCAGCCTTCAGTGAAATCTTCTCCATGCCTCCTATCTGCTTCCCCAGTTTCCTTGTCCCAAGAGTCAAGTATGTGGATATAGCACCAGAGGTAAAATTAGGACTAACTCTTTTAGGGCATGTGTCTTGTCCAGAGTATCTTGCTAAAAGCACATCTCCTTATTTAATCTTTTTTAAAATTTAATTCAACAAGCATTCATTAAACCAGGATTGTACAACCAGTGATCCACGGGATGTTTATGGCCCGTGGGCTGCTTGTGGCATGTCAAAGAATTTCTTCTACATATAAAGGATATTTTCCTCTACATTTTTCCCCCACCTGACATCCTTTGGCATGCCGCAAGTGGCCTGTAAGTGGCCTGCAGGCCGCAAATTGTACAGGTCTGCATTAAATGCTATCTATATACAAGTAACTATACTAGGATCTAGAAATACAAAGACAAAAATGAAAGTTTTTCTTGCCCTCAAGAAGCTTACATTCTACAGACAAGCAAAAATACAAACATGGTTAGTCACATATGTGTATGTATGTATATGTATGTGTGTGTTTGTGTGTGTGTGTGTATTAGCAGAGAAAACTAAAAAAACTCCATTTTGTTTTCAATTATATTTTGCCCCTGATCTTCTTTGTCTTGCAATTACCACCCTGTCTGTGACCTTCCTTACTGCTAAAAGAGCAGGGACAGTCTTATTATGGCAAGGTTACAAGAGACAGGTAACTTGAAGAAAAACCTCCTCTCTTACTAGGCCTCAGGAATATGCCTATCCAATCACAAGACAACACTCTCCTATTCCTACCCTGCAAGCCCCCAGCAACAGCCGTGTCCAATCCTAAGGTATTATATACCCAATTCACCTTATGCCTAAATTGAAACCTATATGAGCTTTATGCTTTTGTTTCTTTGAGACTTTTCAGTTTTGTGGATGGGGCCCCCTTTCTGGATAACTCATAAACCCTTGTCAGTTCCTAAATTTATAGTTTGGTTTTAGGTTACAGTTTTGGCTTGGGAATATTGGTTCTCATTCTGGTTCATGGCAAAAATAACAATTTTATATACAGTAAATTTATATACAAATGCAGTCATTTGAGTGTGGGAAAAGGTTTAACAATTTGAGAGATCAGGAAAGGCCTCATATAGAAGGCAACACTGAACTGAACATTGGGATGGAGCTATGTCTTTAAAAAGGCCATAATGAGAGTCCCAGTTCTCCTAGTTTCTCATGTCTGATGGATTCTCCCAAGCCCAATTTAAATGGACTACTCCAATCATTATCCTCAAAATTTAGCAATGATTTTTCAAATATACAGGGAAGGAGCAATTACTGAGCTCTTATCTGAAAACAATGCATGTCTTTTCTGATGTTAATGATTTCCTTGGACATTGTCATTCTGAAAACCGGACACTAATGCTCTAACCCATACATACAAGAATAAAACTTTGCCAAATCATCCTGTCATGTGAAAGAAATTATTATCTTTCTCTTGTAATACAAATCAAGTATTAAATTAGGACCAGGAATTTTTCAGAAGCCTTTAGGTTGTTCAGTTTCTGAAGGACATTGCTGATGATGATATTGGATTGACTTTCTTCTCAGTCTTATTCAGAGCCCACTCAGGTGGGAAAGTTTATTGTGTTCTACTCAGGCATGGGTGGGGATAAATCCTTTGATTAAATTGTCCAAGGCTGGGGGTGATTTGGAAGTAAATGACATGATCAAAGTCATGCCCCCCTAACTCCTCATTAGAATAGAGAGGTCCACCTTTCATTATAATATTCATTATCTCATTAATTGTTAACCAATCAGAGTTTATTCCCACCCACACATCCAACAAAATATAAGTACTGAGTGGGTTCCATGATTTGTCTTTGGTCTAAGAGAGGCAGCCAAATGAACACCTTTTTATTAATAATAAACTAGCATTATTAATAAAATGATTAATTACCTAGAAACTATGTCTCTCAAACTTTTTAAACTTCACACACAAGACATGCCCAAGTCAGTCTAGTCTCCTGGTAGTTTAAGTTCAATATCAGAACAAAATGAGAAACTTTTAGGTTATTAAACACTTAATTAATGGAGATTTACTTGGCCATAGCAGAAGAATATTCAACAAGAAAGCATCGAGTTCACCTCAAGATATTTCAGTTGAACAAACTTCCCTTGTCTGAGCTATCCATAGTGGTCCTTCAAGCATCAGAGAAATCCTCTGGAAGTCTTCACAACTGTTTTGTTCTCAGGAGATCAGGAAGTGGTGTTAACAGACTTAGGTTTTAGTCTTTAAATCAGATTAAGATTTTAGGATAATTTCAATATGTTTTGAGGAAAATTAGTCTAACTTTTATCTGGGAAAGGGGTTAGAATATTATTCCTACCACCCATCCTAACCTCAATTTTCTGTCAGATAAATTCCACTGAGAACTCCTATATCTGTTTCATTGTTTGTAATGATGTGAACGATTAGCATGAAGGATACTGATTAAAACTTTCAGTATAGTGTTTTAATTCATATAGTTCAAAACTTTTCATATTTTTTTACATGAGAAGCCCTGATTATGTCTCAAAGATGACATTTTTATAAGTAAGCTACAGATTTTCATTTAAAGCTAGTGTGTACTCAGTCTATTAGTGTATAATATAAATAGACACAAATACATATGTATATATATATACATCTATGTGCATAGATGTATATGTGTGTGTATTTGTTAAGTAATATATGCATTTATAAGCTGTTATATTATAGGGAGCTAGGTGTCATAGTTGATAGAATGCTAGGCTTGGAATAATGAAAACCTGATTTCAAATATGGCCTCAGAAACTAACTAGCTATGTGACTTTGAGCATATTACTTAACCACTATATGCTTCCATTTCCTCAACTGTAGAATAGGGATAATAAAAACATCTCTATTACAGGGTTGTTGTGATGATCGAATGTGATAATATTTGTTAAGTATTTGGCATAATGTCTAACACATAGTGATTATCATTAAATGATTGTTATCCTACTCATAATAATTATTAAAGAGCTTGTTCTCATTGAAGAAACAAAAAATTCACTTTAGAAGATTACATAATCTCAGTAGAAGGGGCCTCAGTGGTCATTTAAACTAATCTATGCCTAAATGAAATACTCAGCAGTATTCCTAACAAATAGACATCTAGGATTTTGTTTGAAGACCAAATTCATTAACCATGAAAGTCATCCTACTTTTATATGATCCTAATTGTTAAGAAGTTTTTTCCCTCATATTCAATATAACTATGCATTTGTGCAACTTCTATCCACTGTTCTTGGTTTAGTCTCCTACATTTAAAAAGAACCAGTAACATTTTTTTCTCTCTTCCACATAAAATCCTCTCAAATACTAGAGTATAAGTACTATGTTCACCTTTAATACTCACTTTATAGTCCAAACCTCATTTATGTGATTAAAAAAAAAAAACACTCTGGGTCACTGAGAAATCATTCCTGTCCTCTTTCTTCTAAAATTTTATTTAAAAGCAAGGAAAACATCCAAATAAAAATAATAATCTATTAGAGATATGTGTAAGGAAACTATCAAGTTGAGAACAAATATCCCTTCTACTTTGTATCCCTCCAAAAAACAAAAACAAAGACAAAACAACACACATACCTTAATAAATATAAGGAAAGCTGTATATATTTACCAAGGATAAATTGATCAAAAGCAAAACCAAAGAGAGAGAGAGAGAGAGAGAGAGAGAGAGAGAGAGAGAGAGAGAGAAGAGAAATTGGTAAAAAATCATTTCATTTTCTTAGTGAGTTCCTGGGAAATAGAATACCTACAATTGTCTCATTTAGATTGCAATTGATTTTTATTTTTTTCTGAAGTTTTAATAACAAAAACAATTCAATAAGAAATCTGCTCTTTGGAATTTTCAACACAATACCTTAGCTACAGGTGAGAGTTGAGTGAAAGGTGGACACCAAAGATAGATAAACAGCACTCAAAAGGGCTCAGGAAGCCACCATGTCAAAGATGCTACTCCTCCCAGAACACCCCATACACACTCCTTTCCCTATAACACTATCTCCACAGATGGACTAAAGCAGGTTGAGGGTAACCAATAGTCCCCAAACCTGTCAGTAAATTAGGACATGAGAAGCATGCGAAGACTTCCCCCAGCAGAATGGTTGGATGAAAACAACTTGTGCCAAGGTTGTAAAGGCACCTGAAGTAAGTATTGTGAACAACTTAGATCTTGGTCAGTCATCCATTGCATCCAGGGTCATTACCAGTAATCCTGACTTTTGTCTTGCTACTGGATTTAAATGACTCAAGAAAAGAGAGTCAGACTGACAACTTTTTGCAATGCTATCTCACTTAAATCCAATTCATTCATGGCAAGACATTACCCTGTGATGTCATTGGTTCTCTTCAAAAATGAAGGTTGAGAAGATGGTGAAGAAAAGACAGGGACTGTGAATTATATCACTGGTAATACAACTAACCTGGGAAATAGATCCAGGAGAGATAATTTAAAAAATTTTGGACTTCCTGAAGCCATGATCAAAAATGAGCCTAGACATCAACTTTCAAAAATTATCAAGGAAAACTACCCTGATATTCTAGAACCAGAGGCTAAAGTAGAAATTGAAAGAATCCACAGATCATCTCCTGAAAGAGATCCCAAAATGAAAACTCCCAGGAATATTATAGCCAAACTCCAGAGCTTCCAGGTCAAGGAGAAAATATTACATGCAACCAGAAAGGAATAATTCAAATATTGTGGAGCCACAGTGAGGTTAACACAAGATTTAGCAACTTTTACATAAGGGATCAGAGGTTTGGAATATGATATTCTAGAGTGTAAGGGAGCTAAGATTGTAATCATGAATCACTTACCCAACAAGTATAATCCCTCAGGGAGAAAATAGATATTCAATGAAACAGAGGATTTTCAAGCATTTTTGATAAAAAAAAGACCACAGCTGAATAGAAAGTTTGCCTTTCAAATACAAGACTCAAGAGAGGCATAAAAAAGTAAACAGGAAAGGGAAATCATAAGAGATTTGCTAAAGTTAAACTATATAAATTACTATATGGGAAGATGATACATGTAACTCATAAGAACTTTCTCATTATTAGGGTAGGTGAAAAGATTATATATAGATAGAGGGCACAGATGTGAGTTCAGTATGACGGCATGATCTCTAAAGACAAAATAAAATTAAGGTGTCAGAAAGAGAGATGTACTGGGAGATAAGGAAATGGAGATACGAAATGGGATAAATTATCTCACACAAAAGAGGCAAGAAATGTGGAGAAAATGGGCAACAGGTGGGGAATGGTTGAACCTTACTACTATCAGAATTGACTCAAAAAGGGAATAACATATACACTCAGTTGGGTATAGAAATCTATCTTACACTACAAGAAAGTAGGAGGAGAAGAGCATAAGAGAAAGGGGGGGTGAAATAAAGGAGGGAAGATTAGGGGAGGGGATAGTTAGAAGCCAAACATTTTTGAGGAGGGACAAGGTGAAAGGAGAGAGAAAATAGAATAAACAGGATGGGATAGGATGGAGGGAAATACTGTTAGTAAAAGTAACTGTGAAATAATTTGAAGTAAGTTTCTCTGATAAAGGCCTCATTTCTCAAACATGTAAAGAACTGAGTCAAATTTATAAAAATAAGAGCCATCCCCCAATTGATAAATGATCAAAAGATATGAAGTAATTTTTTCCGATGAAATAATCAAATCTATGTATAACCATATGAAAAAAATGCTCTAAATCACTATTAATTGGAGAAATCCAAATTAAAACAATTCTGAGGTACTACATCACACCTATTAGATTAGCTAATAGGACAAAAAAAGGAAAATAACAAATATTGGAAAGGATATGTGAAAATTGAGACACTAATGCATTGTTGGTGGAGTTGTGAACTGATTCAACCATTCTGCAAAGCAATTTGGAGCTATGCGTAATGGGCTATAAAATTATGCACACTCTTTGATCTAGCAACGCCACTATTAGGTCTGTATCCCAAAAGAGATAAAAAGAGGACCTATATGTACAAAAAAAAATATTTAGAACAGTTCTTTATGTGGTGGCAAAGAACAGGAAATTGAGGGAATATCTATCAATTTGGGAATAGCTGACATATAATTGTGAAGGAATACTTTTGTCTTATAAGAAGTGATGAGCGGGGTGCTTTCAGAAAAAACTTTGAAAGATTTACATGGACTGATGCCAAGTGAATAAGTAGAACCAGGAGAACATTGTACATAGTAACAACAATATTGTAAGTTGATCAACTGTGAATGACTTAGCTATTCTCAGCAATGTGATGGTCCAAGACAACTCTCAAGGACTTATGTTGAAAAATGCTATCCATCACCAGAGAAAGAACTGATGGAGTCTGAATACAGATAAAAACATACTTTTTTTTTAACTTTATATTTGGGGTTTTTTATTTTGATCTATGATTTCTTTTACAGCATGAATAATATGAAAATATGTTTTACATGACTACACATGTATAACCTATATCAAATTGCTTGCCTTCTTAATGAGAGAGGAGGGGAGAGAGGGGAAGAGTTTGGAAATCAAAATTAAAAAAAATAGTAAAAATTATTTTACATGTAATTGGGGGGAAATAAAATCCTACATAAATAATTAAAGTAAAAAAAATAAGATTGAACAACAATAACCACCTTAGCTTATGGACACTTTACAATAATGCCAAAATCACAAAGAGAAACAATTTGTTTTTGATGCTGGGGAAACTGTACCCTTAACTGAAAATTCAACTTTTCTCCTCTATATAGAATGGACAGAAAATAATCATTTTAATAAAATTTTGTTGAATTAAACTGAAAATTAACTAATGATTGCATAAATGGTAGAAAAAAAATTCTTTTCCAAAGGTGTGCACCTAAAGAAGGAGATGAAGGAATCTTACTTCAGTAGGACTTTATATCTCTAGAACTAGAGAAGGGATCTCAGGAAGGGAGTTATTGAAAAGTTTAAAGCTAAATAGCAATGACATTGTCAGGATTATAGTTCGAAGCATTGAGAGTTTCAGATTTTCTATTAGAAAGATAAAGTCATCAGTTAAAGAACTTTTCATCTCTAGAAAGCAATTTGCTCACTCCTTCTACCTGAGGCAGAATAAGGGTGGAAACTTCTAGTGGTCTTTCAGAATTATTAGGATGCAAGCTGGAGCTACATGCTTTTCTTATAAATTATAACTGGAAGGAGACAATAATTCTCCATCTAAAATACTTCTGTATTATGACACATTCACTTCTTTGTAACATTCTGGCAAGAGGCTATGGTTGTGAAATGTTTGTCATTATTACTTGCACCAAATCTTTGGGTCAGAGGAGTCAAATATTAGGTAGATAAAGTTTCTTTCCTAGGTTATGTAAATGAACATACCTGAAACCAGGGAACTATTTGGGTAAGTCTCTTTCCTGGGGCATATAGGCATGTAAATATGTGGGTATGTATTTGTACAAGCATGTATACTTTCTAAGTCCTCAAAATGTTATCTTATCTTGTATGGGCAAACAACTTATTATAGAGTATTATTCTAGAATATTTCAGTCAATAAGACCCCATAGTAAATCAGTATTATTGTTATATTTGACAAAATAGGTTGTTAAAAAAAACTATTAATTTCCTATTGCAAAAACAATAAAAAATATTAATCCATAGGAGGTAAAAATAGAAGTTATAACCATGAAGAAATATCTTTGTAGCAAAGAAGTATCTTTGTATGAGATCTTTAGGTAGAATGTGCAATATATATTTACCCAGAATTATTGGGGAAAAGGGTATTCTGGTTTTGTGACTCTTTTGATATTCTGGGCCATGTCTTATACAAGTCAGTCTAGTGATTAAGGTTCTTGGATTAGAATTCAATGAGTCACTTGTGCACCATAAAATGTCATAAAAACAATTTTACTGGTGGCAAAGGATAAAGTTCCTAAGGTTAAAAAGATACTAATTCAGATAAAATGGTTTCCCCTTTCCACCTACATTCAGCAGAACAACTAGACACATGTAAGTTCAAGAAGGGGCTTCCTGTAAAGAAAGACCTTGCTTAAACTCTCTAAAATTGATTTGCCATGGGCTCAGTCTTTTATGTTTCAGATGTCTAAGAAGTACAAATCCATGATAATCTCAAGAACAGCCTCCCCACCCCCTTAAAAGGAAACCAGAATAGGTGATACAAACAGGTCCTACTTTTCCTATATTTGGATAACTAAAAGTTTCCATTTGTACTATAGAATTAAATCTACTTTCTAAACAATTAGAATTCAACATGATAACATGAAAATGATATAAAATAGATGTTGCCTTAGAAAGCAATATGGGTATGAAATTTTTTCTTTTCACTTTACTCTTTTTCATCATTAAAAGAGAATGGCAAGATATATAGCAAACAAAGATATGATTTTTAATTATTTTTCCTGGTTGATTGTTTATAGATACATAGAGATTCTGACAAATACTTCCAGTTAGCTGAAAATTATTTCTTGTTGTTTAGCTATTTCAGTCATGTTCAACTCTTTGTGACTACTTTTTGGTGGTTTTCTTGGCAATGATGCTGGAGTCATTTGCATTTCCTTTTCCAGCTCATTTTATAAATGAGAAACTGAGGCAAATGGGGTTAAGTGACTTGTCCAAGGTAATGTAGCTAGTAAGTGTCTGAAGATGGATTTGAATTTATGAGGATGTCTTCCTGATTCCAAGTCTAGTGCTCTATCCACTATGCCAGATAAGTTCTCATTAATACCAACGATTAAAAAAAAAAAACCTAAATCATGAAAATAATATTGAAGCTTCGTTGAGATAAAATGCTGAACCATGGTTCTTAATCATGCATATGATAAGATTTGTCTTGTGATCAATTTATATTCTTAATATTATCTGGTCCTAAAGTTTCTATTTTACAGCAGCATTTTACATTCCAAGTATTGAATGAATCTCTAATGAAACATATCCCTGAGCAAATAAATTAAATGACATTATTGCTATTGACATTATTAAAATGTATTAGTCAAGATTTTTAAAATGAAGTATTCATATCGACATGCAGGCAAGATTATGATAAATGAAAAATATGAACACACAATCCCTAACCCCAAGGATTTTATGTTCACTAAAGAAGAAAGCCAAACCATGAACTTATTTTTCTTAAATAAAGCAAATTCTGCAACAGAGTGTATTAGACATTCATTATTAAGCACTTAATACTGAACTGAACAAATAACACATTCATTTGATGCTATACAGTCTTATCTTTTTTATTATAAATGCAATCTCTCATAATGTCGGAATCTAAAAGAATCAAAGATCTGAACAACTAGTCCAGAAAGCTAATTGTACCAAAAGTGTTAAATCACTTGTCCAAGATTCTGTAGATAATTGTAATAATTGAGAGCAGAAACTAGTTCTCTCAGTGAAGTATTCTTTCCAGTTTGCCAGGGCTACCTGCTTTCCTATATCATACCTTCTCTTTACACACATTTGCATTACACACTTGTTGTGTGACTATGGTCAAGTCATGCTGCTTTCTGAACAAAAAATCTTTTTCCTTCCTTGGAGAGGGCTTCCCAAACAGTAGACATCCAGATTCGTTGAAATTTCAATTTATATGAGGTACTCAGACAGCCAATTATTATAAGGTTTATAAGCCATTATAAGGTTTACAGCACAGTTTTCTAACAATCACATTGTGAAGTAGCGTATTATTATCCCCATTGTTAAAATGAGAAAACTGAGTTTCAAAGAGTTTAATTTGTTCATCATAATTGAACTAATTAACCCGGGGGACAGAATATCAAAACTAGACCCCCTAAGCAGAAACTGAGTACTCTTTCCACTAAACCAAGCTTCATCTCATCAATCTGACAAAAAGGCACCATTCTTTTCAATTCATTTCTGCCAACAACTTCATCTGTTCTAACAGTACTTGTCCTAAAAAGGAATTACCACAGCCAGCAAAGATAGGCCAGAAGGAAGAATAAGATAGCTCAATGAGACTAGATGTGTTTCCCTAAGGGTCAATGTTAGAGGAAAAGTAGAATAGCTGGTTTAGTCCCTCTAACTTCTTTCTTTTCCTCAGCTGCCAGAAGTTTCTTCCCTCAGGCTTAGCCAACTTCACATATGCTTCTCTCTTTATGAACTTGTGGCTCTGCCAACTAGTTCAAAGAAAAGAAGTATAACCTGAGGTTTAGAGGAAGAGACGGAGGATCAAAGGAACTTTGTTCTGTTCTTAAATTCACCCATTGCATGACCTTGAGCAATTTTTTTTAACATGTTTAGAGTGAATCTGCCTACTTTCTTGGATCTCAAAACTCCACACAACCAAATCTGATATCTAGTACTAAAACAATTGTATAGATATGTGGGAAAATATATTCCACAACAATATTAGGATTTTAAGTTGCCTAGGGATAAAGGTGGCAGCTAGGTGACACAGTGAAGACAGTGCTGGGCTTAGAGTCAGGAAGACCTGAATTTGAATGTGACCTCAGACATTAGTTGTCTGATCTTGGACAAGTCATTTAACTTTCTTTGCCTCAGTATCTTCATCTGTAAAATGAGCTGGAGAAGGAAATGGTAAACCACTCCAGTATCTTTGCCAAGATAAGTCCAAAAGGAGTCTCAAATAGTCAGACATAACTGAAAATGACTAAACAAACAACAGAACAACAACAAAAAGGGTAAACATCCTCCATGAACAATAACTTTTCTAACCTATTTTTTTAATGTAAAGACAATTTCTTATATACACATAATTTACTTTTGATCATTTGACTTAGGGGTTACAGGTGGGGCATAGGCATCACTTTGGAAAAGACTGCTATTTTTCTTCATTTTGGAAAGTTTATTGTCCTAGAAGGGCAATTTTCATTTTTAAAATAAATTTTATCTACATATTTTGCTTTTTATATCACTTATGTGTCCCAATGTATCCTCTTTTCTTCCGAGAGAGCCACCCTTTATCACAAAGAATAAAAAAGGAAAAAACAGTTCAGCAAAGTTTATCGAAACATCAAAAAATATTAACATTTTTGCATTCCCACACTCATAATATCCCACCTCTTCAAAAAAAATATGGGGAAGGAGAGGGATTTTCTTAGGTAGTTAATTAAAAATAACTGTTATTTGCTAATAGCCAAACCTCTTAATACCTTATCTCAACCACTAGAATAATAAATATAGAGTTAGTATAAACCTTAGAACTGATTTAATCATAAAACTAGGATTAAAGTCTAAATCATAGATTTAGAGATGGAAAGAACCTTTAAAATCATTTAGTCCAACCCTCTTGTTATGTAGTTGAGGAAACTGAAGCTCAAAGAGGTTGAATTACATGTCCATTTATCATTTAGCACACTAGTTGACATATAATAGCTGATTTATAAATGCTTATTGTTTTACTGCCCAGAGTAATATAGCTAGTTAGTAAGTTTCAGAAGTAAGAATTTGAACCTGTCTTTCTGATGGTAAATCTAGAGATCTAAGCCAACACTGCCTCCTATATACCTTCTCCTTTCTCCCCTTCAGGCAGATAAAGTAATAATTGTTATCTCATCTCCTAAGGAGGCGAACAATTTTGACCATTAAAAATAAATAAATAAAAACTACGGAATGTGCTTAGATGTGGTTAAAATAGCATAGTACTATACTTTAGTAATATTATGGATTAGGATTAGGAGAACTATCTTAGAAATTACCTTCTCTACAGCCTCCCTTGATTCCTTCTAGCTCAAAGTATTCTCTGAATAAATTTTCCTAGGGCATTTGTTCCTCCTTTTTTGCCACTATCATATTCTACCTTACATCATACTTATTTGTATGCATCTCACATTCCTGTATCTCCTCATAAGCCTAATTACTTTGAAAATCTTAGAGGGCAAGGTATGTATCTTTTCTAAGTATCCTTATCTGCAAAACAATGCAATTAGACCAGACCACCACAAAGTTCTCTTTCAGTGTTAAATCTATGATTGCACTCTCCAACAATGTCTTTTGCATATTAGGTATTCAAAGATGCCTGCCTCTCCTTCAAGCATCCATCTTCACAGATTTGCTATAATGATAGTTTCTGATGTTGAATATGATTTCAATTAATTATATCTTAAAACAGTTGTTCATCTTGACAGGACTTCCTATTGTATGATAAAAAAATATTCCAAAGAGAAGGCAGGATCATTTCAACAAAGACTTTTTTCCCTCCAATGAAGACTTCTACTGAAGGAGAAATAAAAATCAGAATACGACATTAAAAAAGAATGTACTGAAATAAGTTCTTTTTTTTTTTTTAGGCAATTGAGGTTAAGTGACTTGCCCATGGTCACACAGCTAGTAAGTGTCAAGTGTTTGATCTGAGACTGAATTTGAACTCACGTCCTCCTGACTTCAGAGTCAGTGCTCTATCCACTGTGTCACTTCGCTGCCCCTGAAATAAGTTCTAATATTTTAAATTATGCAACTTATCATAACTATATACAAATTTCCAAATCTACAATAATAATACTAGGTCAAATTTATGTAGCTTTATGGTTTTCAAATCGTTTTACAAATATCTCATTTAATCATTTACCTATCATCAATCTGTTTATCTATTTTTCTATCAATACATTACTCCATGTTTATAATATTCAAAATATGAAAAATATAATAGTAATAGCTAGCATTTATAAAGCACTTTAAGGTTTGCAAAGCACTTTTGCATATTAACTCAACTGATCCTCATAGCAATTCTGTGAAGTAGGGTACTGTTATTTATCACCATTTTACAAATAAGGAACTGAGGCACGAGAGATGAAAAGATGGAGCTGGAAAATGTGAGTAGAATTTATTCACCTTCAGGTAGCTATGAATTAAGTGGACTATTAATAAAATAATTGATTTAGAAGATTTTCATAGATGCACGAGAAGCCCTATTGGACTCTGAGTAGGCAGAGATGTGGATTTGGCCAAAATTGAAGACCTAAAGATATGTTGATAAGTACAATGATATGTTGGCTGTGATTTCTTTATGGTGAGAGCTGTAACATTTGATGAATAAGGGGAAGCAGATAGCAATCAGAGCAGTGAATAAATGGCAGCAGCAATGTAACAGAGAAATGGAGGCTCTAAGTCTTAAATGAGAAAAAGAAAAAAGGATAAGGTCAAGCCACACATAGGGCAGAAAGAAAGGAATGCCTAAATGACAGCATCAGAAGACTACTGGAAAACTAAAGAGAAGATAGAGATGATACCAGAAGGGAAGGCTAGACCCAAGTTCCTTTGAAGAAGAGGAATTTGTTTATAAGGCCAAGGAAACATAATACCCCATTGTGGAGCAGCAAACCTAGGCCAAGACCTTCACTGCTGTTATGAGCTATGCAAATTGTTCAGATCTCCATGAGGGAGAATAACTTTCTAGGAAGTTTGAATACTTTTACCACTTTGTGTGGCCTCAATCCTGGGTGGCATTACGAGTCTGGAGTTAATATTGAAGAGTTCTTAGGAATTTTGTGGCAGTCCTCCGCTATAAGGGAGTCCCTTCTGGGAGGATTTAGGGTTCCCCTATTGACTCTTGCTTTCTAAAACTGGGATCACGGTTCTCTACTCCTCCAGTGTAGGTGTAACTGTCAATGTATTAAGTCCTAGTCTCAGTACTTATTTTATATCCAAGGAAAGGCCCATGGGCCAGACAGAGACATTGTGGTAAACAAATCCCTTAATGTGTTGTGTACTAAGAATGATATTTAAAACAGTGGGAAACAGTTCAATGCAATAGTTCATTGCAAGCAGTGGGGAAGAGGGTAAAGGGAAAAGAGAAAAAGGGGATGCAACAAAACTCAGACATACAAACTAACATAAAGTATAATTCACATAAGGGTAGTGTTGCATTGGAGAGCACAGAAACACACAGCAGCAAAAGGGTGCTCTTACAGGAAGGTGTGCTCCTGATGGAAGGGAAAGTGTCCTCCAAAGTGCTACTGTGAGAATTGAGTTCTTATACCCTGATTTTGAATAGACTCCTTTTAGCTGGCTAAGCTGAGTATCAAAGGTCAGGGCAAATTAATATTTTGAGGTTTTGTTATTAGGGAGAACAAACAAGCTGGTTGTGAACAAAGTATCATTTATGAGTCACAGGTATTCTTAATCATTGAAAAATTGTAATTGTCAGTATCATTCCATAAGGATGTTCTATAATAGTTCAGCCGCTCTAAGGGAAGACTATCATGATGATTTCAAGACCATCAGGCCTAATCTTATTTTTTTTTTTAGCTAGGCAATGGGGTTAAGTGACTTGCCCAGAGTCACACAGCTAGTAAGTGTTATGTGTCTGAGGCCAGATTTGAACTAAGGCCTTCCTGAATCCAGGGCCAGTGCTCTTTCCACTGCGCCACCTAGCTGCCCCAGGCCTAATCTTATAACAATAGTTTCCATGCATAGATTCTATAAACCTCGGTTTCCCTTAAAGGGAGACTGTCGTGGTGGTCTCAAGACCGCCAGGCCCAATCTTATAATACTTGGTAAGGAATAGCAAAGGGGAAGTTTCATTGACTATGTGCTCAGTTATGAGTCTTTTTATTTTGCTTTATGTAGGCAATTTGTTCCAGGTTCTATGCCTTATTATTTTGGAGTACTTGCAAGAGAACAGACTAGCCTGAGAACAAAGCCAGAAAATTTTCAAATTCACACATCCATAGGATTCCTCTGGGTGGGGACAAACATGTATTATACACTTTATTTATAGGAAGGAGATCTCGAGGGTAAGCCTAGATCATTTCTGGGATTCACTGATCATCAAATTTATATGTCATTTAAAGCAATATTATTAGATGTTGGTTAAGTGTTTATATATTGAAGAATTAAAATACACTTGCTCTGAAACAATTTCATCAATACCTTTTGACCTAATTATTTAGATTTTAAATATTTATCATAGAGCTCCTCACATAGTAGGCCCTTAAGTGTTTAATCAATTTGAAATGTTAATTTATAAGTTGAATGAATAATATTTACAGAAGAAAAAGAAAACTACATCAAATGGATCTGATAAACCAAGCTCACAGACATTTAATTAATTTGCTGAGGGTCTCACATTAATTTTGCAGTTTTCATTACACATTCAAAGACTTTGAGTCAAAGATTTTTCTACACGCTAATTTTGGCTGTTATTTCCACGAGTTTAAAAGCTTAACTTTTGTGGAAAGGCTAAACTTTGCCAATATTAAATGAAAAATTCTTTGAAGTTGGGTGAATACCATACTCATCATAAAAGGGATCATTTCTGTTTAGAACAGATATGAATATTAGCTTAATTTTCCAGTGCATCTGTTTGTCCAAATGTAATACAACTTCTTCAGCTGTTGAAAAGATGTAGTTCAAATTCAAAGTGACTGAATTTAATATATTTTCACTGAAATTTAAGTAGACTTTCTTCAAGACCCAGTCCAGAGGTCCCCTTAATCCCATCTCTGGAGGGAGTTAAGATATTAGAGATAAGAGTTCTAAATGAAGAAGCAGGACCATAACCACTGTCTGGTGAATAGGACTTTTTTTTGCCTTAAATTCAAGCCTTCACGGTAGTATATTTTTTGCTCTTTGTATCCTCCATCCTGGTGCCTTTCCTCAAGGAGTCCTCACCAGTTTCTGCCCCTAAACAGAAATCAACTCTCTCTCTCTCTCTCTCCCTCTCTCTCTCTCTCTCTCTCTCTCTCTCTCTCTGTCTCTCTCCACATATCTGTAGATATATCCATATCTACACAGATACATAGTTATATAAATAGTCTCTCAATCTCTCTTTCTCTGTATCTATCTATCTATATCTATATCTATCTATCTATCTATCTATCTATCTATCTATCTATCTATCTATCTAGGCTTTTAATCACTGTAAGCTCTCCCCCAGCCAAAATCTCTAAGGAACAAGTTTTCCCTTTTCCCAGTCTGAGTATATCCATGGCTGAAATGTCCTTCATGCTCCCTTGAAGTTCTGCCTCTTCCCTTCCCCTCAAATTTATTTTATTTCAAGTGAGAAAATTCCAAGTTACGACTCTGTGAAACTGCTGAAGTAAACAAATGTCCTATGTAAGTCTCTCAAACAAGCCAAGAGAGCAATTGAAATTCTCCTCTCACCCCAGACAAAGACCTAGATAAAGATACTGAATTACCCACAGACATTGATAGTAAAGGAATATTCATTGAGGAAGATACTACTTCCAACTCTGGGGTACCTAACTGGAAATGATAGATTTAACTATCCTTCAAAGACCAGACAGACTGCTTTTCTGGTGAAAACCTTATTTATTTCCTGCTGGATCCACAGTTTGACCACTGACAACTATCTGTTAATCTATCATATATTTACTGTTAGCTACATTGGCCATGTACTTCAACTAAGTTTTACTAGTAATTAAGAAAAAAAAAAAACTACCAGCCCCTACATACCCACCTCTACCTTTCTCAAAGTCCATCTGGTGCTACAATCTTGCATGAATTCTGGCCTGCCCCACTCCTCAAAACCACACAGTATAATCCAAGACCTAAAAACCAGACAAAATGAAAAGAAAATAAATGTCTAGGTCCACGATTTGGATGGAATCAGTATGCCAGACTCTTCTGTTACTATGGATGGGAGTAATCGTTATGTTTAAAGTATCAGGTGAGTATAACACTATAAGTTGCAATCATTAATTACTGAATGAGGTAGATGGATTCCAAAGAGATAAACTAATCTAGGACATCTTAACCAGGAGTCTACAGACCTCCCAGAAATAAGAATGGATTTCGGGGATCCCTGAAAAGGAAGCGGAGGGAAGGAAAATTCATCAAATTTTCACTAATTTGTAACTGAAATTTTGGGTTTATTAACTTACTTAAAAGTATTCTTACAAGTTGTTCATAAGCATCACCCAACTGCTAGGAGGGTCCATAATGCTCAAAAAGTTAGGAAACCCTGGTACACCAATTTTTAAGGGGGCGTGTTTAAAAGTAAGGAAGATTGAGGTAGATAGGGAGAAACTGAAACTATGATAGCAAATGGGATGATTAAGGGAGTTATCTGTTCAGTTCATTAGGAGGATAGGATGTAATGGGATGTAACAGAAGGCACAGCTGTAGGTTTATTCTTGGCAATGAAAAGAGTTACCTATTTTTCAAGATTGGGGAAATAATAGAGTATGGATGGCAACATCAATAGGTTTGACAGAGAGAAGAAAAAAGGAATCTTATTATGAATGGTCTCACTTCTTACTAAATTTCCAAACCTCAACTGAAGCAGTCTTTGTGGTGCACTTATAGCTTGGTCAAACATTAAAGACACCAAGGTCAACCACTGCATCCTGGGCTATCACCAGTCTTCTTCACTTGTGTCTGCCACTGGAATTTTATTACTCTGGAAAAGAGAGTGAAGCTGACAATTACATAACTCTGCCTCATTTAAATCCAATTCAAACATAAGTCAAGACATCATTCATCATCCACTATTTTATGCTCAAATCGTGATGTCCTTAGTACTCTTTAAAAAAGAAGAATGAATGACAACCACTTGCTAAAGTCTTCAGGAATTATTACTTTCTTTTCTTTCGTTTTTTCAAAGTCTAGATTAGTAGAAATGTTGAGAATAAATTACAAAATATCATTTGAATTCATAGTGAAAAGGAATAATGATAGCATCTAGAATCAAAGTCAAATGCTCAAATTTCCAACCTCCTCATCTTACTTTTGAGCAAAATGATATTTAGAGATATAAAATGAATTGGCCAAGGAAACATGTCACTTTTGGCAGCAGAGTTGGGGCTGTAGCCTAATTATTTTAATTCAAAGTCCAATAATCTTGGTCACAGTCAAGGTCAAGATTAAGGTCACATGTCTATTAAGCAGCAGAAATGGGACTTTAATACATTCCTCTTTGCTCTTAAGACTCTTTTGTACCTTTTTTATGTGAGATAATTTGTCCCATTCTATCTCTCCCTTTCTCTTTCTCCCGGTGCATTCCTCTTTCTCAACCCTTAATTTTATTTTAAAAAATATCATTCCATCATATTCAACTCAAACACCCATTCTTTCTGTCTACCTATATTCCTTTTAACTGTCACAATAAGAAAGTTCATAGAAGTTACAAGTATTATCTTCCCATATATGAATGTAGACAGTTTAATCTTGTTGAATCCCTTATGATTTCTCTTTTTCTCTTTCCTGTTTACATTTTTATGCCTCTCTTGAATCTTATACTTGAAAGTAAAATTTTCTATTCAGCTCTGGTCTTTTGGAAGTCCTATATTTCATTGAATATTCATTTTCCCCTGAACTATTATACTCAGTTTTGCTTAGTAAATGATTCTTGGGTGAGTGCTAGCTTCTCTGCCCCCCATAATATCATATTCTAAGCCCTCTGATCCTTTACTGTAGAAGCTGCTAAATCTTGTGTTATCCTGCCTTATCTTCATGATATTTGATTTTTTTTTTCTATCTGGCTGTTTACACTATTTTCTCCTTGACCTGGGAACTCTGGAATTTGGCTATAATGTTCCTGGGAGTTTTCATTTTGGGATCCCCTTCAGGAGGTGTTTGGTGGATTCTTTCGATTTCTATTTTGTTCTATGGTTCTAGAACATCAGGTCAGTTTTCAGTGATAATTTCTTGAAAGATGATTTCTAAGCTTTTTTTTTTTTGTCATGGCTTTCAGGTAGTCCGATGATTATCAAATTATCTCTCTTCAATGTACTTTCTGGGTCTTTTTTCCCTTCAAATGAAATTGTTCACATTTTCTTCTTTTTTTAAATTTAATTTTATTATTTCTTGGTATTTCATTGAGTCTTTATCTTCCATTTGTTCAATTCCAGTTTTAAGGGATTATTATCTTCAGTGAGATTTTGTACCTCCTTTTTCATTTGGCCATTTCTACTTTATAAGGAGATCTTCCCTTCAATGATTTTTTGTATAATTTTTTTCCATTTAGTCAATTTTGCTTTTTAGGGAGTTCTTCTCTTCACTGCATTTTTGTACCTCTTTTCCTATTTAGCCTATTCTGTTTTTATTTGGGGGGGGTGTTATTTTCTTTTTTTGTGCCACCTCTACCAAACTATTGATTTTTTTTTTCATTTTTTTCTTGCATTACTCTCATTTCTTTTCCAGGTTTTTCCTCTACCTATCTTATTTGATTTCAAAAATCTTTTTTAAAAATCTTTCAGGAATTCTGTTTTTTGTTTGTTTGTTTGTTTGTTTTGCTCTGAGATCAAATCATGCTTTTCTTTTAGGCTTTGGATATAGCAGTTTTGATTTGGTTGCCTTCTTCTGAGTTTGGGTTTTGATCTTCCCTGTTACCGCAGTGACCTTCTATAGTCAGTTTCTTTCTTTCTTTCTATTTTCTTTTTACTTTTGTTGTTGTTGTTGTTGTTGTTGTTGTTTATTCATTTTCCAAATCAATTTCTTGAATTTTAACTTGATATTAAAGTTGGTTTCAGCTCCAATGGTGGAGGAAGCACTGTCCCAAGCAACAGGGTTTTTTTTTTGTTTTTTTTTTTTTTTTATACAACTGGTTTCATAGTTAGTTTGTTTTGGTGGGGGGCTGTAATTTTTCATTTCTTCCAAAGTGGTATGATCTAAAGAGAGGTGTGTTTGCTACTCTCCTGGTCTGTGTGCTAGTATGTGAGCAAACACGACCACTCTTTTCTGTCCTGGAACTACAATTATGGGCCTCATTTTCCTGAAGCTGCAAGCTTAGGTGTGCTAGTGCTCTTCCTCACCCTGGGACTGCAATGCAGGACTGAAAATTGGATTCACGTATGGACAATATAACAGAGTCCTGCATGTGTTGCCAGCAAAGGGACTTATGTAATTATCTTCTAACCAGTTGTCAGAACCCTTTATCATCTGTGCCATAACTGCCACTGCTGATTCAGTTGCTCCCACAGTCTGTTGCTGGTTTGCTGGGGCATGACCTGGCTTGGCACATCCCATACTAGACTGTGCTCCACTCTTACCTGGATGTGACAGACCTTTCCTGCCTATTTCTAAGTTGTGTTGGACTGGAAATTGTTTTACCCTGTCCTCTTTTGCTTTCTACCTCTCCAGAATTCATTTTGAGGCATGATTTGAAGTTGTTTGGTAAGGAATTTTGGAGAACCCAAGTGAGTCCCTGCTTTTTCTCCATCATCTTGACTCCACTCCCCAAACTTAGAATTCTGTACAATACTTTATCCAACTCTCAGAGAGTTAGAAGCTGAATAGCAAGCAAAGCAATAAGAATTAGATTTGCCTAGAATAGAGTAAGGGAGAAGACGTTAATTGCCAGTCACTTAAGAAGTATTTTTCTGGCCACTTTACCTATGTTTTCTTTTCCAAACAAAGCTACATGCTTTCCCTTCTATTCATGGCATGGGGAGTCTCTCAGGTATTAGGACAGGTATTGATTAGAAATACATGTTTGTTCTCCTTTCGGGAAGGTTTAAATATTGTTCGTCTCCGGTGTTGCTGTTGATAATTATGTTAACAATCTATTATTTCAATTTGATGATTTTTAAAAAGAATATTTTTTTTGCTTTCTGTTTTTATGGTAATTTTATTTATTTTTTTTGTTTTCAACATTTACTTCCACAAGGTTTAGAACTGCAAATTTTCACCCCACCTCGCCCCTCCCCCACCCCAAGATGGCATGCATTCTAAATACCCCTTCCCCTAGTCTGCCTTCCCTTCTATCTCTCCCCCCTTTCTCTTATCCCCTTCTCCTTCAATTTTACTGTAGGGCAGGATGGATTTCTGTACCCCATTTCCTATATTATTTCCAAGTTGCATGTGAATTCATTTTTTAAACATGTATTTTTAAAACTTTGGGTTCCAAATTTTCTCCATTCCTCCCTCCCCACCCACCCTCATTGATAAGGCAAGCAACTAAATGTAGGTTATATATGTGCAGCTATGCAAAACACTTTCATAGTAGACATGCTGTGAAAAACTAACTCTATTTCTCTTAATCCTATCCCTCCCCCCCATTTATTTTATTCTTTCTTTTGACCCTGTCCCTCCTCAGAGGTATTTGCTTCTGACTACCCCTTTTCCCAAGCTGCCCTCCTCTCTATCATCCCCCTACTCTCTTGTCCCCTCCCCCCCATTTT
The DNA here is from genome assembly GCF_900497805.2 of Vombatus ursinus. NCBI lineage: Eukaryota > Metazoa > Chordata > Mammalia > Diprotodontia > Vombatidae > Vombatus > Vombatus ursinus. The sequence goes on along the minus strand of NW_020950792.1, from coordinate 8,169,377 downwards.
CCTGTAGGGTAAGACAAATTTCCATACCTAATTGAATATGTATGTTATTCCCTCCTTAAGTCAAATCCTATGAGAATAAAATTCACTCATTCCCTCTCACCTTCCCCTGTTTCCTCTCCACTGTAAGAGCCTTTTCTTTTCTGTTTTTTTTTTCTTTGTGGGATAATTTACCCCATTCTACCTCTCCCTTTCTCATTCTCCTGGTATATTCCTCTCTCACCCCTCAATTTTATTCTCCAGATATGACCCCTTCATTTTCAACTCACCCTGTGCCCTCTACCTATCTATCTATCTATCTATATCTATATATATGTACATATAATTTTTTCCCCTCCAACTACCCTAATAATGACAAAGGTCTCATGAGTTACAAATATCATCTTTCCATGCAGGAATGTAAACAATTCAACCTTAATAAGTCTCTTATGATTTTTTCTTTCCCGTTTACCTCTTCATGTTCCACTCAAGTCTTGTATTTGAAAATCAAATTTTCTATTCAACTCCGGTCTTTTCATCAGGAAGGTTTGAAAGTCCCCTATTTCATAAAAAGAATGTTTTAATTGGCCTAGAAATTTCAATGATATTCTATGTAGCTCTTACTCTCCATGCCCCTCATCGGGGTTGAATTGCTAGTCTAGACCAGCTATGACATTCAATGCAATACCATCCTCAGGGCCAGGGATTAGTTTTTGTCTTGGTTGCTCATTTCCAGTATCTATAATGTTGTCTTGCATATAATTGGTATTTAATAAATACTTGTTGGATTGAGTTCTGTCTCTATGTAACACAACAAATATGTGTCTATTTAGTAGGACTTAACTCACTAGGCATCCTATTTGCCATTACCCCACCTCCCCAAATCCCAAGATCTTTAGACATTCATCTGTTATCACAATTGTAGATAGCAGTTGCTAGTCCCCTAAAGACCAGGTGTTTGGTATAGCCCAAGGGCTTAAGTTCTCCTCAATGGTGTTGTCTGAGTACTAACAACAGAAAACATTTTAAAACAGTTCTCTGAAACAATGATTTACTTTTTTTCAATTAACTTTAAAAAATACTAAATTGATTTAAAAATTTTAGACATGGCCAATGTGGAATTTGTTTTACTTAACTCTTCATAGTTGTTGCAAATTATTTTCTTTTTGCAATAAGGGATTGAAAATAAATGCTTGTTCATTACAAAAGAAGTAAAAAATTAAAATTATTGTTTTTTTCATTTACAAAAGAAATGTCCTGTTTGGACACTGCAAATCCTTTCCTAATATCTACACTTTAAGTGTCTGGGTAAAGGAAAACATTAAATATTACACTGAATAACATTTAAAATGGATATTTCAGTAGCATAATTTCTAGGATAGCATTGTCCTAAATATCATAAATGATAATATTTAAGGGGGAAGGGATGACACCTCACAAAGAAATATCTGAAACTTTCAAACTCTTAAACTTTCTAACTCCACTTCTAGTGTAAGAGGAAAGCTGCCATAGAGGCAAGGCGAGCTATCCCACTAGTTATAGTATTGTAGTGTTACTACTACAGCCATCATTACAGTCTCTTTCTCTTGGATTCTGTGCTCAGAAACACTCAGGGCTCTGATAAGTGAGCTTTCATTTTACCTTAATCTGAACCTTCCTCACTTCCTGGTTTTCTCTATACAATGCCACTTTGCATACTCACTTCTTTTCTAGTCCCCCTTTATAATGTGAGTTCCATGAAGAAGGGATCTAGCTTTGCTTGAGCATAGCTAGTTGCCCAGAACTTAACAAATACTTAAAATATGCTCTATCTATCTATCTACCTATCTATCTACCTACCTATCTCCTTGAACATTCATTGTTCTCTCATTACAATCAAAATTTTAGGAGGATAAACTTTTGTTCCTAGTCCTGTCTTAATTTATTTCACCCAATATTAATTAAAAAGCATATTTTAAAAAGTAAAATAACTGTGAGCTTGTCAAATATATTACTGTAGCCACATATCAGTGTGGTTTTGAAAGACCTCCACAAGATCACAAAGACTATAGGGCCTTCTGGAATGTTAAAGAATCTTTAAGCAAAATTGTTCTCAGGTATTCAGGAAAAAGAAAAAAAAACTCTGTGGGTGCCTGAGGACTTCTGTCTAAGTTTGGGAACACAAGACAGGGAAGAAAAGTGAAAGCGGACCACAAGCAGATGAGCAGAGTGGAGAGTAACAGTTAATCAATAAGCAATTATTAAGACCTTATTATATGTCAGGCACTGTGATAAATGTTGGGAGGGTTATAAAGAAAGGGGGGAAAGTCCCTGCCCTAGAAGAGTTTATAGTCAAATAGAGGAGACAACATGCAAACACCTCTTTATAAATAAGCTGTACATAGGATAAATAGGAAGTAATTAACAGAGGCAAGGCACTAAAATTAAGAGGTACTGAGACAGGCTTCACATAAAAGGTGGGATTTTGGCTGGGACTTTAAGTAAAACAAAGAAGTCAAGAGATTGAGATGAGGAAATATAGTATCACAGAATGGGGGGCAACTAGTGAAAATGTCTGGAGCTGATAAATGGAGTAACTTGTTTGAGAACAGCAAGATGGAGTTCTGCTTCTGGGAGGCAAGATGGAAGAGTAAGAAGTAAGTCATTCTCATTGTCCCTTATTAACCACTGAAAGCCCAGAAAATATCATCTCAGGAAAATCTTTAGAACAGCTGAACCAGCAGAAAGATGTGATGCAGCAGTCCTGTAGCCTAGGAAGCTTGAGGGCTTAACTGGAAAGGCCCTTCCTTCTTGCCCTGGGGGAGGAAGAGCAGTACAAAACAAGTGATATCCCAGCAAGCTAGTGGAAAGCCCCACCTCAGTATACCAGGGGAAGATAATAACTCCTGGTGGTGGAGCAGGCAAGCATCAACACCAGTACCCCCGAGTGCCTCAGTACAGGCAGGGGAATCAGTGGAAACCAGCTTGGAAAACCACCACATGCCTTGGTGTTCTAAGGCAGCCAAGTCTCTTGGTGCCTCAGCAAAATTCTGGAAAGCAGAGCTCCAAGCGGGAAAGCTCCAAGGAGAGAGACATCATGCAGCAGTGAAACATCTATCTACAAGGAGTCAAAAAAGTGAAAGGCCAGGGAGAACAGACAACTTCCAGGGGCAAACTACCTACCCTCTAGAGCTCCAATATTGCTAATTCCAGCCTAACACCACTTAAGATGTGGAACTCTATAGCCTCCAACTGGCAGCATGGGAGGCCCCAGCACACAAAGCCATCAACCAGGCTATAGGATCCCAGCACAAAAAGCTTGGGTCAGTGCCCCCTGCTCCCCAGCAGGAAAGCTCAGTTTTTTAAAGGCCAGGAAATCAGAAAACACCATGAGCAAAAAGAAACATATCATAGATTCTTATCATGGGGAAAGTGAAGTTCAAGGCAGAAATTCTAAAGAGGACAACATTGTCAACAAACTCACATCTTGAACCTCAAAAAGGTAATATGAACTGGTCTAAAGTCCAAAGAGTCTTCTTGGAAGAGCTCAAGAAGGATATTAAAAGTCAAATGAGAGAGGCAGAAGAAAAATTGGATAAAGAAATGAGAGGTATGCAAGAGAGAGTCAATAGCTTAGAAAAGGAGGGACAAAAATTAACTATAGAAACCAAGTCATTAAAAAATACAATTGGCCAAATGGAAAAAAAGTACACTAAAGAAAACAACTCCTTAAAAAGCAGAATTGGCCAAGCAGAAAAGGAGACACAAAAACTCACTGAGGAGAAGAACTCCTTAAAAAGTAAAATGAACTAAATGGAGAAAGAGATACAAAATCTAACAGAAGAAAACAATTTGTTAAAAATTAAAATTGGGCAAGTAGAAGCTAATGACTATATGAGAGAGCAAGAATCAGTCAAACAGAAACAAAGAAATGAAAAAATAGATGAAAATGTAAAATACCTAATTGGTAAAACAATTGACCTGGAAAATAGGTCCAGGAGAGATAATTTAAAAATTAATGGTCTACCTGAAAACCACTATGAAAAAAAACAGTCTGGACAGCATCTTTCAGGAAATCATCAAGGAAAACTGCCCTGAGGTCCTAGAACCAAAGGGTAAAATAGTCATGGAAAGAATCCACAATCACCTCCTGAAAGAGATCCCAAATTGAAATTGACAAGGAATATAGTAGCCAAATTCCAAAATTACCAAGTCAAAGAGAAAATATTGCAAACAGCCAGAAAGAAACAATTTAAATATCATGGAACCACAGTCAAGATTACATAGGACCTTGCAGTTTCTACATTAAAAGATAAAAAGGCATGGAATACAATACTCTGTAAGGCAAAGGAGCTTAAATTACAACCAGGGATCAACTACACAGGAAAAATGAGCAAAATCTTTCGAGGGAGGAGATGGGCATTCAATGAAATAGGGGACTTCCAAACCTTCCTGATAAAAAGACCTGAGCTCAACAGTAAATTTGATCTTCAAATACAAGACTCAAGAGAGACATAAAAAGGTAAACCAAACAGAAAAAAAACAACATATTATTAATAAGGGCATGCTGTTTATATCCCTAAAAGGGAAGATGACACTTGTAACTCTTGAGAACTGTATTGCTATTACACCACTTTAAAGGGCTATACATAGAGGGAGTGGGTATAAATTGACTTTGATGTAATGATAAAAAAAAAATCTAACCAAGTGTGTTAAATGGATCTAAGTAAGTCGAGTAATCTTATCTAATTAAGGGATTGTACTGGGAGAAAAGGAAAGGAGGAGGAAGACAAGGGTAAATTATGTTACAGGAAAAGGCACAAAAACCTATTACAGTAGAGAGAAAGAAGAGGGGGGTGATGAGCATTGTTTGAGCTTTACTCTCAATGGATTTGGCTCAAGGAAGGAATAACACAATTAGTTAGGTAAAGAAATCTAATTTACCTTAAAGGCAGTAGGAGGGAAAGAAAAGGGAGAGGGGATAGAAGGAAAAGAAGAAGAAGTAAGGGTAAAGGAGAAGAAAAGGGAGGAGGCTGATGGAAGGGATGTGAAACTCAGAGAGGCCGAGGTCAAAAGCAAAACACTAGTGAGGAGGGAAAGGGAGAAAGAAGAAAGAAAAGCATGAATGGGGGGAAATAGGATAGAGAAAAAGACACATATAGTAATTATAACTGAATTTGAATGGGATGAACTCTTCCATAAAAAGGGAAGCAGATAGCAGAATGAATTAAAAACCATAATCCTACAATATGTTGTTTACAGGAAACACATTTGAAAGACTCACACAGGGTAGAGTGTGGGTAGGTAGGATGGAGTAGAAGGTATTATGCTTCACCTGAAGTAAAAAAAATAAAAACAAAAAAACAAAACAAAAAAAAAAAACAGGGGTAGCAGTCCTGATCTCAGACAAAGCAAAGGCACCATAGAGAATGAAGTAATATCATTACTAAACATATATGCAAGTGGTATAGCATCCAAATTCTTAGAGAAGAAATTTTGGGAGTTACAGGAAGAAACAGAAAGCAAAACCATATTAGTGGGGGACCTCAACCTCCCCCTCTCTGAACTAGATAAATCTACCACAAAATAAACAAGAAAGAAGTTAAGGAGGTGAATAAAATTTTAGAAAAGTTAGATATAGTAGACCTCTGGAAAAAATTGAATGGGAATAGAAAAGAATACACTTTTTTTCTTGGTGGTACATGGCACATACACAGAAAGTGACCATGTAGTAGTGCATAAAAACATCACAATCCAATGCAGAAAGGCAGAAATATTAAATACATCCTTTTCAGATCATGATACAATAAAAATTATGTGTAATAAAGGGCCATGAAAAGATAGGTTAAAAAGTAACAGGAAACTAAATAATCTAATCCTAAAGAATGAATGGGTCAAAGAACAAATGTTGGAAAGAATCAATAACTTCAGTTAAGAGAATGAAAATAATGAGATAACATACCAAAACTCATGGGATGCAGAGAAAGCAGTTCTTAGGGGAAGTTTTATATCTCTAAATACTTACATGAATAAAATAGAGAAAGAGGAGAACAATGAATTGGACATGCAACTAAAAAAAATTAGAAAAAGAACAAATTAAAAATCCTCAATTAAACACCAAATTAGAAATACTGAAAACCAAAGGAGAAATTAATAAAATTGAAATTAAGAAAACTATTGAACTAACAAATAAAACTAATAACAGGTTTTATGAAAAAAAAACAATAAAATAGATAAACCTTTGGTCAATTTAATTAAAAGAAAGAAAAAAGAAAACCAAGATACCAGTATCAAAAAGGAAAAAGTTGAATCCACCACCAGTGAAGAGGAAATTAAAACAATAATTAGGAACTATTTTGCCCAACTGAATGCCAATAAATTTGACAATCTTAGTGAAATGGATGAATATTTACAAAAATATAAATTGTTCAGATTAACAGAAGAAGAAGTAAAATGCTTAAATAACTCCATCTCAGAAAAAGAAATTGAAGATTCCATTGATGAACCCCCAAAGAAAAAAATCTCCAGGGTCAGATGGATTTACAAGTGAATTCTATCAAACCTTTAAAGAACAATTAATTCCAATTCTATATAGACTATTTGGGAAAATAGTCAAAGAAGGAGTCTTGACACATTTTTTTTATGGTGCTGATACCTAAACCAGGAAGAGTCAAAACAGAGAAAGAAAATTATAGACCAATTTCCCTAATGAATTTAGGTACAAAAAATAAATAAAATATTATCAAATAGATTAAAGCAAATAATCACAAGAATAAAACATTATAACCAGATATGATTTATACCAGGAATGCAGGGCTGGTTCAATATTAGGAAAACTACCAGTATAATTGATCATATCAACAACAAAACTAACAGAAATCATATGATGATCTCCATAGATGCAGAAAAAGCATTTGACAAAATGTAAAACCTATTCCTATTAAAAACAGTAGAGAGCATAAGAATAAATGGAATCTTCCTTAAAATGATAAGTAGCATCTATCAAAAACCATCAGCAAACATTATATGTAATGGGGATAAGTTAGAAGCCTTTCCAATAAGATTGGGAGTGAAATAAGCATATTCATTATCACCACTGTTATTCAATATCATACTGGAAACAGCACTAGCAATAAGAGAAGAAAAAGAAATTGAAGGTAATAGAATAGGCAAAGAAGAAACAAAGCTATCACTCTTTGCAGATGATAAGATGATGTACTTAATGAATCCTAGAGAAATAAAAAAAGAACTACTTGAAATAATAAACAACTTTAACCAAGTTGAAGGCTATAAAATAAATGCACATAAATCACTGTCATCTCTATATATTACCAACAAAGCCCAATAGCAAGAGATAGAAAGAGAAATTCCATTTAAAGTCACTGTAGATACTATAAAATAGTTATGAATCTACCTACCAAAACAAGTCCAAGAACTATACGAACACAATTACAAAACATTTTTCACACAAATAAAGTCAGATCTAAGTCATTGGAAAAATATCAGTTGCTCATGGAGAGGCTGAGTTAATATAATAAAAAATGACAATTCAACCTAAGGAATTTATTTATTTAGTGCCATATCAATCAAACTACCAAAAAATATTTTATAGCACTAGAAACAATAACAAGATTAATATGGAATAACAAAAGATCCAGAACATCAAGTGCACTAATGAAAAGAAACACAGGGAAAGGTGACCTAGCTGTCTCAGATCTTAAATTGTATTATAAAACAGTAATCATCAAAACTACTTGTCACTGGCTAAGAAATAGAGTAGTGGATCAGTGGAATAGGTTAGGTATGTAAGACACAGTAGACAATGACTATACTAATCTACTATTTGATAAACCCAAAGACCCCAGCTTCTGGGATAAGAATTCAAAATTTGATAAAAACTTCTGGGAAAACTGGAAAAGAGTATGGCAAAGGCATAGACCAATATCTTACACCATATACCAAAATAAAGTCACAATGGGTTCATGATTTAGATATAAAAGCTGATGCTGTAAGCAAACTGGGTGAGCAAGGAATAGTTTACCTGTAAGATTTATGGAGAACAGAAGAATTCATGACCAAACAGGAGATAGAGAACATTACGAAATGCAAAATGAACAAAGAAGAAAAGTTTTTGCACTAACAAACTAATGCAACCAAGATTATGAGGGAAGCAGAAAATTGGGAAAGAATTTTTTACAGCCAGTGTCTCTGATAAGGGCCTCATTTCTAAAGTATATAGAGAACCAAATCAAATTTATAAGAATACAAGTCATTCCCCAATTAATGAATGATCAAAGGCTATGAACAGGCAGTTCTCAGATGAAGAAATTAAAGCCATCTATAGGCATATGAAAAAATGCTCTAAATTATTTTTGATTAGACAAATACAAACCAAAACAGCTCTGAGGTACCATATCACACCTATCAGATTGGCCAACATGACAAAACAGGTAAGGGATAAATGTTGGAGAAGATTTGGGAAAATTGGTACACTAATACATGGTTGGTGGAGTTGTGAAATAATCCAACCATTTTGGAGAGCAATTTGGAACTATGCCCACAGGGCTATAAAAAAGTGTATACCCTTTGACCCAGCAATAGAACTTCTAGGGCTGTATCCCAAAGAGATCATACAAATGGGAAAATGACCCACATTTACAAAAATATTTATAGCAGCTCTTTTTGTGGTAGCAAAGAATTGGAAATTGAGGGGATGTCTATCAACTGGGGAATGACTGAACAAGTTGTGGTATATCAATGTGATGGAATACTATTGTCCTATAAGAAAGGATGAGCAGGCAGACTTCAGAAAAACCAGACTTGCATGGACTGATACTGAGTGAAGTGAGCAAAACCAGGAGATCATTGTACACAGTAGCAGCCATGTTCTTCAATGACTAACATTGATGGACTTAGCCCTTCTCAGCCATGCAAGGATCTATGACATGCAGATCAAAGTATACTATTTCCTATTTTTTTCTTCTGTTTTATTTTGTTTCCTCTTTCTTGTGTTTTCTCCTATTAGTTCTAATTCTTCCTTACAACATGACTAATGTGAAAATATATTTAATAGGAATATATATGTAAAGCCTATATCAGATTGCACACTGTCTTGGAAAGACAGTTGGAGAGGGAGGGGAAGAAAAATTTTAAACTCAAAAGCTTACGGAAGTGATTGTTGGTAAATCAAAATAAATTAATAAAAAAAAATCAGCAAGGTGACCACTTTTATTGGATATAAAAGGATATAGTTGGAGTTTAAGATACAAGAGGATAGGAAAGGTAGTAGAGGAGGGAACAGATTATGAATGGCTCTGAACACTAAACAGAGTACCATATATTTGATCCTAGAAATGATAGGGATGAACTGGACTTCATTATTGAAGAGAGGTTGACATAATCAAAATTGTTTTCTAGGAAAATCATTTTGGCTGCTGAATAGAGGATGGAATGGAATGGAGAGAAACTTATGTTAGACTTATCAACCAACAAGTTGTTAACAATAGTCTAGGCATAAGGAGATGAGGGCTGAATGGCAGCAGTATTAGAGGAAAGTTGGGGGAGGGATGTTACAAAGGTGAAATTGACAGACCGTAGAAAGATATTGAATGAAGGGGTAGCAAGGCCTATAACAATGAAAGGATGGTATGGAAGTTATGGCAAATAGTTAAAGCTTACTGGATATAAGAAGAGACTTACAGCAATTATAGCATTTAGAAAGCATGGAACTAGAATCTTGTTAATAGCACCTTCCTTCTTCCTTTTCCTCAGAGCTTTTTAAAGGGGAAATTTCCCCATTTAAATCTCAATATTTTCTTCAAAATTCACACCTCAGGCTGCCTTTAAAGAAGGTATAGAAAAGGAAAAAGAGGTAATTTCATGCAAGCCCCATCACAACTTTCTATATGTTGTTTAAACGTTTATCTGCATTTTTATGTTCTGTAATAGGGATAAGAAATTATATGGCTGTTAAAGAGATTCTCTCCTCTCCCCGGCCCCTCAAGCCAATAATTTGCCAATCAAGAGTGAGTTTATTAAGCTATTCAGCATTTCCCTAAGAATGTCCCTGCAGATGTTCAAAAATGAAGTCTCCCATCATAACTATGTAATGCCTTTCTAGCAGTCTTGTGATCTGTTTATTTTTGTCTTTCTGTCCAGTTACACTGTAATTTTTTTCAGTACAATATCATTTCTATTTCTCTCTCTCTCTCGATGTTCCCCTAAATGCTTTCTTGTGATCCTTGAAAGATTCTTGCATTTTTATGTATATCTCCTGGCACTTAGCACAATAATAATATAAGTATTTAATAATTGAGAGATTAATTGGTATAGTTTCTTAATTTAAAATGCTCCACTATTCCCCCACCCAATCTCTCCTCATGTGTTTTACTGTTGGCACCTTTCTTGGATTTTGTCTCCTGTAAATTACTGAGAATTTATGCTATTATTTTTTTTCTATGTCATACTGACTCTCTGTGATATATAGCCTTGTTGTTATTTGTAACCAATTTCATACCTCCCCCTCCCTTTTCAATTCGAAAGACTCTTGATTAGATTTTCAGGACTAAAGACAAATATATATTTTACCAATCTACATTAGGTATGCTCTATCCCAAGCTAAGCACAAATATTTTAAGCCAAGTGATGAGATAACCAAATCCTGCTCTCCAATACCATTCTCTTAAGCAGGTGTTTACTCTTTCAAAAGATCCTGCCTTCAAATGGAAGTAGTTAGATAAATACCACCTCTGAATCTAAGGTCTTCATTTTCTTTTCCATGACTCCATAATTCCTAGAAATTCTTTCTAAGTTCCTTCTGAGAGTATCATGTGTCTCCATGTAAATTATTTTCCCTCAATCTGCACCAAAATAAAGAACTCAAATTGCTATGACTCACCAATTTTAAATCTTCCATATAAAAAGCCTAAAATAGGTGGGCAATTGAACAGAACAGGGGAATAGCTAATGTTATGAGATGTTGGGGAAAGTCTCTATAGTCCTTATCTCATAGTATCAGGAAATCCAGCCTATAAGTGGCTCCCAATTTTGTGTGATATCTGAAGGTTGGTGAGACATTGATTTGCCCTTCCTCAAACTACACCACCACCTCTGACAAGGGACATCTCCACCTCGCCCCAAGTTGGTTGATTGTTGTTGATTTTCAAAGAGGACCAAAATGACATCACTATGTTGGAACATAGTACAGTGTGTCTGACTATGACTAACCAAACCAATATGAGCTTGGAAGTCTCTACCACAAGTTGAGCACAAATAGTCCATATGACCTTTTGCAGCAGAGATGTCTCTAAATTTGTACATCACACGAAGGTAGGCAAAAAAATGGTAAAATGGTGTGGGTTGTGTCTTTTGACTAGCATGAATTGGATTTAAGTGAGGTAGAGTTGCACAAAATTGTCAGTCTCACTCTGTCTTCCAGAGTTATCAGAGTCTAGTAACAAGACAAGAGTTAAGACAAGTGGCAATGGCTCAGGATGCAGTTGATGACTTTGGTGTATTTGATGTCCAACCAAGCTCTTGGCACTCCACATCACTTGCTTCACCTTCTTTTGTGACTGTTGGAACAAATTGTTCTCAACCACCCATTCTACATTCTACCAGGGGAAGTTTTCACATGATTGGGGCAGGCATCCCCCTAACTCACTAATGATTTTGAGACCCCCTCAGTTAGCCTCAACCTAGTTTGCCCCATCTGCCAAAATAGTTTACAAGGGTGTGGCTGTTGCACATATTATAGTTTTTGTGTTTGTTTGTTTTTTGGAGCCACAGGTGAGAGTTGGGTGAATCAGATGGACATCAAAGGTGGAAAACAGCCCTGAAAAGGGCTTGGCATCCCTCACATCAGAGGGACTAGCTTTCCCTAAATACCTTATACCCCAATATGAACTCAAATGCATATTCCTCCATAGTAATACACCTGGATTCAAATAAATTCGTTGGGAGATTTGTGGACTCCACTGTTCTACTTTGGTCATGAACAAAAGTAATTTTCAAACAAATTGCTAGATTAGTTCTCAGCACATTAGTATCTATCTACAAACAGATATGTATAATTTTAAACACTTGTAAATATAATGAGATACAGAAATAATAGACAGACAGAGAGAAATCTTCATTGATGGACATGGCTGAGCCCTCCAAAAAATGAGGTAGGAGATCAAAGAACTATAGAAACAGAGAGCTGGTAAGGACCTCACAGGTCATCTATTTAAATATGTATTAGATCAATGTTCCGTTCTAAATAACCCCAAGAAGTGGTTATTCCTATTGGAAATCTCTAATGAGGCAGCCCATTCAACCTTTGGATAGCTACAGTTTTTAGGAAGACTGTTTTAAACCAAAATGATATTTGCTTCCTTGACATTTCCATACACTGCTTCTAATTCTTCCTTTTGAGATCAAAATGTATAGACATTTAATATATATTCTACATTACCATACATGAAATATTTCAAGACAATCATTGTTTCTCTTTTAAGTTCTCCCTTTCACCAGGTTTTATACCTCCAGTTCCAAGTGGTTGGCACTAAAAATTATTTGATTATGCTTTAAGCAGCAAATAATTGCTAATTATGTTGCAAATATATTTTGCCTCTTTGACAAAAGTATGTGCGTATTTGAAGAATTATAGCTTTGTTTCTGAAGTTATTTAGGGTCTTTTTAGGCAAAATTCATTGTAATTATTGTAAGTACTTAATGAATCAATTCAAAATAATATTGTAAATACTACATTAAATGATCCTGGGCATTCAAAATATATTTTGGTTGTTGTTATTGAAAGTGGTCTTCAGAGAGGAAAAATGTTAAGAGTCATTGAGCTAGGCTACAATGCACACTTGGATGGAAAACCAATACTGCTTATCTCCCAGTATGTATTTCTCTATCTATCTGTCTGTCTGTCTATCTATCTATCTATCTATCTAATCTATCTATCATTTATCCGTAAGTATATGTACACATGTCCATATGTGTAAATACATATGTATGTGTATTTATGTATATCTATTTGTTGCTGTTGCTGTTGTTCAGTTGCTCAGTCATGTCAGACACTTCATGACCCTATGGACCATATTGTCCATGGGGTTTTCTGGGCAAAGATATTGGAGTGGTTTGCCATTTCCTTCTCCAGTAAACTAACGTAAGTAGAGGTTAAGTGACTTGTTCATGGTCACAGACACTTATGTCTGAGATCAAATTTGAACACAGAACTTCTTGACTCCAGGCCCAGGGTTCCATCCAGTGAGCCATCAGCTGTTCCTATATCTACATATATGCATATGTGTTATTGTGTTTATTATTCAACTGAATACTTACATTGAAAAAAACTCATAGATCCAGTGGAGGAGTTGTATCATATGCTATTTTCTATACCACACACTAAGGTAGATATAAATATAATTTAAAGATGATCTCTGTAACTATAGATGGAGGGGTAAAAAAGACATAAATAAATAATAAAAATTCAATAATTATGACAATGAATAGAAATTAAGAAAATAAGAGAGACAGCAAAGTACTAAATAAAGTCAAGTCTGAGTGTTCATAGCATTAAAGAGGATATATCTTAGACTTCTCTCATTTCTTCTTCTATCAGACAAACTGAATGGTCTGTTAATTGAACCTGTTGTAATTTGGACTCTTGAGCAGATGGCTTTAAGCTTGGCAGATGCATTACTATAATAGTGATGTGGATGGCACATGGACACCAATCCTGACTCTGAGGAAAATGAAGGACACTAGAGTCTACCATATTGCTCCCACACTCTTGCCATACCATTAGATAGCTGTTGCACTCAATCATATATCTGAATAGAAACATCATTCAATTATCCAAGTTGAAAGAATATATTTTTCTATGTACACGAGGGCAGAGTGCTTATTTTCCCTGAGGAAAAAAAAAACATTATTTTATGTTTTTTCAGTCATACAGATAAAGACAATGGGAAACCTAGTTTCAAATAGTTATTTCTGCAATCCATTCTAAATCATAGATTTGAAACCTACTTTCCCCCCAAAACCCACATATCACAAATATACACAAATTGTAAAATTATATATCCTGATTTCATGCATCTGAAATACTCTTTTAATTAGATCATTAGGATGATTATAGGTAAACATTTATTTTAAAAATATTTCGTATTTATTTTCTCTCCAATTACATGTAAAACAATTTTAACATTCATTCTTTAAAATATTGAATTCCGAATTCTCTTTCCCTTTTTCCTCTCACTCCTTCTTGAGAAGGCATTTGATATCAATTATATGTGAGCAGTCATGCAAAACATTTCCATATTAGTCATTTTACAAAAGAAATAAATTAAAAAAAAACAAGAAAAATACAAAAGTAAAAAAGAAAAAAACATATTCTTCCATCTGCATTCAGACTCCATCAGTTCTTTCTCTGGAAGTGAATACCATTTTTCATCATCAGTTTTTGAAATTGTATTGGATCGTTATATTAATGACTGTCACTCACAGTTGGCCATCATATAATTGCTTTTCCAAAAGTTTTCAACCTTGATTTTATCAAACACTAGATTATTGTAGATATTTAACACTCTGTATTATGCACCAAATATATTCTATTTACCACTCTATATTATGCAACTAATACTAAATTCTAAAATATTTTATATCTTATCCAGTACAAGATTTTTTCATGATTACTGATTTGTAATATAGTTTAAAATCTGGTATTGTTAGGCTGACTTCCTTCTTATTTTTAATTGATTCCCTTTATATTCTTGACCTTTTATTCTTCCAGATTAATTTTGTTATTAATCTTTCTAGTTTTATAAAATGCTTTTTTGGTAGTTTGATTGGTATGACACTGAATAAGTAAATTTATTTAGATGGAATTCTCATTTTTTATTATATTAACTTGGCCTACCCACGAGCAATAAAATTTCTCCAATTGTTTAGATCAGATTTCTTTTGCAAGAAAAGTGGTTTTGTGTGTGTGTGTGAGTGTTTGTGTGTTCACATAGTTCCTGAGTTTGTCTTAACAGCTAGACTCTGAAGTATTTTATATTGCCTATAGTTTTTTGGGGGGGGACAACTAGGTGGCACAGTTGATAGAGTGTGTGGTCAGGAGTCAAGAAAACTCATCGTTCTGTGTTCAAATTTGGCCTCACATACTAACTAGCTGTGTGACCCAGGGCAAGTCACTTAACCCCATTTTTCCTCAGTTTCCTCACCTGTAAAATAAGCTAGAGAAGGAAATAGCAGAACATTCAGTGTCTTTGCCAAGAAAATCCCAAACAGGATCATGAAGAGTTGGACATGTGTGAAAAAACTGAAAAAAAAAAAACAACAAAAACAACAGGTATTTTAAATGGAATTTCTCTTTCTATATCTTGCTGCTAGACTTTGTTGGTAATATATAGAAATGTTGGTGATTTATGTGTCTATTTTATACTTGAACTTTGCTGAAGTTGTTAATTATTTCAACCAGTTTTTGGTTGATTCTCTAGGATCCTCTAAGTATACCATCATCCCATCTGCAAAAAGAGATAGTTTTGTTTCCTTATTGCCTATTTTAATTCCTTCATTTTTTTCTTCTCTTATTGCTACAGCTAGCATTTCTAGTACAATATTGAATAATAGTGGTTATAATGGGCATCCTTGTTTCACTCCTGATCCTATTGGGAAGTCTTGTAGTTTATCCCTATTACACATAATGCTTGCTGATGGTTTTAAATAGATAATACTAATCATTTTCAGGAAAGGTCTATTTATTATATACAGACATTTAGACAAAATAAAGTAACATTCTATCAATGTCTTCCTTTAACGAGTTATAATACAGAGGTCACTCTGCTCTTAAAGATTTTGTCTTTATAGTTTGAGTTGTGACATTATCTTACAAATTTAGAATGGTGGTCTGAAGGTAAGCGTGTGCCTGAGGATGAGTGTACATTTAAAGAGACTCATCAACAGTTTGAAAAAAGGGTAACTTTAAAAAAAAATTAGATTAGTATGTATGTGGTCAATCCTCCAAATACTGTTTTCCTGTTGCCTACTGATAGCCTCCTCTGGGATCAGATAATATAATATACTCTTGGTTTAGTCCTTATCTACTGCAAATTCCTCTATTTCAAACAACTCAATCAATTAGATGAAATATCATTTAAAAATAATTAAGATATCAACCATTGTGATATTAAGAAAATGAATTTTCTTTAAACACTTCAAACTTAGACCCAAGGAAAACATTTTCTCTCAACTCCCCAGAGACAGACAACTATGAATACAGTTCAGTTCTGATCCTAAGACTTAACTGAGGAAGCCAGAAAAGCAGCTTTGAGGGTTGCCTTATGGTTAATCCAACTTCAGAACATCCTGAATTTGAGAGTTCAAGCACTGAACCTTCCAGAGGGAGATTTCCTGATACTTGACTCTTCTTGAAGAAAAAGAATTTCACATACTCTATTGCAGTGTCCAATTTGGGATGAGTCAGGCCAATAGGTTACACAGATGGTTTTGCTCTGTGTAAATGGGATTTGTAAGCTCATGAAGAAAGTTTATCTTTTGATGTGAGTTGAAACCACAATGTGTCCATAAATTTTCAGGAGTCCTGGAAGATTCTGTGGGAAAGAAAGATTCACTGAAATGAAAAAGGGCTGTCTCACCATCACTCTTAAGATCAGTTCCCTTGTTTCAAGGTGGGGATGATATATTAATTACATGCTTTATGTTTCTATATCTATTCCTCAAATTTCCATAAATACTTAACATCATATGCATTATTTGTGGAGTAAAATAAAGACTGTCCCATAGCCAAAAATGTGGTATCCTCTTAAAATACATTAGAAATTTAAGACTTTTATAAAATAAATAATTTTTAAAAAAGCTTATGATAATATTTAAGTTAATAATATCTAAACTTTAAAATGTGTTTTCATCAACTTAAAACTTTGCTTTATATAGCTATTCAACAAGATGGCTGGAACTTTCTGCTCCTTGAAGAATTAGATGAAAAAAATATCACTTGAAACAGCAGCCCTCATTATTAATATACATTTATATTATGGCATAAAAATGGAAAACCCAAGCTACTTATATTTGGAGACTACTTTCAGATATCATACACCATATTTAACAAATTAATTTGTTCTTGTCTAATTATAACATCTATTCTTTTTAAAATAATATGCAAAGCACCATGCACTAGTTTTTCTATAAGGTGAAGCTTTTATTTCTGAAGCTTACTGATGTTACTAATAATATTTGGACATATATTTGACTCATTTTGGAACTTATTTTAAGTTTTCTGTTTGCAGGAGAGAAATTAAATATAATAAAAAGCTGAAAATGAAATGGAAAGTTAACATCACAAAAGATATTCTGTTCAACTTTGTTTGCTTTTGTTTGTTTGGTATTTTGAGGATAATAGAAAAATAATAGAAGGGAAAGAGCCATTGTTTGGAGATGATGGGATGATAACAACAAATAATTTGGCATACTAAACTTTTATTTTTCATGTTTCTCCACCAGGGAGAACAACAGAAAAAGATAAAACAAAAATGATTAAAAGGGAATTCGAAACAGAGATTATTGAAGAGATGATAAGAGAGCACCTAGCTATTCTCAGTCAAGTTAGAAGGAGTTTATTATTATCCAGGACAGTGAAAAAGTTTTCTGATTTTATTGCTGACTTATTTAATCTTGAAACGACATGAAGAATCAGAACTACATCACCAGGCTTCCCCCACTCACACTCTCCACTTAAGTTCAGACCTTTATCACCTCATACATGATCTCCTGCAATAACTGTCTAGTTGGTCTGCCTGCCTCAGATTTCTCCATACTCAAATCCAAAGTGATTTTCCTAAATAGTGGGTTTTATCATATCACTCTCTTCTCCGTAATATCTATTAGCTCCCTATTTTCTCCAGGATTAAATATAAAATTCTCTTCTTAACAGTCAAAACCCTTTACATAATAGCCCTTTCCTAACTTCTCAGTCTTATTATACTTCTCTCCCTTCCATGTGTTCTACAATCCAGTAGCCCAGGGGTGGGTAACCCCTGACCTTGAGTCCACATGTGGTCCTCTAGGTCCTCAAGTACAGTCCTATGACTGAATTCAAACTTCACAGAATAAATCCCCTTAAGAAAAGGATTTGTTCTTTAAAACTTGGACTCAGACAAAAGGCTGCGCTTGAGGACCTACATGGGCTACATGTGGCCTCAATGCTGCAGGCTCCCTACCTCTGCATTGGCCTATTTGTTATTTCTGCAAACACATAGTACTATGTGTTACTTTCTTCTTTCACTGACTGTCCCAATTCTGGAATGTTCCCACCTCCACTTCCTGGCTTTCTTTGCCCCCTTAAGACTCAACTCTAACTGCACCTTCTGCAGGAAAACTTAACTGATCACACACACACACACACGCACACACTGCAAGTGCCTTCCCTATGACATTACTTTCCATTTACATTGCATAAATATTGTAAACATATAATTCTTTGCATGTTTTCTCCCTCATTAGAATGTGAATTTCTGAATAGCAGGAGCTGTTTCTGCTTTTCTTTGTATCATTAATGCTGGAGCATAGTTTCTGATGCATAGGTAAATGCATCAGCATCACTAGCTGATTTTAAGTCCAATATTTTATTCTCAGTGCCACATTATAAGAAATACATAGACATACTAAAGTCCATACTGAGAAGGATGACCTGGATGATATGGGATCTGAATATTATGTGATATAAGAATCAGTTGAAAGAATTGGGACTACAGGGCCTGAATAACGCAAGTCTTACTGGTAAAATTATACCTATATTTTGACATTTGAAGGATTACAACATGGAATCTGGACAAGGTTTTATTCTGCTTGTTCACAAAAATACAAAACTAGAAGATTTGAGTGGAAATGGAAGAAAAGTAGTTTCCAGCTCTACATAAGGAAAATTTTAATCAAAAATATCAAAAATACAATGTGATACAGCAACAAATAGCAAATTGTCAAATGGCAGCAATCTTTAGGAGCTTTGAAACCACTAGTCAATGGATATTGTAAAGAAATTTTGTGTTTGGCTATCCTTTTATAATGCTATAAATCTCACACTAACTGCTTCAAAAATTTGTTATGAGGAATGTGGTTCATAAGCATTAAAGTTCCATCTACCTGAGTTATCATTTTGATTATAATTACAGTACTTTTTCTTAAGAGTAGAGATACTTCAAATAAACAATGGGTTGGACTGAAACTAAACAGGTAAGGGAGAGTGGTCTCATGGGAATTATAAAGATCTGTTAAGAAACAGACTTCTCCTTGAAACAGAGACCCATCTTTCACCAATCCCTATATAATACAGGAATTACCATGGTTGAGAGTCATGGAATACAATATTCTTTGATGAATTAAAAATGAATATCACCAAAAAGTCAGGCACATGGTAGATGTGAGCAGAACTGAAACATGTAACACATTAGCAATTTTAAAGAAGAACAAGTAAAAGATATTATTAACAAAGTATATAAGTTAACAAGGAATTGGATTAATGATGTGGTAAGAGTGAGGAATCAAGGATGGACAGCACATGTATTCCATAAGCATTCTCATTATGCCAAAAAAAAAAGCAAGAAATATTCCCAGGGCATTAGGTGAATCCTCATTATAAATTTACAAAAAGATATGGATAATACAGCTGCAATAGCTGTCTAGTTGGTCTGCCTGCCTCAAATTTCTCCATACTCAAATCCAAAGTGATTTTCCTAAATAGTGGGTTTCATCATATCACTCTTTCTTCTCTGTAATATATATTAGCTCCCTATTATCTCCAAGGTTAAACATAAAATTCTCTTCTCAACAGTCAAAACCCTTTACATACTAGCGCTTTCCTATCTTCTCAGTCTTGTTATACTTCTCTCCCTTCCATGTACTCTACAATCCAGTAGACAAGGCCAAGAATGGGGAAGTACAGATAGCTTGAGGAATTACTGCATTACTAGAAGTAACATTAACATTGAAGAAAAGACAAATCTATTTGGGTTTGTGTGTTGTCATTTAATCTTTGAAATGTATTTCAACAATGTAATTTTCTCATTCTCTAAGTTCAAAAACTTAAGGTTTCTATAAATTATTTTTAAAAGAAATGAGTAAGTTTGACAATCTATAACCTTTTCCAATTTTTTTTACCTTTTGGAATAATAACAACACAGTTGATTTTAAAGTAAATTCTGTTATGCAAATGCAATTTTCACCTTTTAAGCAAAATAAGAGATAATGTGTATCACACTGAGAATAGTACCATTGATGATTTGCCTCTTTCCCATTTGTCCAAGGCTATGGTGTTTTCTTTTTTTTTTTAATAGTCTGCTTCCTCAAACTCAGATTTCACTCAGCATCAGGTTATTATCATAGAACAGAGAAGCATAGGAATGGGTATTGTTATCTCACCACTAGTTGAGTAAAAGGTACCAAGAAGGAGGATTCTGTAAGCAGTGAAGATTCAGAAGAAGTGATGCCTGGAGGTACAGATTAAGAGAACCAATAAGACAATGATTTTAATACATATAACAAAGTTGGAGTCTAAGACCAAGTATGACAAGGGGTAACCCCAAATATCAGAATAGAGAACTTAAATTCTGTACCATTCTTGCATACTGAAGGCAGAAGTGATAAATAGTATATAGAGGGACAGGATAGGGAAAAACATGGTTCAAGTCCTGCCATTAACACATGTAGTAGCCCTTTCCTATCTTTTCCATTTTCTTATACTTCTCTCCTTTCCACGTACTCTACAATCCACAAGACATTGGCTGTGGAGAAGGTTATAGTTCACTGAATCTAGATTACAACTAGATATTTGACAAAGGGCAAAATGGATAAGTATGGATTCATAACTCACTGAATGACCATACCCAAAGGATGTTAATTAATTGACTGTTAACCTTGAGAGGGATTACCTCAGTAGCAGTCTATTCCATATGTATGCTAATGTCATAAATGAAGACATAGTGAACATTTTTTTTCAAATTTATTAATAATATTCCAGATAGAGATAGCTAATTTGTTGGATGGTAATTGATTCAATGTTTTTAAGTATCTACTATCTAAGAAGCATGGCTAATTTCTGGGAATGCAAAGATAATAATATTTTAAAAGTCAGTACTATCAAAAAGCTTCTACTGAAAAATGAAACAGAAGAGCCATTTACAAGATGATAAATGGTCAAAGGATAGAAACAGTACTCAGAAAAAGAATTCAAAGCTATGTATAGTGAAGTGAAAAAAATACTCTTAATCATTGTTAATTAAAGAAATGCAAATTAAAACAACTCTGAGATACCACCTCACACTTATCAGATTAGCTAACTTGACACAAAAGGAAAATGACAAATGCTAGAGGGGATATAGAAAACATGGGAAACTAATGTACTGTTGGTGGAGTGGTGAACTAGTCCAACCACTCTGGAGAACAATTTTAGAAATACACCCAGAAGGCTATCAAACTGCCCATAACTTTTTACCCAGCAATGCCATTGTTAGGTCTATATCCCAGAAAGACAAGAGAAAATAGAAAAAAAAGGCCCTGTTGTGCAAAAAAAAATATTTGTAGCAGATCTTTTGGTTGTGGCAAATGATTTGAAATCAAGGATATGTCCATCAATTGGGGAATGACTGAACAAGTTGTGCTATATGATTGTGATGGAATACTGTTGTGCATTAAGACATAATGACCAGGATGGTTTTGGAAAAGAAAATTTGGAAAGACTTATAGGAACTCATGCAAAGTGAAGTAAGCAGAACCAGAAGACCATTGCATATAGTAACAGTAGTACTGTACTGATAATCAACTGTGAAAGACTTAGCTACTCTAATCAACATGATAATTCAAGACAAATGTAAAGGACCCATAATGAAAAAATGCTATCCATCTCCAGAGAGAACATTAATGAACTCTGAATAAAGATCAAAGCATATTTTTATTATTTTCTATATTATTCTTTTTTTATCTGTGTTTTCTTTTTCAATATGGTTAATATGTATATATACTTTGAATGACCTTACCTGCATAATTGAAATCAAATTGCTTGCCTTCAGAAGAACAGGGAGGAAGATTGAGAAGGAGGAAGAGAATTTAGAATTCATTTAAAAAAAAATTGTTAATTTTTTTAGAGCTTATTTGGAAATATTTAATGAAATAAATTTTAAAAAATAAAAAAGAAAGTCAAGGAAGGAATCAAATTTACACCAATAAAAAATATAAAATTGTTTAAGTAAAGTAAATTCAGTAACAACCATTAGGGAACTTCTCTTCCTTTTAACATATTGCCTATTACTGTGAGAGCTACTTCCTTAGCAGAGATGGAGACTTTTGCAAATATTTTGAATGTAGGGACCCATGACATAGGCAATAACTTGGTTCCCAACCAAAAAGTAGAGGTAGTCCACTCCAAGGTGGTCAGAACTAGTATCTATAAATATATCGAAAGGCTGAGAAAATGGGTCCAATAAAAGATGCATTTTATTAGAAGTCATATGTACAAAATGAATGAGTCAAATAAAAGTCCATGTGTAAAGGGTTTAAGGACATTAGTTGAAAACAAGATTAATATGAATTAATAGTATGACTGCTAAAATATTGAAATTAAATTGAATTTAAAATAAAAATAAAACAAATATACAAGAGTGATTGATGTTGTATTAATCTAAGTTTAAAGTCCAAGAAAAAAGGAAATTTGATTTCTATTGTACTCTAGGTTTATCAGACCACATCTGCAGTATTTTCTCCTTCTAAGCTTCATGTTTTGATAAGTTTCAGTGGCAAGCTTAATGCCAGCATTCTATTAGTTCAGGTTTGATGTCAGAACAAAAAGAGAGACTCACAGGAATTCATATAGCTAAATAAGGAGATTTACCTAGCCCTGAAATAGCAAGGCTATGCAACATGGATATAGTAGTGGCATTTGACTTCTATTGATGTGGCCTTTTCCTTCCTCCCAAAAGTTGTTTGATGAGTATGTCAGAGTATAATTACACTCATTTTTTTTAATCCACCAAGTTGGAATGGCAGTTTGTGGGTGGGACATGTATGCTTCTAAGTGCCCAGGAAACCATGTCATCCCAGACACATGCTACCAGGAAATAACATAAAGGGAGCCAAATCTGAAGTTTTTGACTCACGTGGTAGACAATGAAATACTGGCTTTGTGGCCTATTGGACCCTAATTCATATCTGTTATAAGAGAGTGCAGTGGAGGCATGGAGGTAGGGGTTGTCTTGGTCTGTATTGGTCCTATCAAAACAAGCTACCAGAAAGCAGAACTAGACATATGGAATGTGGTGTGAACATAAAATTGGGTCATATGGGAAATCATTAATATGTCAAAGGATTTGAATACGATATTACATGTCATCCTTTAATTTTATAAATTCTTAATTTAATAGGCTTAGGAAGTGAAGTCCAGAAAGACAAAATGATTATTTCAAAAGAACCTTTGTAGTAATTAGCAAAACTGCTTTTATTGAAGCTCTTGAGGAAGTTACATGACTATTTCTTAAGGAAGTTGTAGAGGGGTTTGAGTTTTTTTAATTTTTAAGTGAATTACTTCCAAAATAATTTAATAAAAACTCAGATAAGAATAATTTTTATAACATCTTATAACTGTTCCACTTTCTGTGCCTTACCTCCATATAGTGTACACACTGTTTTACTTGAAATTCTCTTCCTCCTCAATCTCCACTTTTTGGAATAACTTGCTCCATTCAGCAAAAGGTTCAACAAAAGTACAATCTACAAAATGCAGCCTTTACTGATTTTTCCAATGGTTCCCCACCACCAATTCCTTTTAGAAAGCCATTTACATGTGTTACACACACACATACACACACATATATATATATAATTATTATTTTTGTGCACATGTTTTGTCCCAATAGAATATAAGATTATTGAATAGTGAGAATGCCCTCTCCCCTATTTTTTATCAGCAGTGCTTACCACAGGGGCTGGTACATAATTGGCTAATTGAATTGCAACAGTATGGATTAAGCTACAGTGCCAATGAAATAATTTCCCATAATTATATTAATAAAAACAACATATCTGTCCAAAAATGGCTTTGATTATATGTGAAGCTATAAAATTCCTCAACTAAGAACGTACTCAAACAGTCACTGAATTACCCCATTTGAGGAATGTTTTATAGGGTAGTCATGTTTCAGGTATTAGGCTGGAATGGATGATCTCTAAGTTCCTATTCAACTTTAAGGTTTTCAGATTCTTCTTCCATAATTTACAATTTCATACACATGATCTTATTGAATATCAGAAAATTAATTGTCATGAAAAATGAGACTGACTCATATAGATCAATTTCCTTCAAGAGTCACTCAAAAAATATATTGAATTTGAGCTGAACAAGAGTACATAATGGTGGGGAAAATGAGACACTCCTTGGATAGAGAAAGCTGGATCCTTTAAAAGTTAAGCTCTTTAAAATATCTTTTAAAAATAAACTATTTAGTTAAAGATACATTTTGGTCTTCCTTCACTGTTATATCCTGTAGCCATAGACCTTTTTTTAATGAAAATATTGGCCTAAAAGAATATTTCTTTTGTATATTATACTAGTTCATTACTACTTCTGGTTGATTTTTCTTTCTTTCTTCCATTCTGAACACTTTACCAATAACATTTTGGGCATGTGATTCCAAACAAAGATGTCCCATAAATATCCAGGGCATGTAGCTATTCATAATATGCCAATTATGCATGACCGGCTGCCATTCGGGGAAGAGATTTTTAGAATGTCTTAATGTGAATCTTGGACTTTTCTCTGGTCAATCCTACTTAATGACCAGTTCCAAAATAACCATTTAATGAAGTTGATAATGCTTGATAGCTCTTGTTGTCCTTTTTTTCTGATAAATTACTTAGCACAGTGAGAGTAGTCTTTTCAAATATGAGGCAAAAAATTATGATTTTAGTCATTATTCCATTGGCTTATTGAGTCTTTGATTGAATATTGGACATACTAAGCTTCCTAGGATGCCTTTTCTGTGAAGCTGAAATCAACAAGAAAATGTCTCAGGGTGTTTTTCCCTCTTTAATGTTATGTAGATTTTTGATATTAAGTAATTTATGAAATGTCTTTGTGATTATTGGATGGAATAACTGAACTATTAAGAGATGTTAATCAGGAGAGGTCAATAAAACCCTCTTGAATAGTATTCTTTAAAGTTATAATCTCAAGATGATTGTATTATATCAGATTGTGTCTAATTTGGTTGACTAGCTAAACAATTGAATTTGATCTCTGTGTAGTCCACTAGCTAATTATATATAAACAATCAAGAAGACTGATGAGACTACTAGAAGTTCTGGTCCACAAACTGTCACTTACATGTACAGGCGTTGCCTTAGTCATTCAATTAAATCAACATAGAAGAATGCTGAGATTTCAAAATGTAGAATCAAGGTACTGGCTCCACGATTGTTTATTTTGATGTTGCCAAGAACTGTCACTCACTGAACCTCTTATCATGTTACCCAGATTGATTTAGAGTATCATGAATATAAAAATAAAACACTTTCAGAGTGGCTGTCTAGTGTTATTTGAATCTAAAGGTCAACATCATAGTGATTTCTCTATGACTCAGTTTCCTCATCTGCAAAATGAAAATATTGAACAAGATAATATCTGAGGTCCTGTCAAATGCTAATAAACTATCATCTCATAATATATGATCTAGATCATTGTTTCATATGTGACATTGAAAAGATTAACTGTCATTTTGTTTGTGTAAACATGCTTCAATTCATCTTCTTCATTAAAATTTTGCAATTTCTCTAAATTCTCATCTTGTCTTTAGTGTCCTGTAACCCAGAGTCCTACTAATGTAACCCAGAGTTAAAAACTGGCTCATTTGTATACAACTCTCCTCATTTGTGGAGAGAATGATTATACAATGCTACATTTCTATGTGAGAAACAGAGTTTGTGTGAGAACTTAGAAGAGGGCTAAAATTCTTGTTTCCAACTTCAAGAGATGCACAAGCAGCCCCAGGCTTTCTTCAGGGAGAGACCCTTGGGGAAAGAAAGACAGAGAGAGATACACAAAGAGAGAGAGAGAGAGAGAGAGAGAGAGAGAGAGAGAGAGAGAGCTCATTGAGAAACAACAGAAATGTAGGGGACCCAGAGCCTCAACATGCTCTTGGTTTCTAGCTTGCCTCCCCAGAGGCTTCTGAGAATTTCTTGGATGGGATCAAAGACATTCTCTATTTGTTGAGTTGGGATATATTATTATTGGCAGGCTCTTCCCAGTGCTTAGCATAGGTCCTAGCACACAGTAGGATCTTAATAAATGTTGATTGATTGAATAATTGAATGATTGAGCTTAGCTAAATTGTTCCCAGATCACTCACTTTGTACATTATTTGCTCCATTCTAATCTGCATAATTTCACTACTTTCTTCATGCTATCTGCTTGGGAAATGAATTTATTCACTATTCATGATGGCCTTTTTGTATAATTGGCATTAAGTGGGAAGAGGGTCAAACTTTTGGATGCATCTTGGTCACTCCTTAACCTTTAAAAAATAGAAACTTGAAAAGTATATTGAACCAAAAATATAATTTGTTCTAGATTAACAATATTTAAGGGGTTATAGATAATCTTAATCTAATACCTCCTCTCTGTGGAGAACAGAATGGCCAGATTCATGTCCCAAAGCTCTTGCTTCTATTCAGGCAGGAATTAAGGTTTCCATCAGAGTGAGATTAGTCGAGTTGACAGGTATTAAAAAAAATTATTAAGGATAATAACTCAATGTCACTGAATCACAGAAAGTATGTGTGGAAGTGTTGGAAGGTGGAAGAAGCCTGGAAAAGTAAGGATGAGGCAAGTTATGAAAGACTTTGAAGGCTGAACACAGAATTTTATATCGTATTCTGGAAGTGATAGGGATTGGAATTTGTGGAATAGAGTGTGATATGGTTAGAACTACACTTGAGGAAGATCACTTTGGCAAGTGAGTGGAGTATGGACTGTAGTAGGGAGAAACTTGCAGCAGAAAGACCAACCAGCAGGCTATTGTAATAGTCCAGGAACTGTGTGAAGATTATGGCAATGATAGAAGAGAAAGTGGTACATGTGAGAGATGTTACGAAGGCAAAATCAATAGGCTTTATCAAGATACTGTAGAGAGTGCACTGTCAAGAATGGCACATTACAAACCTGAGTGACTGAGTGGCGCCCCCCAAAAGGAATAGAAAAGATAGGAAGAAGGGATGAGTTTAGGGTGAAATATAATGAGTTCAGTTTTGGACAAGTTGAACTCTATATGACAGATATGAAACTATATGTTAAGATGGAGATATCAGACCAGAGGTCAACAGAAAAAGTAGGCTGGGATAAGTAAATGTGAGAATCAACATAGAGATGATAATTGAATCCATGAGAGTTGATGGGACTTCCAAGTTAAATAGTATAGATGGAGAAGGGATGGCAATAGATAGAATCTTGTGGGTTTCCCAGGGTTAGAAGGTATGAGCTTGTTAAAGATACAGAAAAGAGTGATAAGAAAGTAGAATCAGTTATGAGGAAAACCAGGAGAAATTACTACCCTGAACAACTAGAGAGAAGGGAATATCAAGAGGAGGGTTATTGATAGAATCAAAGATTGAAGATAGGATAAAATGATAAGAATTAAGAGGGCAAAAAAATTGAATTATCAATTAATGTTTAGTAACTTTGGAAGGAAACTAGGTGATAGAATAGTGGGTAGAATGACAGGCCTGAAATCAGGTAGACTCACTTTTCTGCATTCAAATTTGGCCTCAGACACTTACTAGCTATGTGGCCCCAGACAAATCATTTAACCCTGTTTGCCTCAGTTTCCTCATTTGTAAAATGATTTGGAGAAGGAAATGGAGAAACCACTTAGTACCTTTGCAAAGAAAATCCTAAATGAGATCACAGAATGCTAAACACAACTGAAATAACTGAACAAATTTAGAAAGAGCAATATTTGTTGAATGATGATGTCAGAAGCCAGACTATAGAGAGTGAAGAAGAGAGTGAAACAAAAAGAAGTGGAGACCTCTACAACACAAAATTTTGTCAAGGAGGTCAGCCAGAAAAGAGAGAAGAGATATGGGAAAGTTAACAGGGATACATGGTTAATAGATCAAGAAACATCTATCTAGGCCTCTTGTAAAATGAATAGTCTTACTTTCAATGTTATCAAACTTCATGATTAGAAATATCTTGGATAAAGCTTTATATCTATTATACTGTTAATCTGTAATGAGGCAAGTCATGCTACCTTCATTTTACAGATGGTTGATCAAAACTACTAAGATTGTGAATATGTTTTCAACATTCACTTTTATAAGATTTTGACTTCCAATTTTTTTCTCCCTCCCTCATGCCTCCCCTCCTTCCCAAGATGGCAAGCAATATGATGTAGGCTATACATGTACAATGATATTAAAAATATTTCCACATTAGTCATATTGTGAAAGAAGTATCAAAAGAAAAGGGAAAAACAAGAAAGAAAAAAACAAAAAAAGTGAAAATAGTGCTTTTATACCCTGGATTTTGTTTAAAAGGTTACCAAATATTTTTCCAAGCTCAAGACATTTCCAGATAAAGACAATGAAGTCATAATTTTGAATTAAGTGATTAATTTTCTGGTTACTTGTATTGTATCTCACCTTGCATCATTTAAATTATATAATGATGCTTTTTTTAGTTCTATAAATAGAAAATATCACCAATTCACATAGATCCATAATAAAATAGCTATCTGCTAATACTGCTGTATTGTTTTGATTACTATCAAATTATTGAAATACTTGATTCCAGTGATTCCTGATGGAATTTCATGTTATTGATTTATGTTTGAAATAAAGAAAGTAAAGGTGCCTCAAGAACAGCCAAAAAAACCCACATCTTAAAATATATTTCCACATTAGTCATGTTATGAAAGAAGAATCAGAACAAAAGGGAAAACCATGAAAAAGTAAAAAAAAAAAAACAAGAGAGATAGAGATAATAGTGTGCTTCACTATGCATTCAGACTCCCTAGTTGTTTCTCTGGATATAGATAGCATTTTCCATCATGAGTCTTTTGGAATTGTCTTAGATCATTGTATTGCTGGGAAGAGCTAAGTCTATCAGAGTTGATCATCATACAATGTTGTTGTTACTATGAACAATGTACTCCTGATTCTGCTCACTTCATTCAGCATCAGTTCATGTAAGTCCAGGTTTTTCTGAAATCTGCCTGGTCATCATTTCTTATGGCACTATAATATTCCATTACATTCATATACCACAGCCATTCCCCAATTGATGGACATTCCCTCAATTTCCAATTTGCACCTCAAAAGAGCTGCTATAAATATTTTGTACATGTAGGTCCTTTTCCTTTTGTTATGTTCTCTTTAGGATACAGATTTAGGAGTGATATTGCTAGATCAAAGCTTAAGCACAGTTTTATAGCCCTTTGGGTATAGTCCTAAATTCCTCTTCAAAATGGTTGAATCAGTTCACAACTCCATCAACAATGCATTAGTTTTCCAATTTTCCCACATCTTCTCCAACATTTATCATTTTCCTTTTTTGTCATATTAGCAAATCTGATACATGTGATGTCGTACCTCAGAGTTGTTTTAATCAATAGCGATTTAGAGCATTTTTATATGACTATAGATAGCTTTAATTTCTTCATCTGAAAACTTACTGTTCATGTCCTTTGATCATTTATCAATTGAGGAATGACTTGTATTCTTATAAATTTGACTCCATTCTCTATATATTTGAGAAATGAGGCCTTTATCAGAAACACTGGCAGTAAAAATTGTTTCCCAGCTTTCTCCTTTACTTCTAATCTTGGTTGCATTGGCTTTCTTTGTGCAAAAACTTTTTAATTTAATGTAATCAAAATTATCCATTTTGCATTTCATAATATTTCTATCTCTTATGTGGACATAAATTCTTCCTTTCTCCATAGGTCTGACAGGGAAACTATTCTTTGCTCTCCTAATTTGCTTATCATCTCATTCACGCCTTATGTCTAAATCATGTGCCCATTTTGACCTTTTCCTGATATACAGGGTAAAATGTTGGTCCGTGCCTAGTTTCTGCCATAGTATTTTCCAGTTTTCCCAACAGTTTTTGTCAACTGTGTGTTATTATTCCAGAAATTGGAGTCTTTGCATTTATTAAAGTAGATTACTTTAGTCATTGATTACTGTGTCTTATGTACCTAATCCATTCCACTGATTTACCCAAAATAGTTTATTATAACCATTGTAGAACTTGAAAGGAGAGATTCTTTTTTCCCTATCATTTCCCCAACTCTATTTTTTACTACATACCCACAGGTGCCAATACTATATGCTACCATGTTCTTTAATCCTACTACTCTACATAATGACATAACTACATTTTTGTTGGTTTGTTGCTTTATTTTAAGATAGACTAGAAATGCTTCATAGTGCTTAAATCCTGGTAAGGTATTTAATAATTTTAGGAATATAATATAAGCTACTTAATGCCAGAGAGTTTTATATTTATTCTTATAACTCCTTGCCTAATATGGTGCCTAAATAATAAGTGCTTATTGTTTTTTTTTATCAATAAGACTCAGTATTACATAGATTATTGGCTACAGACTTCCAAATTTAAGTTGATGTTTTTATAACATGACACATGTAAAGGTAGTGGAAATACATGTTGGAGTTACATGAACAAACTAAGTTTTAATAACAATATTGTGATATATTACATTAGAGTAATATAGACAAGACAATTTCCTTATTAGAATGGTGATGAAGTTTTATCCAATTCAAATGTTATATGTTTCTAAGCTCTTCTTTGCCCATTTTATTGTTAACCAGTCTTGTGTTATCCTCAACTCCTCACTTTCACTTCGTATATAAAATCTATTATGAAATTATGACTTTTCCACATCTACAACACCTCTCCAGTGTATCCACTTCTTTCCATTCACATAGCCACCACTCAGATGCAGATCCTGATCACTATACTGTGGGGCTCAATTGTCCTGACTGGCAAGTGGAAGAATACAAACTTGCCTAATCCATTATATTGAGCCAGCCACGGATTATACATCACAACTATCTAGCTTAGACATTTGTCTGTCTATCCTTTTGTACCTTTCTATAATACTCCTTCTGTTCACCGCTTTCTACTTCTTACGTTGGAAACATTAATCAAATAAATATTACTATATCTTCTGCAAAGGATAAGACAATAAACATCTGTATGACACCACTCACAACACATTTGACTCCTTTTTTTTTGTTTACCACTCCTCTGAAATGTCCTTTTTTCCATATTAGAATGTAAACTCCTTGAGGCTAAGAAACATCTCATTTTTGCATTTTTATCTCCAATGTAGAGCACATTTTCTGAGTGAGGTATAGTAATAATTCTGATATGAATAATTCATTTAATGAAGGTAAGATAGAGCTAAAGCACAGCAAAAAAACAAAATAACAAAATGCACAAGTTTTTCTTTATGAATATTTTATAGAGGAGAAATGATAATTCCTATTCAAAAAAAGAGTGTACAATATCATCTCCAACTAAAATATAAGGGAAGAGGAAATACTAAAGGACAGTTGTAGAGAGCAGGAAAAAAAAGTAGAAGCACAGTGGTATAACACTAAGTGATTTAAAAAAAAATTTCCCATTTTTCCAGAGGGTTTGAGACAGGGAGGAACAGTAAAGTAAGAGGGAAAATGTAAGTTATTTACTTTAAAAAGACAAATGGATTTTGGTTTGTCTTCATTCTATACTTTTACATGAGAGGGAATCACTACCAGTATTTTACAGAAATATTCATTCCTTTCCTGGAGAGCCTTCCTTCGCCAGTAACATGTACAGGATACTTCCTTTTTTTTAGTTTTTAAATTTTTTTGGATTTTTGTAAATAAGAAAAATCACTTTATCCCCTCTCCAGATAACAAATTCAATTACCTTTGTTGATAAAAAGTATATATATATATATATATATACACATATATATATATACACACACACATATATATACACACATATATACATATATATGTATGTATGTATGTATGTATATTGCATTTTCTCAAATGCAATCTTTAGCTTTTCCCAATATTATGTTCTTTTATTCTCTGTCTTCTGCTCTACCTTATCCCAATAATTTCCTTACTTTTATTATATTCAGTTTAGAAAGTTGAATTTCCAACAAAACAAAATAGCTACTTACTCTGGGTATTGAACTTTTGTCATTGCATAAACAACATTTCTCTGGGGGATTCATTGGTAATTTGAATTGTAATATTGTTTCAAAATGCACTTGAACCCTGCTTTTTATTCGTGATCTGAACTTCTTTAAGGAAACAATAAATACTACATGTTTCCAAAGATGTAACCAAAACTGCTCATTTTAATAATGAACCATTTATATGTACCCTCAGCCCTTCTACACACAACTTTTGCTACTTGCTTCCCCTTTTCCCTAAATAATTAATTGTTAGAAGGAGAGGGAAAGAAACAAGCATTTATACAGCACCCACTCTGTGTCAGTCATTATGCTAAACATTTTAAAAATAAATATCTCATTTGATCCTCAAAATAACCCTGTGAGGTAGGTGCTAGCACCCTTTTCATATTACAGCTGAGGAAACTCAGGCCAACAGAGCTTAAGGAAATTGCCTAGGGACACACAAATGGTAAATGTCTGAGGCTGAATTTGAACTAAGGTTTTCTCCATATCCAGGGCTTTGTTCATTGTGCCATCTACTGCCTAAGGATAATAATTTGCCTGAGATAAGAAATAATAAACATTAAAGAAACAAATGCAGGAATACTTGTCCTTCCCCATCCATCACTGTAGTCATATTTTGTCACCTGGAGAGCTGCAGATGAGTATTCACAACCAGAAACAGTCTCCTATTTTAAAAGGTCCTCTGATTCATCTTCTCTTCAGAATCATCAGCAAATTAGGCTAATCATCATTATCTCACGATGTGAGTTCCCACACATGACTGGAAGTGCTCTCTCCCTTTCCCCAAGTTTCCACATCATTGCTTGGAACATGGCAGGGGCATATCTATGATTGCTCCAAGGGGCTTTATGTGTGTAAAAACCACAACACAAAGATGTTCCCACTCTGAAACTGAAGAAATATAGTTCTCCCTTGAAAGTTCTCTTTTTGCCTCAAAATAGATCTGTAAAGAAGTAGTGATAGGACTTGACTGCAATGAGCTAAATTTAGAGGGTTATTATAGCATTGATAATTTAGCAGAAGAAACAAATGACTGAGTGTAATACCTAGTGAGCAAGAAGAATTCATGAAAACAGAAAGCTATCAGATGTCCAGCCATATCACCCTCAGCAATCACACTCCCATAGACATCTCAAACTCAGTATGACCAAAACATAAGTCATAACCTCCTCCCAAACTCACTTATTGCAAATGTTCCTAATGACTCTCATGGGCACCACTAACCTCCTTGTTACCCAGGCTCACAATTTAGGTATGGCCTTCACCTTCTCATTCTCTCTCATACCCCATATCCAGTCTGATGAGAAGTCTTTTAATATCAACCTATATAACATCTCTCCTATAAATGAGTCCTCTTTTTTTTCCCTCCTCAACCAGTCACTATTTTGGTGAAAGCCCTTACAACCCTTCCCTGGAATATTGCAACATCCTGTTAGTTGGTTTCTCTGGCACAAATCTCTGAACAAGACCATATCACCCTTCTTCCCTACTCCATAAACTCCAATGATTCCAGATTATCTCCAGGATCAAATAGAGAATCCTGTTTGGCTTCTAAAGCAATTAACAACCTGACATTTTCCTATTTTTCAAATCTTTTTATAGTTTACTCCATTCCATTCCAAGATCCTACAGTACTAGCCTTCTTTCATTTCCTTACTTGAGAAACTCCATTTCCTAAGCCCATGCCTTTTTTTTTTTATCTCTCAGGCCTGGAATGCTCTTCTTCTTCACCACTGCCTCCTGGCTTCCTCAGTTTTTATCAAGATTCAGACCATATCCCAGATTTGCAAGAGGCCTTTTCCTGGGCCACCAAATAACTACGCCTTCCTTCTCAGATTACTTCCCATTTACACTTTACATATCTCATAAATATAGTCAAGAGTGTGCTGCCCATGTTGTACTGGTTCACCTGAGCTTATTGTCACATTTTCAGTGTGAACATTTACACTTCAGAAATGGGAAAATGCTACAAATTTGAGTTGGATTTATTATTTGCTAATTATGTAGAATTTTAAAATAATGGAGAATGTTAATGATGCAGACTAAACTTAATACTATGTTTTATTGGAGAGAAATATGGAGATATGTTTTTTTGGAGATCTGGTTGTTAAATCTTTCCCACCACACCATTGTCATTAATTTACATGTTTTCCCCGCTAGAATGGGAATGCCTTGTGGCCAAGGACTGTTTTTGTTTTTATCCTGGAGCTTTGCACAGTGTCTAGTACATGGTAAGTGCCTTACAAAAAGCTTGTTGACTGACTGACCCTCCAGGTGAGCTCTGCTCTTCCCCACCATGCCTCACTCCTACCTGCAGACTATGTTCCCTGACATTTGCAACCAGAGGGGACTAGTGTCCAAGTTTGGTGACATTTTCTTCTGAATGTTTTGTCTGGTCCCAATTACAAAAACCCTAGTGGTTAATTCTTTGACCAAAAGATATTGAGATGAATGAGACATATTTCTAAGTTTCTCTCTAGCCCAGGAGTTATCTATTTATATTGCTGCAATATCTCACAGAGATAGCAAGTTTATCTCTGAACTCTAATCTTTTATTCTCTGATATTATAAATCTTATCAAGAACACTCCACCATATCCCCAAGACATACTCTCTAAATCATTTATTATATTTTTTGTACCAGATCTGTGATGGATACCCAAATCCCTAAGTCTTATCCTACAAGGCAGTCCCCCCAATAATTTGAATTTTTTAGAAAAAGTCTGAAAAATACCTATTCATCAGAACCTTTACTGTTGTCTCCCTAGATAAGAGTAT
This sequence comes from Vombatus ursinus, assembly GCF_900497805.2. Classification (NCBI taxonomy): domain Eukaryota; kingdom Metazoa; phylum Chordata; class Mammalia; order Diprotodontia; family Vombatidae; genus Vombatus; species Vombatus ursinus. The sequence goes on along the minus strand of NW_020950792.1, from coordinate 8,134,369 downwards.
ATTAACCCCTGGTGTTTATCTTTCCTTGACCATAAACACCACTTGCTAGGCTATCTCTTCTGCCTGTGCTACTTACTTTACTGCAAACTGTAAGATAAATTATACAGTCTAGCACCAAACTTATTAAGTTTTTTTCACTGAAACATTGAAAGAAATGGGTTTATAATTGCATCACAAGTTACTAGTTAACTCAATTGACACAAGGGACCACTTTCATACTTAATATAAAATAATTAATTCCCAAATAAGAAAAAAAAGGCAAGCAATATCATGTATTTATTTGGCTAAACTTTCCTGGAAAGAAAAAGAAAAATTAAAATACTTTGGGAGAGTATAGGAAAGGGAAACCATATAAATGCTCAATTTTAGAAAATCTGGACAATATGGACACATTTCATAAAAAAGAATCAGTTCCAATTTCAGGCTGCATCCCTCTTTTTCTTTTCTTTTCCACTCTGTCTTCTCTCTTCCCTCTATTCCCTCTTTAAAGGCAGAAAATGACAATAACAAAAAGCTTTATAAAGTAAAAGGACAGGTTTCTGAGCAATCATGCAGAGTTGGGTTTAATTTTCCTTCTGATTTAAGCACATGGATAAGCTTCTGTCACAAAATTCCAAGCTGCTTGATCATAGGACTGAGTAGCTGTTATATTCTTTATCAGTCATGGTAGGCATCTTCTTGAATCAACTTTAGATGTCAGCAACAATGAAAACCCTTTCTTTTTCTGGAGCTATGAAATTGGAAATGGCCATCTGTTCAGCCTTCTGTTATCAGAGCTGTCCCTGAGAAATGTGTTTCCAGCATATTTTCAGAAATGCAAGGGGAAGAGGTGACTAATAGAAGATCATGTCTGTTCAATTAACCCTTTCTGCTCATTTGAAATTATCATTAAATTGAATTGTTTAGCATAAGGTAAAATTTAATTTCTGAGCTTTTTTCAGGGCATCATAGAGTATAAAGGGGTTGTTAAACAAAAACATTTGCCAGAAAAAAAAATCATGCTCTCAGATTGTTGTGAAATTCCAAGTTGAGTATTTTGTAGCTGATAACAGTGTAAAAGTAAAATTTTCAATAATCAAATCAAACATATAATTTTAGTGTGTTAAACTAAGATTAACAGAAATTCTGAGTATTTAACCTTTCTATAGAGGATGATAGCCTTACTATTAGCTTTTGACTATTCAAAGTTAAGAGTATATATATATATATATATATGCATGTATATATATTACTATATTCAAATTAATTGTCAATTAAAGAAAATATATTCAAACATAACTATTTACTATCATGTATCCAGAAATGATCTAGGATTGGATGCTATCAATACAAATTTTCATTGATATTGCCTTTGATTCACTGTAAATGTTATTGATATTAATTACCATTAATATAAAATGAATAATAATATGAGGAACACAATACTGAATACTTATGGAAGACACAATTTCTTGAAAGATTGTTTTGTCAGGGATGTGAGAATATAAATTCTTCACTTCTTAAGAACTTTGAAAATGCTGCTTCAGTGGTCATTTTGAAGGTGGACTAGAATGTCATAGGAAACTACTTTGTGGGGTTTCCCACCCCCCAGAGAAAATGGCCCTGCAAGTGGCCTGGAGCATGCCGGTTGCTGCCTTGTCCCTGTGGGTGGCAGTCAGGCATTAGCCTCTGCTCCCACCCCAGCCCAGGATCCTCTCCCTTCTACAGGCTGCTGCCTCCCTCTGCACCAACACCCTGTGATCCACCATTCAAAAATTCACAGACAAGCATGAATGGATATCAATTGAAAATGATATTGGAACAGTGGGAACCAGCAATTTTGCAAAGGAAGCATTGGGAGATGTAGTTCACTGTAGTCTTCCAGAAGTGGGAACAAAATTAAACAAACAAAATGAGTTTGGAGCTTTGGAAGTGTGAAAGTTGCCAATTAACTCTATTCTCCACTAACAGAAATAACTGAAATTAATGTAGCTCTTGCAGAAGACCACCAACTTGTCAATGAATCTTGTTATGAAGATGGTTGGCTGATCAAGATAACTCTGAGCAATCCTTCAGAACTTGATGAACTGATGAGTGAGGATGCATATGAGAGATACACAAAATCTCTTGAGGATTGAACACTGAATCTCCAAAAAAATTAACGTAAGAATACAGCCCAGTATAGTTACGTCCTAAATTAGTGGTATATGGAAGGTTAGCAACTTTAACACTTATGAAACAACACTATGGCTTGGAAAAAACATCTTAACTATTCAGAAGTGACTGGATAAAAATGCTTTTTACTATTTGCACCTTTTGCACAACTTCTTCCTAGTAATTTCAAGTTAGTGTCTGTCTAGTTCTGAATTCATTGCACCATGTGCGGTAAAAATGAATTCTAAGACCATGCACTTCAAAACTAGACTTTTAACTGTAAAAAGCCTTAAACCAGTAATGTTGTAATGGTCATTCAACTCCATCCATCATCAGTTTTGTTCAAAATACATTTGGTTTTCTGTCCATGGGAATAATTTACCAAGATTGGTTAGCTGGCTGGTATCAGATGCAGAACAATACCAACTTAATTTCTGAATAAACTGCTTGGCTGAAGCTATTTTATACAGAGGAGGCTTCAACCTTGCAGCAGAATAGGTAATGAAATTTAATAAACTTTTTAAAAACTCTGAAAAAAAAGAAACTACTTTGTCATGAGAGACTTTAAGAGTGAAAAAAATGTGTTTATTGAAGGGATGAAATGCTTTATCTAGTATACCCTCTTTCCCTTCAAATGTGTTCAACAAAGTGGTTCTTTTGATATCTTTATTTCATTAAATATTTCCCAATTATGTGTAAAAAAATTAGCAATCATTTTAAAGCTTTAAATTCCAAATATTTTTGCTCCTCCCTGCCCTCATTCCTGTGTGAGAAGGCAAGCAATTTGATATCAATTATACATTTGAAGTTATGCAAAACATATTTCCATATCAGCCATGTTGAAAACACAGAAAAAGAAAGAAAAAGAATGTTTTAAAAAGTATACTTCAAATTGCATTCAGAGCTCATCAATTCTCTATTGATGTGGATAGCACTTTTCATCATGAGCCCTTTGGATTTGACTTGGATCATAGTCTTGATCAGAAAAGTTGTCTTCCAAATTTGTTCCTCCTCAAAATATTGTTGCTAGTGTCTACAATGTTCTCTTGGTTTGGTTCACTTCACTCTAAATCTTCTGAGGTTTTTCTGAAATCATCTTGTTCACTATTTATTAAAGCACAATAGTATTCTACACAATCATATTCAACAACTTGTTCAACCAGTACCCAATTGATGGGCAACCCCTCCACTTGCAATTTTTTTGCCACCACCAAAAGACCTCATATCTGTATCTATCTGTCTATCTATCTATCTATCTATCTATCTATCTATCTATCTATCTATCTATCTATATCTATCTATCTATCTGTCTGTTTGTCTGCCTAACTATCTATCCATATTTTTCTATATATCTGTATCTATTTCTCTATAGATACATATACATATATGTGTGTGTATGTATGTATGCATATATGTATAGTAAAAATAGGCCCTTTTCCCTTTTCTTGGATTTTTGGGATACAGACCCATCAGTGGCATTGTTTGGTGAAAAAGTATGGAGAGTTCTATAGATCTTTGGGAGTAGTTCCAAAATGTTTTCTACAATGTTTGGACCAATGAACTCCATTCCTTCCAGCATTTGTCATTTTCCTTTCCTATCATGTTAGTCAATCTAATAGGTGGGAAGAAGTATGTCAAAGTTGTTTTAATGTGCTTTCTCTTGTCAGTAGTGATTTAAAACATTTTATGTGATTTGATAACTTTGATTTCTTCTTCTGAAAACTGTCATTTATATTTTTTGATCATTATGAGAAATTAGACCATTGTCAAAGAAAGTGACTGAAAATATTTTCCCCTTAGTTTCCTCTTTCCCTTACAATTTTGGCTGCATTGGTTTTGTTTTGGCAAAACTTTTTTTTTCATTTTAAATGCTCAAAATTATTCACTATTTCCTGTGATATTCCCTATCTTGTTTGGTTATGAACTTTTCCCTAATTTATAGATCTGACAGGTACATTTTTCTATGGTACTCAAATTTACTGATAATAACAACTTTTATTTCTAAATAATTTATCCATTTTGACCTTATTTTGCTATGCAGTGTGAAATGCTGGTCTATACTCAGTTTCTGCCAAACTGCTTTCCATTTTTACCAGCAAATTTGTCAAATAGTGATTTCTTTTCACCAAATCTTGTATCTTTGGATTTGCCAAAAACTAGATTACTATAGTGATTTACTACTGTTTATTATGTACCTAATCTATTCAAATGACCCACCAATCTATTTCTTAACCAGTCCCGGATTATTCTGATGGCTGTCTATTAGTAATACAGTTTGAGATTTTATATTGCTAAGCCATCTTCTGTCACTTTTTTTAAAAAATATATTCCCTGATATTTTCCAATTCAGTGGCTGCAGCTGAGCTTTCCAAATTTCAGGCATGTTGAGTGCAGCACATTAACACCATTATCTTTTAGGATTTTAAATATCTTAGCTGGAAGTACATGAACTCCACTAGCCTTATTGTTAGCAATACTTCCTAAGGCACACTCAACTTCAATACTCAGGTGTCTGACTTTAGATTATTAAGTATACCATCATGGTTATTGGTGATGTTAATATTTTTGCTATATAATTCTTCAGTACATTCTTGCCACTTCTTCTTAATCTGTCTTGCTTCTATGAAGTTCCTATCATTTTTGTCTTTTATCATGCCCATTTTTGTATGAAACATTCCCTTGATATTTCTAACTTTCTTTAAGGGATCTCTTGTTTTTCACATTCTATTTAATTATTTTTTTCATTGCCTACTTAAGAAAACCTTATCTCTCATTCCTATTGTGTAGAATTCAGCATTTTTTTCTTCTTTAACTTTTGCTTTCTTACTCTGCTCAGCTTTTTGTAAACCTTATCCAAAAGTCATTTTGCTTTCTTGCTCTTTTTTTCCTTTTTTCCTTTTCCTTTCCTTTCCAAATTGTTGCTGCTTCCTGTATAATATACCAAACCACTGTCCAAAGGGCCTCATGCACTCTATCTACCAGATCTAATCCCTTAAATCTATTAATCACTTCTAATTCATATTCATAGGATTATTATTTAGGTCATATGTGTATCATCTAATGGGTTTCCCTACTTTCTTAACTTTAAATCTGAATTTTGTAATAAGAAGCTCATAATCTGGGCTCCCTCCAGTCACCTACAATTCTTGTTTTAACTGATTGAATTGAGCTTCTCCACCTTTGGCTATAAAATACATAATCAATCTGATTTCTCTACTAACCATTTGGTGATGTCCATGTGTAGAATCACTTTTTGGGTTCCTGAAAAAGAGCGTTTGCCATGATCAGTCAGTTATCTTGATAAAACTCCATTAGTCTCTGCTCTGCTTCATTATTTTACTCCAAGGCCAAACTTGACTTTTATTCCAACACCTTTTGCTTTCCTGCTTCAGTATTCCAATCTCCAATGAATGTGCCATCTTTTTTGGTGTCATTTTTAAAAAAAATATTGTAGCTCTTCATAAAACTAATCAACTCTGACCTCTTTGTCATCAGTGGTTGAAGCATAGACTTGTGTTTCTGTGATGTTAAATAGCTTACTTTGGATTTGAACAAGTATCATTCAGTCATTTTCAAGACTATACTGCAGTGATTCTTTTCTCATCCTTTTATTGATTATGAGGGCTACTACTGCATTTCTTCTGAGGGATTCTTGTTCATAGTACTGTATGTAATGATTACTTAAATTAAATTCCTCCATTCCAATAAAATTAAGTTCATTGAAACTCAAGTCATTTATATTTAATCCTTCCATCTTCTGTTTCACTATGTCCAGTTTACCTTGGTTCCTAAGTCTTGCCCCAATTTTGCTGATAGTTTTCCTAATATTGAACCAACCCTGCATTCCTCATATAAATCTCATCTGGTCATACTGTATGATCTTTATGATATATTGCAGCAATCTTCTTACTACTATTTTATTAAAATTTTTGTATCAATATTCACTAGTGAAATTGGTCTATAGTTTTCTTTCTCTATTTTTACTCTTTCTGCTTTAGTTATCAGCTCCATATTTGTGCCATAAAATGAATTTTGTAGGACTTCTTCTTTGTCTATTTTTTTCCCAAAGAGTTTATGAAGTTTGGGAATTAAGTTTTCTTTAAACTTTGGTAGAATTAACTTGTTAATCCATCTGGTCCTGGCTTTTTTTTTTCCCTTAGAGAACTCATTATAGTTTTTCCAATTATTTTTACCTGAAATAGGTGTATTTAAGTATTCTATTTCCTCTTCTAATATTATTCTGTGCAATTTATTTGTTGTTGTTGTTGTTTTTTTGTAAATATTCATCTATTTCACTTAGTTTGTCAGATTTACTGTCATAAAATTAAGCAAAACAACTACTAATTGTTTTAATTTCATCTTCTCTGGTGATGAATTCACCTCTTTCATTTTTAATACTGGTAATTTGGTTTTCTTCTTTCTTTTTTAAATTTGCCAGTGGTGCATACCATTTTTTTTTTTACAAAACCAGTTCTTACTTTTATTTATTGGTTAAATTATTTTCTTTCTTTTTTTGATGTTTATTAATCCCTCCTTTGATTTCAGAATTTCTAATTTGGGATTTAATTGGAGATTTTTGAATTGTTATTTTTCTCTAATTTTTAGTTGCATGCCCAGATCATTGATATACTCTTTCATTATTTTGCTGATGTAAAGATTTAGAGAGATAAATTTTCCCCTAAATACTGCTTTGGACATATTTCATAAACTTTGGTAAGTTGTCTCATTGTTATTCTCTTTAATGAAATTTTTATCATTTATATGATTTGTTCTTTGACCCACTCATTTTTTTAGAATTAGATTATTTAAATTCTATTGACTTTTAATCTATGTTTCCATAATTTTTAAGGAATATAATTTTTACAGAATATAATTTTTACTGAATGCTGGTCTGCAAAGGATACATTAATATTTCTGCTTTTCAACAATTGATTTGTGGTTTTTAGGCCTTAATACATGATCGATTTTTGTAAAGATGAATGTATCATTGAGAAATATATGTTTCTTTCTACTCCCATTCATTTTCTCCAGAGACCTATCACATGTAACTTTTTAAAAATTCTATCCACCCCCTTAACTGCTTTCTTATTAATTTTTGTTATATTTATTTAATTTTGAGGAGGAAATTTGAGTCCCCAACTCATATAGTTTAGTTATTTTTTCCTGTAACTCATTTAACTTGTCCTTTAAAAAGTTGGATGCTATATCATTTTGTGCATATATGTTTAGCATTCATATTGCTTTGTTGCTTATGGTACCTTTTAGCAAAATGAACTTTTCCAGCTTATCTCTTAATTAGGTCTCTTTTTGCTTTGGCTTTGTTTAGAATCATGATAGCTACCTCATCTTTTTGTTTTTTAATGTAGGCTGAAGCATAATAGATTCTGTTCTAGAGCCTTATTTTTATTCTGTGTGTGACAATGATTGCAATGGTGTACTATTGTGTTCCACAAAGGGAGGGATGTTCAGAAAAAAAAAAAGGACATGGAAAAACCTATATGATCTGATACAAAATATACTGAGAACAACTGGGAAATAATTGTGCACCATAACAACAATGTTATTATGAAGATTGACTGTGAAAGACTTGGCTCCTCTGATCATTACAATGATTCAAGACAATTCAAAAGAACTCATGATGAAGGTAACATGTTTTCCACTTCCAGAGAAAAAATTAATGAACATAAGAGTCAATTTTAAGCATAATTTTTTGTCTTTATTTTTCTTGCTTTTTTGAAATATGGCTAACACAAAAATATATTTTGCCTGATTTCACACTTATAATTGATATCATAATATGTCATGTGGTATGATGGTATTTATACCTTATCAATCCTTCTCAGTGCCTAAGGGTGGGTGTGAAAGGAAGGGAGAGAATTTGGAACTCAAAATTTAAGAAGATAAGATTATTTAAAATAAATAACAATTTAAAAAGTAAAAAGAAAAGACAAGGTTCAAAATGATACTTTTGTATGCTGCCCTGCAGGATCTTTAAGGAATATTTTGGTTTGTTAAATTTACTTCAAAGTTCATCTTTGGAAACTTATTGTGAAACCTACTTGCTACTTTCATCATTCCCCCACTGCCTCAATTATCTTTGGCAGTTCTAAATCTATTGTCTAAGTATATCTACATCCACTCTTCTATCTAAATCTACAGCCATTTCTATGACTATATTTGTATTTTTGTCATCTATCTCAATCTCTTCTCTTCATCTCTGTGTTTGAGTCAGTGCCTAAGTCTATATCTAGATCCATATCTACCTATAATCATGATGATGACCATATGGGTCTATCAATTTCTATGTACATATACAGACATATATGTGTGTGATCATATATATGTATGTGTATTTGTATGTATGTATGTATACACACACATATATGTAACAAATGTTTTCTTAAACAAAATAACTGATTGGCATTGGGCCTGTGAGCATCAAATAATGTCACAAAGAATTAAATTGATTTTCTTTTAATATATACAAAATGAGTTGTTACTGATATAGAAGGCATTCCTAAATCAACTCTTCGAGTAAGTAAGATTCCTGAGCTTTTAGAGCAAAGCCAAAAATTAATATAACACTAGAACAAATAATTTTGAAAAGAGAAATAATCCATATATATGTGTGCATATACATATATATGGCATGCAAATGAAGCAACTCAATTTTGAATTCAAATGCAGCTTCTAAGAAGCCTGTGTGATCTTTCCTAAAACTAAGACCCTTTGTTTCTTTTTTTTCATTTTCTCTTAGTAATTTGCTTGTACCTCTCATATTCACTTATGATATAATAACAATAAAGATTTATTGGTTGCCTGAGAAGTAATACTAAATTAACACAACAGCCATGTATACTCCACTAGCCAGCTTTTCTTTTATGGAAATAATAGCTTTTCTACTAGCAAGTTTCACATTCTTTTGTATTGCTGGGATCTAAATTTTCAGAATATTAAATGCTATATATTAACACTTGAAATGACTATGTTATATAAAAAGATAAAAGAGAAGGTCAAAAACAAGACAGTAATATCTCTTCTACTTTTTCTGTGTAGTTTAAAATTATTTTCTAATAGTATCTTTCTGCCAATTAATTAGCTGTGGTAGATTGAGGAGCACATATGAAAAAATCAATTTTGGTTAGGCTAAAGCTCAGAATATCTTCAAAATGCATCAGTTATGACTGATATAGCAAATATTGAATTTGAAATATCATCTAGTAATTAAACTTTTGATTGGGGTTGATTCATACAAATGTCCATAAGCAGAATAGCCTGCCTTATGAGCTAGTGGTTTCCCCATGAATGCAGTCTCCAGGTGGAGGCTGGATAATTAAATACTTTTCAGAGACGTTTGTGCACAGATTTCCTGATTTATCAAAAGCTTGACTAGAAGACCTCTGACATCCCTTGAAAGTCTAAGATATTGTGATCGCTGAGGTAATATATCATTCAGAAGGGTGGAGTGCAGGTAAGTGGTATGGGTATGGTAGAGAAGATAGATAATTTGAGTATTCCATTGGTACTCTAGAAACATTAAGAGAAACTTATAGGAAGACCTCTGGCATATTGGTAGCATTTGTTCTGGAAGGTTCATGAAAGAAGACAGACTAAGAAGGTATGGATAGGTAGCAATATGAATCCACATTGATCCAATTTCATATTCATCGATGTATAAGCTGTAATTGTGTATTTGGACAGCTGGTAGATAGAATGCCAGGAGACCTGGAGTCAGGAAGAACTGATTTAAAATCCAGACTCAGAAACAAATTAACTGTGTGACTCTGGGCAAATCAATTAACTTTTGTTTTCCTGTTTCTTTAATTGTACAATGGGTATAATAATAGCACTTACCTCCCAATCGTGTTTTGAGGATAAAATGAGATAATAATTTTAGGAGGAAGAGGGAGAATAGTAATAAGAGTACTAGTAAAATAAAACTAGTATCTTTATTGTAGATTGAATTGTATGTCATTCTTTGGAATACTTACTATTTGGAATACTTACTATTTCCAGAATTTATTTGAATATTGCTGGAATAAGTCCTACCATCATGCCTTAATGAATTCACTTCAAATGTATGTTTTCTGATTTCTATGGGTTCTCTATAGGTTATTACTCTTACTTTTTCCCTGAATATATTTCTCATACACTGCATACAGAGGCTATTCTAACATTTTCCTTCTACCTTCCAAACTCCTATGCCATCCCCTCCAGTCCAACAAAAAGTATTTGGTGAGGGGCTTTTTGTGCCCACCACAAAGCTTGTGTGAATCAACTTACTGTGTAGAAATATTCAGAAAATGCTAAGCTTTCTATGTAGTTCTCAGAATCAAAAGTAATTAAACTGAAAACATGAGCATTTTGGTTAATAATCTAGTATTCATTGTTGTTTATGAATTTTAAAAATGTTAGACATAAAAATATCTCCATTAAAATCCTACTTACATCAGGTATATCAAGATAGTATGAGCATGATCTTAAACATTTAAAAGCTGTAGCAGCAGAGCACAATTTGTGGCCCTACCAATCTGGAAGGCTATAGTTTTGGCCTTCATGATAGGTAGCATGTATAATCTCTCTCAGCCTCAGTTTTCTCGTCTAAGATGTCTATATGGTATAATGGAAAGAGTGGTAGACTTGGAGTAAGGAAGACCTTAAACCAAAACCAGCCTCAGATTACTAAATGTGTAACCATGAGCTGATCAATCTCCATTTTCTTCATTTTCCTCATCTATAAAATATAGTTAATAACAACATCTTGTTCCTGGAGTAAGGATAAAATGAGTTAATATCTATAAAGGTCTTTTCAAGCATTAAATAAATGCTAATTATTGTTAATCTGTAAAATGAAAATAATAACACCTATCTTACTAGGTTGAGATGAAGATCAAGTATGATAATACATGATAAATTCCTTTAAAAACCATCAACCACTATGTGCAGGTTAGCTATTATTACTACCATTTTCTTCAAGGAGCATTTTAATTGTGTCAAGAAAGTCTCATGGCTAGGCTGGTTACAGAGTGATAGAAATGTTCACAACAGGAACTCCTAAAAAAAGCATTTACTATTTAGGTGTGTCAATTAACTATTTAGGGTGTGTCAATTAACTACTAATATCTTAGATCCTTGAAGTCCTGAAACAAGTTAGTGAATATTTGTGGAAACTCATGTGAGTGCTGAGATATTTCATGGATGGGGAAACAAAACTTTAAGAGATAGACCTTTCCTGGGTGCTTTTGCCAGTTAAACTACCCAAAAAATGATCAACATTAAGAACACTTCCTTTAGATATATCCATTTCCTTTTAGAAATATTAGAGACTTCTATTTCATTAGATATTTTCACTGCACAGGCAGTTACTGATTGGAAAATTATGCTCCTTTCCTTTCTGTCAGAAACATTCAGGCAACAAGAATTTATTAAACTTACTATAAGCCTTGCATTGTGCTAAGTGCTGGGGATAAAAATTCAAGCAAAAAGATAGTCTTTGGCCTCTAGGAACTTACATTCTAATGGGGAAAGATAACATTTATAAGGAAATTGAAATGGTCTAGGAAGGGTGAAGGCACCCACATGGGAACATAGTAGCAAAATCTCTATGGAATCAGAAAGAAATATAGGATCACAATGAAACACAAAAGAACTAAAAAAAAAAAAAAACCAAACTTCCCCAATATCAAGATATCAAGGCCCTGGAAAGAAGACACAGATGATAACAGTGGACTGGTAAGTAGAAGGATTTTCCAGGGAGATAAGACCCCAGGCACTAAGTAAAGTTCCAAAGTAAGGAGACAGTAGATTCATGCAGGCAAATTCTTGAAAGATGGAAACATCGGTATGAAATACACAGGTAGATGGCTAGATAGATAGATAGATAGATAGATAGATAGATAGATAGATAGATAGATAGATAGACAAACAGACAGAACAAGTATTTGTTAATTGTTTGTCAAGTGATAGGAATTGTATTAAGCATTGTGGATATGAACACAAGAAGCAAAATCAAGCAAGACATTCCCTACATTTTTAGAAACTTACATTCTCATGAGAAAATACAACATATAATGAGGAGATGGCATGGTGGGGGAGAGAAGGAGGAGGACATTGATGAGGGGGAAAGGAAGTAGATGAGAAGGGGAACAGAGGATGAGGACAATGAGGAGGAGGAGAATAAGAAGGAGGAGGGAAAAAAAGTCTAGAGTCTAGAATTTCACATTGACTCAAATAGGGTTCTTGGAGAAGGAATCACCAATTAGAAGAAAAAAAGGTTCATTTTTTTCTTTTCTCCCAAATATAGGTTCAGCAGCCACCCTTCCTCAAACTGACTGTGCCTTGAACCTTGCCACTGCTATACTGTCAAATGCCACCTTAATTAAATTAATGTTTCTGAGGTGCAGTCATGGTGAAATTGGTCCCATATCTGCTCTGTTGCCCCCTCATATATACCCTGAGTTTGTTTCCCCAAAATATTGGTGAGGACATTGTCAAGACCATTAGTGACTAGAAAGGGACAAAGGTTATTATTATTATTATTAAGTCTACTATTCAGAATATAAAGGTCCAGTATGAAGTTCTGCTTTCTTCCCCAAACTTTCTCATCAAAACCCTGAAAGAATCTCCTTATGACAAAAAGAAGAAATAAAAATTAACACAATGGGAAATGTCAGCTTTGGTGATATTATTGATACTGATTGACAGACAAGTCCCCGATCTACTTTTCTAAAACAATTAAGGAGATCTTTAGAATAGCTCTATCTGTGGACTACAGCATTATCCTCATGATGTCATTAATAACAGAAGTAGTTGTGTTGTGCAGTGCTCAGCTATTGTAATAAATGGATATTCTACAATGCTTTTGAGGCTAGAAAACCTTTGAGTCAGAAGTTACCAAACTGTGGGAAATGATTGTCCTAGCTTAATTAATTTATAGATCTTTTTGACCCTCAAGAAGTTTCAGCTATTTTATAGCTCATTTTTTTTAGGGGAGAGGGATAGAGGTTAAGGTTAGTTGGAGGAGGAGAATGGTTGAGGCATCTTAACAGTGGTATGGTAGATTGAGAGAAAATTGGTTGAATAAGCTTGAGCCAAAGTCAGAAGCACAATTGTTATCTTTACAGACTGACTGCAAAAAGTCTACTTATTATTCTTAAAAATCATGATTATGAATTTGGGGTGAGGATTCTTTCAATATAAACTAAAGGCAAGGGGGCTCAAATGGTGACAAATCATCTGGGATCCAGGATCAAGATACAGTTTTAGAATAATGTTTAGCTCAAGATCTTTGCAATAGATAGTCATGGGTTTGTGTTTGTATGAATGGACTGTAATAATGAATATAATTTTCTTATATTTAATTGTGTGTGTGTGTGTGTGTGTGTGTGTGTACACACAGAGAGAAATGGGAAAGAGAAATTTAATGTTCATTACATCTGGGGTTATCCAAGTTGATACTAGACTTAAAGACACAAAAAAGAGATGGATTAAAGTTTGGTAATGAAGGGGACCTCATGTATGGATTTATTTCATATTTACTTGATTAAATGGTATTGTTGTAAATTGAAAGGCATCAACTACTTCAAAATGGCTGTGCTGTCCATGCTCAGCATTGTGTTCCCATGTCTTCATGAGAAAAGCAGTAAGAGAGATACATTTTGCACTTTAATATGTTTTTTCCTGGCTCTCCAAATTTTATGCCAGCAGGTTAACTGGGGGGAAGAGATCAAAGAAATTTGCTAAAAATTGGTATTATCACATGGATTTAAGATGAAAAGAGGCCAGGTGACTGACATACAACCTGGATATACAATCTCCCTTTTAAACAAAGGTAGTTTTCCAATATAATGTCTTTAGACTGTTCTCATTAATGTTATTTTGTATTACTCTTTTATTAGACAGAGTGAGTGTGAGAAAGGTTAACATCTTTGAATACTCATAGAAGGACGAGGCATTCACCATCATCTACTTTGCATGGCTCCTTGAATGTCAGAAATATGTATATATTCCTAATTCATTTTTACTTGTGAAGTCATGATAGAAATATTTCCATCATACATAATTTTGGTAATCATTTTAGCGCAATATTATCAGATATACAGCCAGAGCAAAATATTGTCACATATACTCCTTCCACCTTATGTGGGTAATAATCATATAAGAAACATCTCTTGAACACCTGTTATATACCACTCACTGTGCTAAGCACTGGGGATACAAAATAAACAGACAAACAAACAAACAAACTATTTTTGCCCTCAAGGAATTTTCATGCTAATTTGAGGAGACAACATATAGGTAAAGAGTAGAAGTAAGGTAACCTTAGAGAAAAAGGTAGTAAGACCTGGAAGGATTGGGGAATAACTTTTTTTTTATATATTAGATTTGAATTTTTCTTGAAGGAATTCTGGATTGCACATAGGCAGATTTGAGATGGGATTGTATTCTATGCATGATTATTCAACTTACTTACGTAATCTAAGTTCCAGTTAATATGAAATTCTTTTCTCATTAGTGGAGATCAATAGCCTGTGCCTGCATAAGGGGACAGGTGGATTTGGTGAGAGTAAGAGAGATGAGTGCTCTTCAGTCTCTATGGGTCTCTTCAGCCTCTCCAGACTAAAGGTTGCTGAAGGAGAATGAGTCTCTAAGAATAAGCCAATGTGGGAGGAGGTAGTGATCTCCATTGTGTTACTATCCTTAGCTTACTATATTAAAGACTTTAAGGGAAATTCTTCATCCCCTTGAATGAGATCTGGAACTCTTTCTTGGTTGATCTGAGTTACTTCGTTCCCAATGAAAGATCTCTATTATTCTATAGAATAATAGATCTGATATATTTTCTGATATATTTTGTCTGATATATTTTCTCCCAGTGTAACTTCCTTGATTTCTATTTTACTATTGACTCAGATAATTGGATTTCTTTGCTATTCACTATTTGTGTTCTGTGGAACTGGTATTTGGTGAGAAAGAAGAAAGAGCCTAGATATAAAGCTTTGGGTCTTCCTTTCCCTATTAATGAACAATGATCAGAGTTTGAGCTTGACTCTGCAAAATATATTCTCTTGACTAACAATAATTAAGGGAGCAGATATGTATAATTCTAGCCAGGTATCTCTCTCTCTTTTTGAAGAAAACACAGTGGACAGACTTCTGGCTCCAATCTCTTGTTTCCCTTCCCAGAAGAATCCAAAATATCTTTTGGAGAAATATGGCAGGAAAAGAGGTTAGAGACATTTATTCCACGTCCCTTTGAGCCACACAACAATGTCCTCATGCTACATGTTGAGGACAATCCTGTTATATGTGGGGCCTTGTCTGTGATAAATTTGGGCCTTTTTGCTTAGTTGAAAACCATGGAGATACTATCTGCCTAGGCCTTTTTTTTTAGACACTCTAGATTGTGAAAATAGGGATGTCATCAGGGCAGGAGTATTTTTTAATTTCTTAATTTTTATATTTTACTGAAATTATTCAAAATGACACAAATCTATAACATACAATGGGGAGAGAAGTATCTCTAAAATCCTTTACAAAATGTTTTTGGGAGATATTTTTATATAACCTAAATATTTTATGTTATGCTTTGCAACTGTTTGCTAGATAAACAAAACATCTTAGGTCAAGTAATGCATTTTCTGCTTGTTCAGTCTTCTATTTCATGCTTTATCTTATGTACCTTAGCTTCTTTAAAAGGCATATAGCACTTTATTTAGAGTCATCTTTGATATTTTAAGGATTTACTCAATGAATTCTTCAGAAGAGTTATGAAATTATTCATTTTCATTTATAATTATTTTTAATCTTGCAATTTTTTTCTGACTTTCTGAAATAGATTCAGGTAGATGAGCTATAAATTTCCTGATAGTAAAGGTGATTCTATTAAACTTATTATTTGCTAAAATGTATTATATTGTATCATAGGGATGATTTTTGATTAAATAGATAAATTGTGTCCAGTATGGAGAGCGCTTTATAAGAGTTTCTTTAAACATTCCAGTGAAAAACTTCAACATGATGCAATTAAATTATTTCCCTTAGGAGACTGTTTAATGTAAATGTGCCACTCACAAACTTATCTATATATTAAATGTAATAATGAAACACTTTCCATTGTACTAATTCCCTATTACCTTAATCTATGCTTTTTTTTTCCCATGCAGACACTAGCAGAAATTCAGAAATATTGATTTAAATGATTGGTAATGGAACAAATCTACTCATCATTGTTTCCCAATTGGAATTGCAATTGTGCATGCACTACTCAAAAGGTTCACAATCAATTTATCTTGCTAGCTATATGAGGATGGTGCCAATCCTACCTAGGCTCACCCTCATTTCTAGTCCATGAATCCAAAAATCCAGAAAAAAGACTTGTTATAGGGTGCAATACCAAGTTCCACCTTGACCTGGAATCTAGCCATTCCTTCTCTTTGGCTGAATGATTTACAACAAATGTTCTTTCCAATCCTAGACATGCATTAATTAATCAATATAACTTCACCTTATGCTCTTTTTTTCCCACATATACAACCAGCAGCTGGATGTTACCACCATAATAAGCCATAATTGACAGTGTCAAGATATATTTTTGCAATAGTGGCATTGTTAATTTATTAACGCTAGTAGGAACTAAAACTATAAATATTTGAGAGATGACCTTATACCTTGTTCACAATCCTTTCTTTCAAGTCAATTGTTCTCAGATTCCAACATTGTATTATATTTTCCTCATTCATGAAATGAAGCTAATAATCCTTCTATGACCTACTTTACATAATCATTATGAAGAAAACACTTTGAACATTTTATAACTTTTAACATGACCTAGTGGTATTAATGATAGGAATGATTAGAAAATAGATTCCATCTATGCAGTACTTTTGCGTTACAGAGTGTATTCACATATGGTTTCTCACTTAATACTCAGCAGTTATGTGAGATGGTAATTATTACCAATTTGGCAAAAATATTTTAAAGGGATAATTGCATTTTTTCCCCTTTTGCTTGTTACTCTATAGATAGTATGTGTCCTGATGAGTTGCTAATAATTTTAATTACAAATAGTTCACCAAGTCAAATGTTAACATGCAGATATACCTTTTTTTAATTTTGAAATTTGCATTGAAGAATTAAGTTCAACAAACATTTATTAATCATCTGCTGTGTTCAAAATACTATGGACCGTAGAGTTTTTAAAAAAAAAAATTTCAATGAAAAACTGACTCTAAATTTAAGGTGCTTCCATCCAACTGAGGTATACAATATGTAAATAAACATTTGAAGAAGAAGAGAGCACTAATAATACTAGGTTTCAGGAGAATTCTAATGGAGAGGTGGTAGCTGAGTTAAGCCTCAAAGGATGTTTATATATAAATATAAAATTTATATAAATATAAATATATATAATATAAATATAAATATAAAACTATATATATAAATATAAATATAAAACTATAAAGTTTGGATCACAGACAAATTTGATGATATGATGATGATGAGTTCCATTATTGGCAAATTGAGCTGTGAAACATTTAAATGGAAAAATTCAGAAGACATTTGGTGATATGAGACTTAAGCATAGTAGAAAAATTTAGTACTAGGCATTTAGATTTGGGAGTGTCCTACACAGAAAGAATAATTAAACTCATGAGATCACTGAAAAAGAAAAGAAAGAAGCCCTGCATTAAATACTATAGAAATATCCATAGTTTGAAGGCACATGATGAATGATAATTATATCCATGTTATCACCAAGAAAGAAGATAAATAGAAGAAAGAAGAAGGAGCCCAGAACAGACTATGGTGAGGACACACACACAATAAGAGGGCAGGAGATCAATGATGTGTGATAATGTATAGTTAGAAACAAGAATACACTATCATAGATAGTAAAGAAAGAATCAGTAAAAAGTAAGAGGAAGTGTTCTAAAGCAAAGAATATAACTTAAGTGAGCAATAAAGATCTTTATCTTAGCACTCTCAATCACAGATATTCACCTTCAGAGTTCTAGGAAATGATTTTCTAATGCCATTGGCTTAAGTTCTCACTAGGCTTGGTTTTCCTCCCAATATTTGAAATCAGCAAGCCTTAAATGGTTTTTAGAAAGTGATATTTACTAAGGTATTATAGTAAGAACAATTGGTATAAAATATTCTCTTCTCACCAAAAATGAAGTCAACAACTCATTCTCTCACAACTACATATAAAACCTATGGAAAGATGGGCTCAAGTTTAGAAAACATATTAGCAAAGGGGTAACTCATAGCTCCTGGTTGCTCTAAGTCTTTTCCCTCTATCTAAGGAGAACTAAAGAATTTTCCCATAAGTAGAGTGAAACTGTGTCCATTTTGCCCTTGGCTACTGATCTAGATGTTACCACCAGCCACTGATATTCCAAGGGGATGATGCTTAGAAAGTTATGAAAAGATGAAGAGTGCAGAATTCTCTGGCTCCTTCTAAGCTTGCAAATCTTGTTCTGACCAAAGTCAGTAGCAGAGAGTTGGATAGGGGAAACGGCAGTGTGAATGTGGACAAACCACACTTGCTCCAATGTTTGGAGTCCTCAGTTGCAACCACTTAATGATTTTATACAGATTTTATACGGAATCCAGAGATCGTGATGAAATTCCTTATCCATTTTAAACAGACTGTCTGTCAGGCATCATTTCACATTATCAAATATCTTTAAATCACTTTTCATATATTTAGTCTAAAGCCAATTAAGATTAATTAATTGAGCATCTTATTATTTACTTTAATTGAGCAAATCAATCAACCGCAACCTTACAAAAGAATGAAGACTGTGAAATGACTCCTAGCTTTCCAAATTAAAATACCATCATTAACTTAGTTATAGTAGTTTCAGTGAGAGGTAGGAACTAAAGTTAGATAGTGTTTGCAACAAGTGGGAAATAAACCACTAGATAAATAGATCAAGATGAGAATGAGAGAGAAAAGGAGAAATGGGGGTGGGGGAAAGAATGTGATTGAAAGGGTAAGCTATGTGGAAATAAAAAGCTGACCTTAGCAAGGAGAAAAGATAGAACTTCCTCAGAAACTAGAAAAAGGGAAGAAAGAAAAAGATAATATTGAGGAATTTTGAGGTGTAAAATAGTCCAGTCCATAATTCTTTTCTTTTCTGGTAAAATGCAAAGCCACTTTGTTTTGGTGTCAGCATCTATTTTAAATAAATAATGGAAAAATAGTACCAAAATTACGTCCTTTTGCTTCAGAAAGAAGTTTGGGATAATTAAATGGCCTGAGCAGTTTCCCGATTTAAAAAGAAATTAAGCAATTTTTTTTGAAAATCCAAATAGTTTTCATAAACTTTTGAGAGCAGTGATTAAATCCATACATGACAAAATAGTTGTACATCTTTCAAATATGACTGTGAGTTTGCAGTCATATATGATAAATTCCAGGATATGCATCCAATTATGAGTAGGTGTGTAAAATATAAATCACTAGTTGCCTTAAAAACTTATAATTTTTGAGATGGCCTGTACATATTTTCATCATAACTCACACAATGTCAAACTGAGTCTGAGTATCTGTTTCACAACATCTAGCTATTTATAACTTGTCAATGTTGATTTCTGAAATGGATTGAGTTCCTGCAAGGTATCTTCCAGAACCTTTTTGGTTGATCTGCCTAAGAGTCTTGGTACAGAGGCTACTTTGACTCTCATCCTGCAGGATATTAGGGAAATCTTTGTAAGAATGCCTGACAAGAACTTTTTCACATCGGTATTGTCTCAGATTTATAAATACCTGGAGTTAGATGCTATTCTGTTTCTCAGTGGAAGTCACATAGGGGAAGTTATCAACCACCATAAATGAACAAAATTTGGTGAGAGAAAGTTTAGAGGCAGTAAAATTTATGATTTGCAAGTCACAATCAATGACATTCAGAATTGGTCTAATTTACTAAAATTCAAAATGAAGCTTGCTTATTTACTCATGAGCATTTTATAATAAAATGTTTTGCTAACATATTTCTAAAGTAAGAGGTAATTCTAATATGTTTATTTAATATTCTTATGGTATAAGCTTTTAAAAATAATTAAGCTGTAACTTTTATTATTTTCTTATAACTCATTGTTGAAAGAAAATCAGAGTAAAATTTTGGGTATCAAGAACCCTAAAAGAATGAGTCTTTCTGGAAAGCCAGAACTTTACTACATTGAACATTTTCGTTTCTTTTTTTTTTTAAGTAACCATTTAGGTTGGACATATTTCTCAAAAGTGACATACATTTTTTAAAGAGTATTATTTACATTAAGGTCATAAAATATAATGAAGAGATTTATGAATTTGGAGTCAAGAAGACTTGGGTCAAAAATTCTGCCCCAGAAACTTAATAACTATATGACCCTTAGCAAGTCACTTAAGCTTTCTGAGACTGAATTTTCTCATCTGTAAATTAGGTTGAATGATAGCAACATTGGGTTGATGTAAGGTTCAAATGAGGCAATGTTGTGCAAAGCACTTGGAAAGTCTTAATATTCTTATGTGCTGCTGTTGTTGCTGCTGCTACTTTGAAATGTCAAGGATACACAGTTGCATTTCTGTAAATAATCTCTTCAACAACCCAGATCATAATCTGATTTCCCGCATGCCTCTGCTTTACCCAATTAATAACTATAACCTGTGAAACCCTATACTAAGCTAGAGTGAGTCTAAGATATCAGAAACAGATGATTTATTCTGGACCTA
Organism: Vombatus ursinus; assembly: GCF_900497805.2. Classification (NCBI taxonomy): domain Eukaryota; kingdom Metazoa; phylum Chordata; class Mammalia; order Diprotodontia; family Vombatidae; genus Vombatus; species Vombatus ursinus. The sequence continues at coordinate 8,113,515 of NW_020950792.1, read as the reverse complement.
TATTTGAAGTCTTTCCAACCCAATGGTGGAACCTCAAGAATTTGTGTTATGCTAGCATAACATCTGAGAACACCAGAACACCTCCATGACATACGATCAAATCAGGAATTCAGTGCAGGAAATAAAGTATGCTGATCATGATTTAACTTGTTGGTAACTTATACTTATCATTATAAATATCATCAATAGAATTCAACTTTGGTATTGGAGATATTGGAATATGTTTGATTGTTTGTTCCTCAATGGCCCTAGGTTGATTGTTCTGCTTTTGCAGGTATTTTTATTTTGATTTAACAGATTTTTTCTGTTTCTTTTCTTGATGTCAGGTTGTCATCTGTCAATTCTCAAGCTTTCTGGTTTGTCTTCCTAAGGAAGTCTCCCTCTTTCATAATTTCCCTCTGTTATCTTATGAAAACAAAAGAGAAGAAAACAAAACTGTTGTCTTAGAAAAACAGATAATTGAGCCAGTTAAAACTATGTAAAAAATGTATGAGGATCTGGGGACTCTTTCATAAACATAATGCAGAACTATATACAGAGATTTGTAATCTCTATTTTGTCTCATCGATGACTTTTTTTTTGCATACTTGCAAGTCTTCACCTTATCTTTAGATGGCATGGTAGAAAAAGCCACAGACTTGGTGCTGAGGGACATCAATTTGTTTTTCCACCAAAAAAAAGTATTAGCTATATAGATGTGGATAAATCAGCTAACTTAACAGGCTTGGCAACTTGATCTGTAAAAGGGAGAAAATAATATTGTGCTATCTACCTCACAAGGTCACTGGGAGCAATGTGTTTTCTAATCCTTAAAGCACAATAAAAAGATGAGTTCCTTCCATTGAATAGTATAGTGCAAGCAAAATATTTTCATTTTTATAAAGTTAATTGGGTAATTATGGCCTCATTCAATTTATTCTATTTCTATTCTGTTAACTAGCACTTATTCATAATTATTCTTTTAAAGATTTCTTCCATGAGTTGCAATTGATTCTATATAAAATATATTTTCCCCACATGTCGGTATCTATGTCAGCAGCATGCTGGTCTTGCCTAGGCAGGCAAGATATTTTACTGATCCACCATGATATGGTGATTAATAATATTTCAGCCACAACAGTTACAATTTCATGCACAATGCCAACCAATTGACAAACTTTTCCCCCCACTATTTACTGTTCTCATAACACAGGGGCTAATAAAAGACAGAAGCATCACATTTTGGTGACAGCTTTTTTAAGCATTAAAATTTTATACAGTTAGTTCTTTGCTCTTCATTCAATAACAACAACAAAAATTGTCACTGAGTACAGATCTGAACTAGGACAGTCTTAACCTTTCATCTTGTTTTATGGAACAAAGATCTGTGAAAAGACTGCTATAGCATTTTGGATATATACATTATCTATTTTAATGTAGCCATCACAGAGAATCAAATAACACAGTGTCTTAAGTGTCAACAGTGTTTTAATGGATGTCACATTATATTTTAAAACTTTGAAAGGCTTTGTTCTGTTATTTTTGTAGAAAAAGCACAATGCACTATGATTTAGTACTTCTGTCAGTATTTTACCAGTATTCACTGATGTTGGTTTCTCACTCTAATATTATTCATTTCTGAGTGGAACCCAGTATAATATGGCTCTGTCCTGGTTCTCCTTCACTGAAAATGAGCTATGGAAGAGACAAGGGAATTTTTTATATAATGGCACAACATGGAATTTGTGAAGAGTGGTGAATAGATCACAAAGATGTTAGCCACAAAAAGCAGAAGAGATATGGGGTGATAATTGGAAAGGATGGAACGACCAGGGGAGGGTTTTTTGAGTATGAGGTAGACATGGACATGTTGATAGGGAGTAGGGAAGCAGCTAGTAAATATGGAGTGTTTGAAGATAATTGAGGGGGTGGTATTAGAGGTGGCAATCTACTGGAGGAGACAGTGAGAAATGAGATCACTTGTGGAGGTACAGAGGTTTGCCTTGGCAAGGAGAAGCTATGTGTCTTTGTTAAAGACAGGAGTGTAGAAGGAGGTAGTGATAGAAGACACCTGAGTGATATGAGATGAGAACAAAAGGAGAAGATGTAGCTGTCATCAAAGTACCACATTTTTTCAAACATATTCTATTCAGCACATTACTCTAGATGAAACCTCTCTTGTTGGATCCTGTCTCTCATCCCACATGTTAGTTGCTTAGTTTTCAGGTATCTATTAAGTGTTATGCTTGCCTTCACGTCATTAGTAAGGAAATTATTTACATACTTAATTTTTCTCTAAGTTTGTTCAATTGTTAATAATAATGGCTAATTTTTACATATGTTTCAAGGTTTGCAAAATCCTTGAATATAATCTTACTTGACCTATTTTCACAACAACTATATGAGATAGAATAATCATTATTCTCATTTTAGACATGAAAAAAACTGAGCCCAAGAGATTAAGGGAATTTGCCAAGGGTCACACACAAATTAAGTGTCTGAGGTAGAATTTTTACTCAGATATTGACTCCAAGTCTCACATCCTATCCAGTATATGACCTTGATACCAATTAATGGCTTTGCTTTTATATAATATTCATTTCTGAATGTATTCTTCCCTCTTCTTCCTACTTAGAGAGCCTTTCTTAAAAGAAAGAAAGCTTTTCTTGAAACAGTTCATCAAACCAAATCAACCAAGTCTATGATTAACAGTATACATAACATTATAGAGTCTCCCATCTGTTTAACAACAACAACAACAATAACAACAACAAGAACATTTTTTTCAACTTCATGAATTTTATCTCTATAATTATAGAGAATTCAGTTCTCTGTTATTATTCCTTCTCTTTACATTCTTGTTGTCATTGCATTTATTATTTTTTTTCTAGTTGTGCTAACTTCACTCTCTGTTAGTTCATGTTAGATCTTTCCACTTATCTTTGAATACTTCATATTAATTTTGAATGGGGCAGTACTGTAAAAAATGCATTTGCCACAATGTATTTACAAATATTCCAGCCATTAGAGATCTATTTAATTGTTATTTCTTTGGTAGCACAAAAGAATGCTGCTATGATTATTTGATAAATATAGTACCTTCCTTTCTTCATCTCTCCTTTTTTCCTCCCTTCTCCACCCTCCTTCCCCCCTCCCTTCTTCCACCCTTACCCCTTTCCTTTCCTTCTTTCCTACCAGATCTTAGTATATGGCTAGAGGAAACAATGTATATATCTGAAGAGGTTTAGAAGTCTTTTGAACTTCTAGAGGTGAAAAAACTGGGGGATAGGATGGGGAAGGGAATTTTAGAAGGGTTTATTGATTAAGATTAGGAGCATTTGGGTAAATAGACAAAGGGAAGGATTTTTAGAGGGGAAGGTAAAATAAAGAATAAGAGGGTCAGGGGAGAAGATAAGGTAATAGGTATAGGGTGGAAAGAGAGGCTGAGAATGAAAATAGTGAGTAAAAATAAGACAAAGGATAATTCACAAATAGCAATTATAACTTTGAATGTGAATGGAAAATGAATTGAAGAATGGCTGAACAAGTTGTGGTATATGATTGTGATGAATACTACTGTGGTATAAGAAATGATGAGTTCAATGATTTTAGAAAAAAAATATGGAAAGACTTGCACGAAATAATGAAGAGTGAAATGAGCAGAACCAAGAGAACATTGTATATAGCAACAACAATATTATTTTAAGAATAACTTTGAGCAAGTAAGTTATTTTTTTCTATTATAAATGTCCAAATTAGCTATAAAGAAATATTAAGAAAGATGCTATGTAAATCGAGAGAAAGAATTGATAAGTAGAAGTATGTATAGAACAATTATACATATACACATATACATACATACATATGTACATATGTGTGTATGCCTATTTGTGTCCAGTGGTCCATCTCTAGGGAAGGGGGAAGGGAAGAAAAAAAGAAATTTTACATGGAAATTTTGTTGCATATTTGAAAAACATAAGTTGTACATAGTAGATTTGCAGTTTCATTTACAATCACATTTTTATTGTACTATTATAAAAGTGTTTTATTCCATAAATTAGAAATAAAATTAAAAAGTATATTTTTTTTGAAATCAAGGTGATCTCGGAGTCAGAGTGTATAGAGACAGTATGGTCACTTTCTTAGAGTAACTACAAATTGCTTCCAAAAATGGTTGGATCAATTCACAATCTTTGACTCTCTGTCTCTTTTGTTATTTTTGCCAATTTGTTGAGTGTAAAGTGGTCAAAGTTGCTTTGATTTGAATACTAATATGTATTTCTTATATTAGTGATTTCAAATATTTTTCAGGAAGTTCTTAATAGTTTACAATTATTTTGTCTTCTACTTTTCAACTTTTTTTATCTGCTTCTTTGGGTTTGTTTGTAAATTATATAAATTTGTTGATTCTCTTATTTTAAAAATTGCATATTAAATTAATTAATTCCTTTCTCATTTGTAAAGGCATAGTTTCAGAGTTATAATTTTTCTTTGAAAATTTCTTTAGCTGATTTTTAAAAATAAAATGTTTCTAGAACAGATTATTCTCATTATGTAGGTTATCACTACCAAAGGCCCATTCAGCTCTACTTGCGTCTCCTATATTAATTATTATTTAGAATATGTTATAGTCTATGAATAACACATTTAATAGTTATGTCTTTTTATATTTATTAATGATGTCTGTCACCTATTTTATGATATATTTTGATAAAAAGGCATCATGTGATATTTAGAATATGTGTATTATCTAATGTTACTTCAAAAGATGACACAAGTCAAATTCTATTTTCTCTGATAGTCTAAGTTCCATATTTTCCTGGTCTTGTCTACCTTTGTTGATTAAAGTGTCCTGGAAATATTGTTACTATCCATGTTTTGGGAAAATTAAATCAATTTCTTCTTTATGAATTTAGTTTCTATGCCATTTGGTTTATATTCCTTTATTAATAGAATATTTTACGGCAACTTTACATGTTCCATTTTTTTAGATACTTTGATATTGTAGACCTTTATTAGTGTGATGTTTGATAGTAACATTACAACTCTTGCTTTTTTGGAATCACCTAATGCATCATAAATTTATTTCAGCCTCTGGTTTTCATTGTTAGTCTCTTTTTAGAAGTGTTCTTTTATGCAGTAGAATGCTGTATTATTGTTTTTTTATTTAAGAAAAGTTTTCAACAAAAGTAATTTGAGAAGACAATAAAATAAGGAAGCAAAATATTATAGTGGGGGTAGGGAAATACTAAGTTAAGAATGAGGTCATTTTAAACTTTATTTTCTGTTATTTTTAGAAATCACTTTCTGTATGCCTCAATTTCCTCACATATAAATTTAGATGTATGAATAGATGATTTCTAAGGAAGTTTCTAGCTCATATGCTGTATAAACCTAGATTTGAGCTCTTAAGTTAAAGATAACAGCCTACTGCAGGTAAATGGTTGATAGCCAAAATGGGATTCTTTTTTTTTTTCCTTACTTGAAATAACTCTCAGAAGTAATGACCAGATACTCTTTACATTTAAGGCTTTCCCTAAGTAAACTTAGAAGGAAGATGAGGGCTTCCTTCTGCAGAATCTGTTTCTACACCCTCTCCTTCATTTCATCTCTGGACTTCATCCCTTTCCATATTCCCACCCCTACCCATGACAAAGTTCACATATTGTTTTCTGGATGTCCAGACCTGGATGATCCATATTTTCATCCCTAAGAATTATAGCTCACTAGATGAATAAAACTGCAATCTGGGCCTTACAGTGTTCATTAAAGCACATAATTGACTTCTTCCACATATAAGGATTAGTTCCCCAATCTCCTACCCTCACCTGTGCTGACTGGTGAAAGCTCAATACATCTAATCAGCCTAGATAACTTGAGCATACCATCTTCTGAACATTCTACAGCTACAAAACACTGTCCATCTGTTAACTTTTCATTCCATTCTGTAATTGAACAGTCTGTGTCAGTATGTGTTTCCTTAAAAGTTAGTCTAGTTCTCTTGAGACAACTTTTGCTTGTTTGAATAGTTATATACTGATACTTGGTATATTATTATATAAAGTATAAAGTACTGCAACCAGTTTGAGTACTGCTGTTAAAATTTTACTTCCTTGGAGATGAGAAAGAAGAATGCACTGGGAGAAAGGGAAAGGGAGAGGTAGAATGGGATAAATTATCTGACATAAAAGAGACCTGAAAGAGATTTTACAGTGGAGAAGAAAATAGGGGAAGCAGGGAGGGGAGCACATGAACCTTACTCTCATCAGAATTGGTTCTAAGTGGGAATAATATACACATTCAGTTGGGTGTGGAAATCTATCTTACCATACAGGAAAGTAGGAAGGGAAGGGGATAAGAGAATGACTGGGGGTGGGGGAGGGAGCTGATGGAGGGGAGGGTAGTTTAGGGAAGTTAAAAGTCAGAACCAAAACACTTGAGAATGAACAGGAGAGAGAGGATAGGTTAAATGGGATAAACTGGAGGAAAATAGGATGGAAGGAAATACATAGTTGGCAATCATTACTGAAGTCTTCATTTCTCAGACATAGAAAAGTGAGTCAAATTTATAGAAATAAGAGCCAATCCTCAATTGATAAATGGTTAAAGGATGTGAACAGGAAGTTTTCAGATGAAGAAATTAAAGTTATCTATGATCATATGAAAAAATTATCTAAATAATTATTGATCAGAGAAATGCAAATTAAAACAACTCTTAGGTGCCACATCATACCTAGAAGATTGGCTAACATGACAAAACAGGAAAATTATAAATACTGGAGAAGATGTGGGAAAATTGGATCACTAATGCATAGTTGGTGAAGTTGTGAACTGATCCAACCATTCTGAAGAACAATTTGGAAGTATGCCCAAAGGGTTATAAAACAGTGCATACCCTTTGACCAAGCAATAACACTATTAGGTCTGTATCCCAAAGAGATAAAAAACAAAAAGGAAAAGGACCTATATGTAAAAAACTATTTATAGCAGCTCTTTTAGTGGTGGGAAAGAATTGGAAATTGAGGGGATACCCATCAATTGAGGGATGGCTGAAGAAGTTGTGGTATCTGATTGTGATGGAATACTATTGTGCTTTAAGAAATGATGAGCAAGATGCTCTAAAAAACATGGAAAGACTTACATAAGCTGATGCAAAGTGAAATGAGTAGAACTAAGAGAATATTGTACACAGTAACAGCAATATTGTATGATGATTAACTTTGAATGACTCAGCTATTCTCAGCAATACAATGATCCAAGACAATTCTGCAGGACGTATGATCCAAGGTGTTGTTCATATCCAGAGAAAGAACTGGTAACGCCTGAGTGCAGAACAAAGATATCTTTTTCTTTATTTTATTTGTCTTGGTGTTTTTTTTTGTCTGTTTTCTTTCACAGAATGACTTACATGGAAATATGTTTTGTATGACTACACATGTATAACCTATGTCAAATTGCTTGCCTTCTCAATGAGGGAGAGGAGGGAGAGAATTTGGAACTCAAATTAAAAAAGAATGTTAAAATTGTTTTTATGTGTAATTGGGAAAAATAAAATATTAAATTAAAAAAATTGCTTCTCTAAAATACTAATGTCTAGAAGTTCACCTAGAGCACACTCTGATAACGCACAACCTAAGATGAGTAATTTAGAAAGTCCTATATATATATTTTTTCTTACATCAGAGATCCATTGGGAGAAATTTGAGTTACCCTTTGTTATAAGGGCCCAGAGGAAATTTTCCTGGATGACTTGAACAGGATTACTTAAAGAAATTAGAAATGTTGGTGTTCCCTGTGGAGAAAGTGAGCACTAGAAATTTTGTCTTGAACCCAGGAAGATGTCCTTATTGAGTGAGGGAATTGTGAAAAAATTTTAACTCAGGATGCTATTTAACATTTGAAGAGTGAGCAAGTGGTTTCCATTTAGTGCCAGACCCATAATCCTTTTAAGAATACTCCCATATAGACTGGGAAGGTTTATAGGGATTGAGTTTTCTTTCTGAGATAGTAAGCTTGATTTTCTTTTCCTTGCTTTTTTAAAATTAATCATTGATTAAATATAACATTTGGGAAAAGGTTGAAAGTCAAGGGCCTCCTTTAGTGAGATAATGAGAGGAAAAGGAAAGACAAGGTTCTATTGACTCAATTTCAGTTTAGCTGTAGTACTCAGTACCTGACTGAAGCCAGAGTAGAGTGGCACTTCCATGAGAGATGGGGGGAGGAGGACCATATATTCCCTGGAGCCAGTTGGCTGCTATTTCCACAAAAGTGCAAAGCCAAATAAGTTCAGTTTCTGTCATGAATCTCAAGCATAAAGATAAATTCCTTGGGCAGCTCGATGGTAGATGACATAGTGTATGGCATAATAAATTTAGAGTTAATGAAGACAAATTCAAATCCTGCCTCAGACACTTCCTAAATATGTGGTGCTGGGTAAGTCAATTAAGTTATCTAAGCTCTATCATTTATAAAGTTGAAATAACAATAACTTTTACCTCTCAGAGTTGTTGGGAGGACAAAATGAAATACTAGATTTGCAATGCTTTCTTAAACCTTAAAGTGCTATACACTTATTTTTATTATTATTTTATTTCTTGCTCTGGGGATATTAACCCTAACAGGCCTTCTATCAATACTAACATGGCTTCTGTTTTTTTTTTTTATTTTGAGGTCAGAATTCTTTCATTATTTGGTCAGCAGGATTTCTGCTACAGCTGAGAAGGTGCAGGGCCTTCCCTTTCCCCATAGGACCTCTGGCACCTCAGTAGAGCATCTGGTCTGAAGAGCAACAAAATCTGAATAAAGGATACAGGGGGGCCTCACAGTGTATTAGTTAAAGTTAAGTCTTCTAAATGAACTTAAACAGGGAAACAGACTGAAAGGGAACAAACTGTGTAGTGGAATATGCCTAGGGCCTAGAGTCCCTCAACCTCTGGACCTCAGTTTAATAGAACACTGAGTTCTATTAAACAAGAGACCCGAGTTCAGATCCTAGCTCTGTCTTTAGTGTCTGTGGACAAGTCACTTCTCAGTTTTTCAACTATAAAGGGATAGGAACTGAACCTCTGACTTGATCAATTAAAGGAAACTCTCCATTGAGGAAACTTCCTCCACCAATGTAGGTCTGCAGCTTAGTCTGAAGGAGATACCCAGAATAACTAGGTTTCATGACCTGGCCAGAGTTGCAAAACCTGGGACACGTCAGAGCCAAGCCTGGAACCCGGGTCTTCGTGGCTCCAGGGCCAGCTCTGGCTACTGTTTAGTAGATAAAACATCTCTCTGTCATCTATAAAATGGGGCTACTCTTTGCTCTACCTCTATCTCAATGGAAAAGCGTTAATCAGTCAATAAACATGTATTAAGTACTAAATATCAAGCATTGTGCTAAGCCTTGAGGATACAAAGAAAGATAAAAAAATACTTTCCCTGCTCTCAAGGGGTGCTATGGGGACCTCAGAGACCATCCAATCTAGTTCAGCTATAACCTGAGTAAGAATCCCATCCCCAACAAGTAGACATTGACTCTTTGAAGTCCTAGAATGAGGGGGAAGCCCATGACATGAGCATTTGGTCCCTGGACTCACTCTTGAATTATCAACTCCTGTCTCAAATGGGTTACAAGCCCCTCAAAGGCAGGGGGCCAAGCTTTAGACTTCTCTGTACTTCTCCAGCAGCAAGGGCACATTATGGGCACTTACTAAACAAGAGGAGGGGCATTTCCTTAAAGCAATTCCTTGCAGAGGCTTTTGAATGAGAAATTTCCATTTAGGTAGCCTGATTATTACCTTTGAGGGTAGCCAGTTCCTATCAAACAGGTACATACACCTATTCTATAGATGAAACAAATAAAGGCCCTGAATAGCTTACAAGGGCTGAGATGGTAGACAAACCCCGAGCCTTGACTTCTAGCAGTGGGCTCTGCTCAGAACTTAATGTGTTTGTTGTATTGAAACAGAAGCCTCTTTGCCACCCTTGAGGCCTTGAGTCAGGAGACAGGCCTAGAGAATCCCTCAATCCCCTGCTTGTTCTCTGCCTTTCTTCCTGTGTCAAGTTCCCTGTCAAGTCCTGTTAAGAAGTTGGCTGAAATCTACTAAGCAATCCTAGGCTCCACCCTTGGCAGTCTAGACAGTCCCTGGCGCCCCCATTCCAGCATCAGCCTGGAGGAAGAGGAAGCTGGGCACCCTCAGTGTTTGATAACTGACTGGGTGATCATCTTGGGGAAGGAGTAGTAGCAGCATTCCTTGGGGGGCACCAGGTCCATCACAGTAGTGCTGATGTCCTCCTTCTTGAAACCTGCCTCCACCAGGGCTGTGATCTGGGTCTCCTCAAACATCTTTTTCATATCCATGTATTTGGTCTTCAGTAGTTCTTCCCAGGATGTCAGGTTGCAGTAAGTGAGGATATGCCCAGGCTTTAGCAGGCGGAAAGTGTGAGCCTTGATGAAGTTGAACCACTGGGTATCCCAGGTCTCCACAGAGAGGGGTAGGTGTCATACAGAATTCCATCAAAATGTCCATCAGGCAGGTTGGGCACCACCTCTTCCCACAAGCCTTTCAAGGGGACGACCTTGTGGGGCTGATGTTGGGCCCACTCCTGCAGCCGCTGGAAGACATTGTTATTGCATTCAACAATCCAATGCTCCTGGATGTTGGCTTCCTGCACCTTGCTGGCCACAATGGCCATTCCAAACCCTTCCCCCTTGGGAGGAGGCTATGGCAGCCAGTGAGTGCATGTAGGGGGGTCTCCCAGCGCTGCACCACCAGCTTGCCCAGGATCTGCAGGTGCGTGTCAGGCCCATTGTAACCTGCGACCACCCACCTTTTGTCAAGCAGGCTGGCAGTCCTCTTCTGTCTGGAAGATGGGTGCTGGGGCAGCCTCTACATTCATGATCAGATCCTGGCAGTCATTCCTCGCTCTCCTAACATTGCTTCTTGAAATAGATCACCATGTGATAACCCTCTGGTTCCACTCACCATCCCTGTGAATTTACCCTTCTCTGGCCATTAATTTCCTTTATGAATTGATTCTTCCTACTAAATGCAAGTTCCTTGACATCTGGGACTGTCTCACTTTCATTTTTGTATTTCTAAATCTTAGTACATTAGTAGGCACATAGTAAGAGCTTAGGTCTTTTTTTTTTAATTACTCATTCACAAGGGAGTATTTTAAAAGTCTGCATATATTATGCAACAAACATCACGAAGGATTTATAACCTAATTAAAAGGAATGGTTTCCTTTTAGTGATTTTATTAGGTAAATTGCCTAAAAATCTGGGCAAGCCAATACCCAAATAATCTTAAGAACAGGCTCATTTTCTATCCCATTTTAAGGTTTCACATGGGTAAATCAGCAATTGATTTCTAACACATTTCATTTGATGAAATGTAGGTCTAACACCATAATAGCTGTTTGGTTCATTTGGGTGGTATGTCAAGATGATCATAGAGTATATATTATAAATGTTCTTTCTTAATTTTAAGGAAATATTGAGTTTTTACCATCAGTGCTAAGAGAGAAGAAATAAAAATAGATACAAAGATAGATACATAGATAGATAAAGCTCACATTTATTAAGTAGTTTCTAAGTGCTAGGGACTGTACAATATATTATGGAAAAATATAAGCAACCCCACCCAAAACAAAACAAAACAGCCTTCAACTACAATGAACTTACATTCTTTTTGTTTTCAAAGTGTTTTAAATTTAGTGAATTCTTCACATGCATTACTTTTTTTTCCCAGTTAGTGGCTATGTTTTTTTTTTAATTGTTAATTTATTTCTAGTTTTCAACATTCACTTCCATAAGCTTTTAAGTTTTAAATTTTCTTCCCCTCTTCCCACCTCCCTCTCCAAGATGGTGTGCAATCTGATATAGGCTCTACATATACATTCCTATTAAATATCTTTTCACATTAGACATGCTGGAAAGAAGAATTAGAACCAATAGGTAGAACCACAAGAAAGATGAAACAAACAAAACGGAAGGAAAAAAAGAGCCAATAGTATGCTTCCATCTCTATTCAAACTCCATAGTTCTTTCTCTGGATGTGGATAGAATTTTCCATCATGGACTTTTGGAGATGTCTTAGATCTTTACATTTCTGAGAAGAGCTAAGTCTATCAAAGTTAATCATCACACAACATGACTGTTATCATGTACAATGTTCTCCTGGTTCTGCTCACTTCACTCAGCATCAGTCCATACAAGCCTTTCCAGGTTTTTCTTAAGTCCACCTGCTCATCATTTCTTATAGCACAATAGTATTCCATTACATTCATATAACAAATTTTTTTCAGCCATTCCCCAATTGATGGGCATACTCTCAATTTCCAATCTTTGCCACCACAGAAAGAGCTGCTATGAATATTTTTGTACATGTGGGTCCTTTTCCTGTTTTGTTTTTAAAGATCTCTTTGGGATACAGCCCTAGAAGTGCTATTGCTGGGTCAAAGGGTATGCAAAATTTTATAGCCCTTTGGGCATAGTTCCAAATGACTCTCCACAATGGATGGATCATTTCACAACTCCATCAACAACACATTAGTGTTCCAATTTTCCCACATCTTCTCCAACATTTATCATTTTCCTGTTTTTTCATGTTGGCAAATCTGATAGGTATGATGTGGTATGTCAGAGTTGTTTTGATTTGAATTTCTCTAATCAATAGTGATTTAGAGCATTTTTATATGAGTATAGGTGGCTTTAATTTCTTCATCTGAAAACTGCCTATTCAAATCCTTTGATTATTTGTCAATTGGGGAATGACTTGCAATCTTACAAATTTGACTTAGTTCTCTCTATATACATTAGAAATGAGCTTTCATTCTCCTGTGTAGTACCTTTCCTGATGCCTCCTCCTACTTTTCATATTCCTTTTGTGTGTTTTCTTTTGTTCCCTGAGGGCTGGGGCAGTCTTATATAAATGTACATATGCATGCATGTATGTATGTATGCATCTCCAGAGCTTAGCACAGTGCCTTGCACATAGTAGGCACTTAATAAATGTTTAGTGAAGCTCAGATTCCTAAAATCTAGCCACTGCTCAGATTCCTAAAATCTAGTCATTGCTTAGATTCTTATAATCAATAGCTTACTAATGTTCAGACTCCTTAAGAGTCTGCCCAATATCTTAGATGTTCTAATAACCCTTGTCTTTGCCTGAAAGGAGGCTTGGGTCAAATTCTTTCAGACAGGACCCATATGTTGTAATTTTGGGGTCCCAGCACCCCTGAACCCCTAAACTGGCCTGTATGGGGAAACCGCCTAACCCCAAGTTCTTCTCCAGCCAAGACTGGAAGGTGTGTAAGCCTCCCCCCTTCCCTCCTTTCTTGCTCTGCAGTTGAGGTCACTCTCCAAGCACCAAGGCTTGAAGGTGCTTTCAATTCTGTTAATTCCCTCCATGCTAGGGAATTGGGGAAAACTTCAGTTGCTTTTTGGTTCCCTGAGGCTTACTTACTCCCCTTTGCACCTCTGAATCTTCTTTTGTGGAAGTTACAGGGAAAGCTAGAACAGCTAAAAATATCTTGGAAGATTCTGGAGGTTTTGTGATTGATCATTAAGGAGTTTAGAACTCCTCCTTACAACCCTGGTCACTCTTCTCCTACTCCTATCACTTGAGTCAAGAGGTTATCTGTTAACCCCTCTCATAGGAGAAGAGAGTTTCACCCTTTACCCCTCACTTTTGATTTTGCCCTCCCCCACCTGGGGAAAAGGAAGGAGGGGGGAGGGGCAGCAGCTACAGCATGGACTCCACTGACAAGGACCTTGGGCTCTAGGGTAACATTTTCTTGGAAGCATCACCCAGGTTCAGCACTTCCTGCTCAAGGTAATGAACCTAGCCTCCAAACTTGGGTAAGCATGCTCTTTTAAATTTGCAGTTTTAACTGTTAATGATGAGATGTTGATTCTCTGTGTAAAGTACTTTGGAAGTGCATTTAACAAAACTGAAGTCACCTGATTGGTAATGAGTTTGGTTCAAGTTTCAAATTGGTGAACTTTCTGTATCAGTTATGTTAAGCAACTTTTCATAATTTGGCTATTGCTAAAATAATTTAGCTATTGTTGGTTATTGTTTTAATATGTAAACTAGCCAAAAAGCAAGTTTGGGTATGTATGGCTTGCTGAGAATTTGCAAGTGTATAGAAATCTCTAATGATTGGCTTTTTACACCCTGACAAATTTAAGATTGAGATATAAATCCTGGAAAAGTTTTTCCTAAGCTGTGATTAGTAAAACTTGCTGTTTGAGGTAAAAGCTCATAGGATTTTAGTTTGAGTTGTCTGATGGGTCATAATCCAACAATAATCAATAATCCACCATCTGAGAGAAATGCCACAAGCTACTCAGAGAATGTGATACTGGTGGGAAGTTAGCATCAGGAAAAGCTGAGAGGACAATTTTAGCCTCAGTCTAAGATGGGATTCTCCTGGCTCAGTTTCCCCATTATGTTCCTTTGAAAGGGAATGTTACTCGCCTGGCTATTCCTGAGTCTGGCTATGAGGTGGATTTGATACTGCATGGTTGGAAAACTGAATTATCTGAATCCAAACAGAGCTAAGGATGTTTTAACCTCTCAAAGTTGGGCCATATATCAAGTCCCTACTTTATATCTGGGCCCTGCAGTCTTTTCTGTCATATTTGTGTCTTCCAGACTACAGGCCATTCACCTACAGTTGGTGACAGTGAGTACCAGCCAATGTCTCCCCATCATTCCCTGGATGCAGCCTGTGCTTGGTTCCAGTCAACCTCCTCTTTGGGACCCCCTCGAGGCAGAGACAGCTCTACACTCCTTGCCAGAAGGAAGCAGTTTCAGAAGCCGAGACCTTGGCGCCTTACTCCAAAAGAATTTGGGTTCCATTTGTATGAGGGGGGAATGATGGGGTTGGGATCTGGACCCCAGAAAGGAAAGACTCTGGACTTTCCCACATGGCCAAATCTCTGGTGTTTGCCTGGGGTTATGGTCTCATCAACTGGCCTTTCATTGTGGCTACATTCTATCTCCCCTCCATTGTTTGACCACCCTATGGCCCCAGGCCACTTCCCACCCTTGGTAATTCTATTACCTCATGGACTACTTGACAACTCCTAGATCCCTCCCACAATCTTTCTGTATATAAGGTCCATCTTGTCTCCATTAAGATGCTCAGATTCCTAAAATCTAGCCACTGCTTAGATTTTTATAATCTAGCTAATAACTTACTAATGTTCATACCCCTTAAGAGTCTGCCCAATATCTTGGATGTTCTAATAAACCTTGTCTTTGGCTGAAAAAAAAAAGAAAAGAAATGAGGCCCTTATCAGAAATATTGGTTGTAACAATTCTTTCCCAGTTTTCTGCTTCCCTCCTAATCTTGGTTGCATTGGCTTTGTTTGTGCAAAAACTTTTCAATTTAATGTAATCAAAATTATACATTTTACATTTCATAATGTTCTCTATGTCCTGTTTTTTCCTGAATTCTTCTGTTCTCCATAAATCTGACAGGTAAACTATTCCTTGCTTTCCCAGTTTGCTTATAGTATCAGTCTTTATTTCTAAATCATGAACCCATTTTGACTTTATTTTGGTATATGATGTGAGATTTTGGTCTATGCCTAGTTTCCACCATACTCTTTTCCAGTTTTCCCAGTAGTTTTTTTTCAAATAATGAGTTCTTATCCCAGCAGCTTGGGTCTTTGGGTTTATCAAACAGGAGATTACTATAGTCATTGACTGTGTTGAGCTTACATCCTAATGAGAGAATTATGCATAAAAAGCAACTGGAATGCAGGACTGAGAGAAGGGTAAAACTTGCTAATGACAGATTGGGGTGTCTGAAGAGTAAGGAATGTAGTCCAGAATGAAGTGATTATAAATTGAGTGTCTCATTAAATGGTGAGCCAGACCATGTACTCACAAACCAGAAGAGTGTAACAAGCTCAAACATTCCCAGGGTAAGAAGTTGGCTAGCAGGAAGGTAGAGAAGACAAGAGAATGTTGAGGTATAATCAACAAGAGATTTTTTTTTATGCTTTTGCTGACAAAGTAAGATAAAAAAGAGGATTCTGGGAAGATGGGGAATAGAGCAGAAAATTCCAAACTTTCCAGATTTCCTCCCAAAACAAGACAAAGTAGCACCTCAGGGCAAATATAAAGTGGTAACAATAAACAAGAGTTCCTGCAGAAAATTGGTCCTCCTCGGAAAACTGGAGAAGATCAGAATAAAAATCCCATGACCAAGGCTTATTTTCTGTGAAGTCTAAACAGCTTCAGGCTAATTCCACTGAAAAAGCAAGCAGCAAATCCTAGGGCTAGTTAGCTTTGAAGTTAACCTATGCCCCAGTCACAAGAATTATCACCTCCAAAACACTGTGGGAAGTTCAACATCTGAGCAGGGGAAGAGTGAGGGAACTGTTGCTGATAAGGAACACCAGGCCCAACTGTACAACCCTGAGCAAGAAGGTAAGTGCAGAAGCTTTGGGGCAGGGATACCATGGGCTGTGGGCACTTATAGGAGGGTCCTTTTTGGTTTTGGTTCCAGGCCAGAGGGACTGTCCCCCATACTCCAGGACTAGAGTTGATTACAATAATAAGCTGCTAGAAATTTAAAAAAAATGAGGAGGCAAAGGAGAAAGAACCCAACCACAGAACTTACTATGAGAATAGAGAAGACTGGGGTTCATCTTCAGAGGAGGAAACTGAAGCAAAAAAAAGCCTCTCCTACCCCCAAAGAGCAACATCAAATGGTCACCTGAACAAAAAGCATTCATAGAAAAACTTTAAAAAGACTTTTAAAAATCAAATGAAAGAGATTGAGGAAATACAAATTAAGAATAATCCAAGAAAAACAAGATTTTGAAAAGAAAGTCTGCCAACTAGAGAGGGTGATCCAGAAACTTAAGGAAGAAAATGACTCCTTGAAAATTGGAATTGGGCAAGGGGAAGCCAATGATGTTGTAAGAAACCAAGAAATAATACAAGAAAATATAAAGAATGAAAGACATAGAAGAGAAAGTGTAACATCTCACAAGAAGAAACAACTGATCTGGAGAGCAGATCAAGAAGAGAAAACATAAGAATAATCAGACTACCTGAAAACTATGCTCAAAAAAGGAAAGAATCTTGATAAAATAATGCAAGAAATAAATAAAGAAAAATGTCCTGAAGCATTAGAATAAGAAGGGAAAATAGAAATATAAAAATCACTACCTGATCCGATCAGGTGCGGTACAGGCCATGGCAACCCTGGATCACTACCTGAAAGAGATTCTGTGAGGAAAACCTAGGATTATCATAGTTAAATTCTGACACTCCTAACTAGAGGAGAAAATATTACAAACGACAAGAAAAAAAAAATCAAATATGGTAGAGCTACAATTAGAATCACACAAGACCTAGCAACAGTGACACTAAAAGACCACAGATCTTAGAAGACTATATATCAAGGAGCAAAAGAATTGGGATTGTGACTGAAAATATCATACCCAGCAAAATTAAGCACAATCCTGAATGGAAAAACAAAACAAAACAAAACAAAATGGACATTCAAAATTGCCAGACTTTCAGGATTTTGATGCCCAAAAAAAAAAAAACCTGAACTTAATAGAAAATTTTACATACATGATCCAAGAGAAATATAACCTACATATCAAAGACTAGTTACAAGGGACCCAATAAGGGCAGACTGTTTAATTTTATCTAAGGAAATGTAAAATACATATCTTAAGATAGCTTTTAATAATTGGATAGTTTGAAAGAAAGTTGGGGTAGACCTGAGCATAATGTGATTCTAAAAGATAAAACATTTTAGGAAAAGGTAAAAAGAATAATTATCTTATACAAATGAGATGCAAGAGGAAGAACTGACACAAAGGAATTAGATGGGAGAAGAGAGCTCATAATTTTGGAACCCTATTTTCATCAGGAATGGGTCAAGAGGGAGCAATACAGATATATCTAGAAGGGTATAAAAGTCTTCAAAATTCAGAAAGAAATAACAGGCTAACAGGATAGGGAAGAGGGAGAGGATAAGGAAGGGGATTTTTAGATTGAGCCCTACTCATATCAGATCTGGGTAAAAGGGAGAAGAAAATATACATTTGAAAGGGAATAAGTCTTCTAAATTTACAAAGAAATAAGAGGGTGAGGGAATACAATTAGGGAAGTATAGAAAGATGTCTAGATTAAAGAGAAGGGGATAAAGTGGGAATAACACATATTTTAAGAGCCATAAAAATCTTCTAAATTCAGATAGAAACAAGAGGGTAAGAGGAAAAGGTTGGGGTAGAACATGGGAGGAATCTTGGGAGGGGGTTAAGTAATAAGAGGGCAAAGTAGTGGGTATAAGTAAAATAAAGGAGTCAGGAGGGATAGGAAATAAGAAATACACACAAACATAAAGTAAAAATCAGGAGTAGAATTTATTAGGAAAAAAAGCAGGTATAATAATTATGATATCAGGCAAAGTTAAAGCTAAAATAGATTTAATCAAAATAGAAAAATAGGGAAACTATACTATATGTCACCCATATTAATATTGTTTTAGACTATTTTAAATGACTAGACAGTATAAAGTTGGAATATTGGTGTAGGAAATAATGAGTTGTGGACTTAGAAAAATATAGTAAGACTTGGACTTACCAAGGAAAATGTTATCCATCCTCACAGAAAAAGAGGACAAACAAGTGTATTATGGTCTTACATAGATGCATGTTAATGTGTATGTCTATATATGAGTATAATTACAGATACTTAAGTATATGTAAGTATATTAAGTGCATGTGTATATGCATATATATATATACATATATGTTTCTGTGAATATGTGTATATATGTATATGTGTGTACCCATGCTCAATTGTAGCCTTGGTTTTTTTTTATTTTTTAATTAAAAAAATAAGATGGGGGAGGACCCAAGATGGCAGAGGGAAAGCAGTGACTTGTTTGAGCTCTCCCTCAAACCCCTACAAATACCTATAAAAAATGACTCTAAACAAATTCTGAAACAGCAGAACCCACAAAAAAACAGAGTAAAACAAATTTCCAGCCCAAGACAAACTGGATGGCTGATTGGAAAGCTATATCGCGCCAGGTTGGGAGAGAAATGCAGTTTGGTGTGGGGGTGCAGGCCGAGGCAACCCTGGAGCAGGCCTCAGAGAACTGAATCATGGGCAGCTGTGGCAGTTTGCAGACTTCTCAACCCACGAACGCTAAAGACAACTTAGAAGGTCAATGAGAAAGTCTGTTACTGCAATGAGAGAAGGAGCTAGGTCTCAGCCACCTGTGGGGCTACAGCTGTTTCATGAGCTTCCAGCCCACAGACTGAGGGGGAATCCAGTGGCTGATCAGAAGGGGATTGCAGGGATCTCTTTGCCAGTGCTGATACAGGAATCTCTTGCTTTACCAGTGCTTGAAACTGGGTCACAGTTCTGAGGGCCAGTCCTGGGGCAAGGAGGAATGCTGGCTTGGTGGAGCTTGTTGTGGTGGTGGAGAGGAAACACCTTGCCCCTTATCATAGCATCTTGGAAAAACTGAAAATTTTCAGGTCCTTAGGAGTATCTCTGAAAACAGCTGTGCAAACCCCCAAAGCTTGGGACAGTATATTCTCCACATTGGAAACAGACTCTTACCTTAACAAAGAGTTTAAAACTCAAGTAATTGGTTGGGATCATGAGCAAGCAGCACAAAAAGGGTCAGACTATATTATCTTACTTTGGTGTCAAAGAAGATCAAAACATACAACCAGAAGAAGAAAACAAAGTCTAAGCTCCTACATCCAAAACTTCCAAGAAAAATATGTATCAATCCCAGGCCTTGGAAGAGCTCAAAAGGGATTTTGAGAAGCAAGTAAGAGAAGTAGAGGAAAAACTGGGAAGAGAAATGAAAGTGATGCAAGAAAATCATGAAAAGTAAGTTAACAGCTTGCTAAAGGAGACCCCAAAAAATACTGAAGAAAATAACACCTTAAAAAATAGCCTAACCCAAATGACAAAAGAGGTCCAAAAAGTGAAGAGAAGAATGCCCTAAAGAGCAAAATTGGACAAATGGAAAAGGAAGTCCAAAAAATTACTGAAGAAAATACAACCTTAAAAACTAGAATAGAGCAATTGGAAGCTAGTGACTTTATGAGAAAGCAAGACACTGTAAAACAAATCCAAAAGAATGAAAAATTAGAAAACAATATGAAATATCTCATTGGAAAAACAACTGACCTGGAAAATAGATCCAGGAGAGAGAATTTAAAAATTATTGGACTATCTGAAAGCCATGATCAAAAAAAGAGACTAGACATCATCTTTCAAGAAATAATCAAGGAAAACTGTCCTGATATTTTAGAACCAGAGGGCTAAATAGAAATGGAAAGAATCCACTGATCACCTCCTGAAAGAGATCCCCAAAGGAAAACTCCTAGGAATATTGTAGCCAAATTCCAGAGTTCCCAGGTCAAGGAGAAAATATTGCAAGCAGCAAGAAAATATTGTAAGCAAAATTCAAGTATTGTGGAAACACAATCAGGATAACACAAGATTTAGCAGCTTCTACATTAAGGAATCACAGGGCATGGAATAAAATATTCCGGAGGGCAAAGGAGATAGGATTACAACCAAGAATCACCTACCCAGCAAAACTGAGTATAATCCTTCAGGGGAAAAAATAATCATTCAGTGAAATAGAAGACTTTCAAGCATTCTTGATGAAAAGAACAGAGCTGAATAGAAAATTTGACTTTCCAATACAAGACTCAAGTGGAACACAAAGAGGTAAACAGGAAAGAGAAATCATAAGAGACTTATTAAGGTTGAACTGTTTACATTCCTTCATAGAAAGATGATATTTGTAACTCATGAGACCCTTGTCAGTATTAGGGTAGTTGGAGGGAAAAAATTATATGTATGTATAGATAGATAGATAGATAGATAGATAGATAGATAGATAGATAGATA
>NW_020950792.1:8029241-8092604 GCF_900497805.2 Vombatus ursinus | reverse complement strand
ATAGATAGATAGATAGATAGATAGATAGATAGATAGATAGATAGATAGATAGATAGAGGGCACAGGGTGAGTTGAAGATGAAGGGGTCATATCTGGAGAATTAAATTAAGGGGTGAGAGGAGATCATACTAGAAGAAGGAGAAAGGGAAAGGTAGAACAGGGTTAATTATCTCACCAAAAAAAAAAAACAGAAAAGAAAAGGCTTTTACAATGGAGGGGAAACAGGGGAAGGTGAGAGGGAATGAGTAAATCTTATCCTCATAGGATCTGAGTTAAGGAGGGAATAACATACACACTCGATTGGGTATGGAAATCTGTCTCACCCTACAGGAAAATATGAGGGGAAGGGGACAAGAGAATAGGAGGATGATAGAGAGGACAGCAGATTGGGAAAGGGGGTAATCAGAAGCAGATACTTCTGAGGAGGGACAGGGTCAAAAGAAAGAATAGAATAAATGGGAGTCCAGGATAGGACTAAAGGAAATAGAGTTAGTTTTTCACAGCATGTCTTCTATGGAAGTGTTTTGCATAACTGCACATGTATAGCCTATATTGAGTTGCTTGCCTTTACAATGAGGGTGGGTGGGGAGGGAGGAAGGGAGAAAATTTGGAACCCAAAGTTTAAAAACACATGTTTAAAAAAAACTGTTTTCACATGCAACTGGGAAATAAGAATTACAGGAAATGGGGTATAGAAATCTATCCTGCCCTACAGGAAAATAGAAGGGGAAGGGGGGGAGAGACAGCAGGGAAAACAGACTAGGGGAAGGGGTATTCAGAATGCATACCATCTTGCAGTGGGAGGAGGGGCAAGATGGGGTGAAAATTTGGAACTCAAAATCTTGTGGAAGTAAATGTTGAAAACTAAAAATAAATAAATTTATTAAGTAGAAGTAAAAAAAAGTAAAGTAAAAAAAGATAAAAAGTTCTTCAATCACCATGTTCACTGAAAAGTAGAATTTTACATTTATCTTATTCCTTCTAAATAGAGTTTAGCAATCTGAGACACTTAGCATCCTGCAAGATTCCAAGTAAATGAGTTTCAAGTAGCCACTTACCTTTTTTAATGACCTATATGCCCACCTATAAGGAACCATTCTTTTTAAAGCAGTAAGGATTTTCTGTTCCTAATGAAAAACTAAAGGGATTTTTTTGACTTAACAGAAACAGAAAGGCTAGGAGATGCATAATTATCACTGATCTCAAATGAAATGTGTCACTGATACCTTAGTGCTTTTAGTGATCCTTTATGCAGAAGAATCAGACTAAATTATGTAATCAATAGCAGTCTGGATATTCAATCACCCATAGAAAAAAGTGTTTGGAGTATTTGCATGTATCAGTGTGTATGCAGGAGGCGTTTATAGACTTCTAAGTTCTGAAGCTTTAATTACATTTGTTTTCAAAGTAAAGAATTCCCCTGCCTTAATTTGTTATGTGGGGAAGCTTAATCAAGATGTCTAATATTTTGTTTTTGTCCATATGTGTGTTTGTATGTGTAGTTTAATAACTCTTTGGACATAATTCCAGATTGCTCTCCAAAATGGTTGGATCAGTTCACAGTTCCACCAACAGTGAATTAGTGTCCCAATTTTTCCATATCCCTCACACCTTTGTCACTTTCCCTTTCTATGAATTTTAAGCCAACTGATCGGTATAAGGCGATATCTCAAAGTTTTTTTTATTTGAATTTTGCTAATAATAGTGATTTAGAGAATATATTCATATGACTATATAGAGTATTGATTTCTTCATTGAAATACTGTCTGTTCATATCATTTGACCATTTAACAATTGGGGAAGTTTGTACAGGTAGTATCTGAGATAGGATTTGAACCTAAGTCTTCCTAACTGCAAATCTACTCTATTAATTATGAAATGATTCCTTCCATGTTAACCATGCCTTGCTTTATGAACCAAGGTGACAGTAGCTCCTGTTTTTCACGGTAATGACATCCTTGAGGGAGCAACATAAAGTAGATTATGATAACATTGTTCATATTTTCCCTTAGAGAAACATCCTATAACTTCCTACAGTGTCCCCATAGGAACAATGGTAGGGGGTTGTACAGTTCCTGATCAAGGATCTGGCAACAAATCATAATAATGATAAATAATGTATCTTACAGACTAGATCCACAACTATAAACACCTGTTATAATTTTAAAGGTTAAGTTTAAATTATGCCACTTATCCTATAAATGTGCTGCACATATTGATTATAAGAATGACTGAAGTTATAAATTATACATATAGAGTATAATGATAAAGGATTATTATGTCATAAATTTGTTTCTTAAGATGATTATGTTAGTTCAATTAAATACTTAATCTAAAACTATTTTGTTTCTTGGAATTAAAAAAAAGTTTTGGGGTAAGAAATTTTGATAGACCAGATTTATTCCCAAGGATATCCAGGGCAATTTGAATTGGTGTTTTCTTTATTTCTTGAAAGGTACCTTATTTTGAGATGAGACCTTCAAAACAATTCCATGGAGAAGAGAATTATGGTCAAGGTTAAAGGAATTGTTTTAATATGTAAATATTGTAGCATATGCATACAAAGGTGCTTACTTTTTTTTAAAAGGTATTTTGCCACAATTTGGAGAAAAATCTCCAGAACTTGGTCTTTTCTGGTTCATTTCTTTTCTTTGTTCTTCTTCCCCTTGCAACATCAAGGCTGGCAGTGAATAAGAAAAGAATTCCAAACAGAAATTCTGCAAAAGAAGTGTGGAACACATGAAAAAAAATCACACTTCTTGACATCAATGAGAGTATGCTCATAAATTGATTGTATGGCTATGAACTTCAGGGATTTTTTTAAAGACCAGTTGACAGATATCTGTCCTTCCTTTATACTCTCTGTCACTGTGCAGCATATAGAAGAAATAATAAAATGAATGACATAGATGAGGCAAATGTTTATTGATCCAGGTACAGTATGTATCAAAATGAAAAACAATACAAACTGTGATTAGCCCAGATTTCCTGGTACATGATGAGTTCTATACATTTCTTAATTAAAAATATGTTCCTGTAAACATTAAGAACCATAAGGACAAGGGACTGTGGCTTGTTTAGATTTTGCAAATTCCTAAGTTCCCTGGCATTGGCTTTATACATAATAATAATTGTGTTTTTGTTTAATATATTTCAGAAATACATTCCAATGGTAAGTCACTTAATTTATTTTTTAAAAAATCAGGAAGGCTTAGATTTCCCTGGTTGATATCTTTGAATATTTTTTTTCATTTAATTCATCTTTGTTGTAATTTAAGTGAACTGGTTTTCCTCCACTTTATATTTTATATGATTTCTCTTCTAATTTTAAAGTATTATCAGAATTTGTATTATCTATCTGTCTCTCCACTCTCTTGGGTAATGATGTTATTTTTTTCCCCTTTCCACTTGCTAACACCTGTGGTTGACTCAGATTTATCTTAAGAAGTACAAAAAAACAAAGTCTTCACTAGAATCTAACCATTTTGCTCTTCCTATATTTTAACTTTTATTCTTGAATACCACCAAAAGCCTCTCTCTACCTTTATGATTTCCAAGGTTATGCTGTATCTTGTTTTCCACTAATTTACATTATGAAATATTAAATCTAACTTCATCTTAACCAAGTCTACTGAAATATTTTCAGGTGAAGATTCATTTTCCCCATTTTAAATTATTCATGTTTTTAACTATGCCCAAACAAACTAATATTAGAAACTAAGCAGAACATTTTTCATGTGGACTCCAAGCTGATTTCCAAGTAAAAATGAATGTGGCAACTCAGAACTTGATAGACATGAAACTTAGATTATATTTTCCAGGGTTCATCATTTCAGATTCATTCAAATTGAATACTATCATTTACCCAGTCTTTCAGTCTACATAAATTTCTCTTCCATTTGTGAAGTCAACAATTTTTTATTTTTATTTTTCCCACAATTAAGTAAACAATATAAGTGGCCAATTTTTCTAAGTAAATGTTCATTTCTTCTAATGAAATAATAAATTATAGGCTAACTTTAATTATAACATCATATTTATTATTTTGGCAAGTACAATATCAGGCACTAAATATTCCTCTAGCAATTTAAACTATTCTCTATTTATTTAAGGAACATTTTATCATTGAATCTGTACAAATATTTGTGTGCTTGGGTGGACAGATTCCTAGTTTGTTTGGACATATATATAATAATACAATTTAAGAAATGAAATGGCTATGCAACCTTACCTTGAATTTATTTTCATTAGTTCCTTTGATATTCTAGACCTTTTGTTATTCCAAAAGAATCTTGTTATTATTTTTTCTAAGTCTGTAAAATAATTTTTGGTAGTTTGATTGGTATGGCACCGAATAAGTAAATTAGCTTAGGTAGAATTGTCATTTTTATTATATTAGCTTGGCCTACCCAGATACTTTTCCAATTATTTAGATCTAACCTCATTTGCATGAAAAGTGTTTTGTAATAATATTCATATAGTTCCCGGGTTTGTTTTGGTAGGTGGACTCCTAAATATTTTGTAATGTCTGCGGTAAGTTTAAATGGAATTTCTCTTTCTATCTCTTGCTGTTGGGCTTTGTTGGTAATATATAGAAATGCCAGTGATTTATGTGGGTTTATTTTATAGCCTGCAACTTTGCTAAAGTTGTTTATTATTTCAAGTAATTTTTTACTTGATTCTCTGGGATTGTCTAAGTATATCATCATATCATCTGCAAAGAGTGATAGCTTTGTTTCTTCTTTGCCTATTCTAATACCTTCAATTTCTTTATCTTCTCTTATTGTTAAAGCTAACATTTCCAGTACAATATTGAATCACAATGATGATAATGGACATCCTTGTTTCCCCCCCAATCTTATTGGAAATGCTTCTAGCTTGTCCCCATTACTTATGATGTTTGGTGAAGGTTTTAGGTAGATGCTATTTATTATTTTAAGGAAGACTCCACTTATTCCTATCTTCTTCTAGTGTTTTTAATAGGAATGGGTGTTGTATTTTGTCAAAAGCTTTTTCTGCATCTATTGAGATGATCATGTGGTTTCTGTTAGTTTTGTTGTTGATATGATCAATTATGCTGGTAGTTTTCCTAATACTGAACCAGCCCTTCATTCCGGGTATAGTATGTAGTATATAATATATAGTACATAGTATACCTGGTCATAGCATATAATTCTTGTGATAAGTTGCTGTAATCCATTTGCTAATATTTTATTTAAAATTTTTACATCTATATTCATTAATTTTCTTTCTCTGTTTTGACTCTCCCCAGTTTAGATATCAGCACCATATTTGTATCATAGAAAGAATTTAATCTTCCTTTGCCTATTTTCCGAAATAGTCTATATAGTATTGGAATTAATTACTATTTAAATATTTGATAGAATTCACTTGCAAATCCATCTGGCCCCGGAGATTTTTTCCTAGGGATTTCATAAATGAATTGCTCAATTTCTTTTTTCTGAAATAAGGTTGTTTAAGTATTTTACTTCCTCTTCTATTAATCTGGGCAATTTATATTTTTGTAAATATTCCTCCATTTCACTAAGATTGTCAAATTTCTTGGCATACAGTTGGGCAAAATAGTTCCTAACTATTGTTTTAATTTCCTCTTCAGTGGTGGTGGAGAAGATTCACCCTTTTCATTTTTGATACTGGCCTTTTATTACATTTGGTTTTCTTCTTTCTTTTTTTTTAAATTAAATTGACCAAAGGTTTATCTATTTTATGGGTTATTTCACAAAACCAGTGCTTAATTTTATTTATTAGTAAATAGTTTTCTTAAATTCAATTTTATTAATTTCTCCTTTGGTTTTCAGTATTTCTAATTTGGTGTTTAATTGAGGATTTTTAATTTGTTCTTTTTCTAGGTTTTTTTTTTAGTTTTATGTCCAATTCATTGATCTCCTCTTTCTCTAATTTATTCATGTAAGCATTTAGAGATATAAAAAAGTCACCTAAAAACTGCTTTCTCTTCATCCCATAAGTTTTGGTGTGTTGTCTCATTATTGTCATTCTCTTTAATGAAGTTATTGATTGTTTCTATGATTTGTTGTTTGACCCATTCATTCTTTAGGATGAGATTATTTAGTTTCCAATTATTTTTAGTCTATCTTTCCATGACCCTTTATTACATATAATTTTTATTGCATCATGATCTGAAAAGGATGGATATAGTATTTCTGCCTTTCTGCATTGGATTGTGAGGTTTTATGCCCTAGTACATGGTCAATTTTTGTGTATATGCCATGTACCACCAATAAAGAGGTATATTGCTTTCTATCCCCATTCAATTTTCTCCAGAGGTCTACCATATGTAACTTTTTAAATTTTTATTCACTTCCTTAACTTCTTTCTTGTTTACTTTGTGGTTAGATTTATCTAGTTCAGGGGGGGGGAAGGTTGAGATCCCCCACTAGCATAGTTTTGCTGATTATTTCTTCTTGTAACTCCCTGAACTTCTCCTCTAAGACTTGGATGCTATACCACTTGGTGCATATATGTTTAGTAATGATATTACTTCATTGTCTATGTTGCCTTTTAGCATGATGTAGTTTCCTTCCTTATCTCTTTTGGTAAAATCTATTTTTGCTTCTGTTTTGTTTGACATCAGGATTGCTACCCCTGCTTTTTTTTTTTTTTTTTACTTCAGCTAAAGCATACTATATTCTGCTCCAGCCTTTTACCATTACCCTGTGTGTGTCCCTCTATTTCAAATGTGTTTCCTGTAAACAACATATTGTAGGATTATGGTTTTTAATCCATTCTGCTATCTGCTTCTGTTTTATGGGAGAATTCATCCCATTCACATTCACAATTATGATTACTATCTGTGTTTTTCTCTCCATCCTATTTCCCCTGTTTATGCTTTTCTTTCTCCTTTCTCTCTTTCCCTCCTCACTAAAGTGTTGCTTTTGAACACCACCTCCCTCAGTTCCACCTCCCTTCTATTTGCCCCATCCCTTTTCTTCCCCTTTACCCTTACTATTTCTTCCCTCCCTTCTATCACCCCTCCCTTTTCTTTCCCCTTTTCTCTCCTACTGCCTATAGGACAAGTTAGATTTCTATTTAATTGATTATGTTATTCCCTCCTTGAGCCAAATCTGATGAGAATAAATTTCAAACTATGCTCATCTCACTCCTTTCTTTCTTTCTATCTTGTCCTGTAATTTACCCTTGTCTGCCTCCTCCTTTTCTTTTCTCCCAGTACATTCCCTTAATTAGATTAGATTAATCCACTTACTTAGATCCATTTAACCCACTTGATTAGATTTTTTTTATCATTATATCAATGTCAACTTAAACACACTCCCTCTATATATATTCCTTTAAAATGATGTAATAACAATACAGTTCTCAAGAGTTACAATGTTGTCTTCCCTTGTAGGAATGTAAACAGTTTACCCTTAGTAATAACATTTTTTTCCTATCCATTTTACCTTTTTTATGTCTTTCTTGAGTGTCTTGTATTTGAAGATCAAATTTTCTATTGAGCTCTGGTCTTTTCATCAGGAAGGTTTGGAAGTTCCCTATTTCATTAAATGTCCAACTCCTCCCCTGAAAGATTATGCTCATTTTTGCTGGGTAGTTGATCCTTGGTTGTAATTCAAGCTAATTGCCTTATGGAATATTATATTCCATGCCCTATGGTCTTTTAATGTAGAAACTGCAAGTTCCTGTGCAATCCTGACTGTGGTTCCATGATATTTAAATTGTTTCTTTCTGGCTGCTTGCAATATTTTCTCTTTGACCTGGTAATTTTGGAATTTAGATACTATATTCCCTGTCATTTTCAGTTTGGGATCTCTTTCACGAGGTGATGGTGGATTATTTCTATGGTTATTTTACCCTCTGGTTGTAAGACCTCAGGGCAGGTTTCCTTGATGAGTTCCTGAAAGATGCTGTCCAGGCTCTTTTTTTCTATGTGATTTTCAGGTAGATAAATACTTTTTGAATTGTCTTTCCTGAATTGATTTTCCAGGTCAGTTGTTTTACCAGTGAGGTATTTTAAGTTTTCATCTTTTTTTTTTCATTTTTTTTGTTTCTGTTTGACTGATTCTTGTCCTCTCATAGAGTCATTACATTCCATTTGCCCAATTCTAATTTTTAACAAATTGTTTTCTTCTATTAGGTTTTGTACCCTCTTTTCCATTTGGCCTATTTTAGTTTTTAAGGAATTCTTCTCCTCAGTGAGCTTTTGTGTCTCCTTTTCTGTTAGGCTAATTCTGCTCTTTAAGGAGTTGTTTTCTTCAGTTAATTTTTGTCCTTTTTCCAAGCTATTGACTCTCTCTTTCATACCTCTCATTTCTTTTCTCAATTTTTCTTCTACCTCTCTTATTTGACTTTTAAATCCTTCTTAAGCTCTTCCAAGAAGGCTTTCTGGGCTTCAGACCAGTTCATATTCCCTTTGGAGGTTTCAGATGTTGGTTTGTTGACAATGTTGTCCTCTTCAGAATTTCTGCCTTGATCTTCACTTTCCCCATAATAAGAACTTATAGTCCATTCCTTTTTGCTCATGGTGTTTGCTTATTTCCTGACCTTTAAAAAGATTGAGGGGCAACTAGGTGGTGCAGTGGATAGAGCTCTAGCCTTGGAGTCAGGAGGACCTGAGCTCAAATCCAGCCTCAGGCACATAATACTAGCTGTGTGACTCTGGGCCAGTCACTTAACCCCAATTGCCACACACACACACACACACACACACACACACAAACACACACACACACACACACACACACACAGATTGAATTATCTTGCTAGGCAGCAGGAGGCACTGACCTAAGCTTTTTGTGGCAGCCCAGGGTCTGGTCACTGACTTTGTGGGCTGGAGCCTCTGACGCTGGCAGTTGGAGGTTATAGGTTTCTCATAGCTGGAATCAGCAACACTGGAACTCTAGGAGTAGGATTAGGTAGTCTGGCCCCTGAAGGTTGCCTGCTTATCTGGGCCTTTCCTTTCACTTTCTTTGGCTCCTTTCAGATGGATGTTTTGCTGCTGTGTGATGTTTCTCCTCCTGGGGCTTTCCCCCTTGGAGCTGTGCTTCCCAGAGTTTTGCTGAGGAACTGGGAGACTTGGCAGTCTTAGAATGCCAAAGCATGTGGTGGTATTCTGAGCTGATTTCTGCTGGTTCACCTGCCCATACTGAGGCACTCAGGGGTCCTGTTGTTGGTGCTTGCCTGCTCCCCCCACCCCGGGCTTCAGGAGCTCCCCCTGGCATGCTGAGGTGAGGCTTTCTGATGGCTTGCTGGGGTGCCTCCAGTTCTGTACTGCTCCCTCTCCCCCAGGGCAAGAGGGGCTTTTCCCATTAATCCCTCAAGCTACCTGGGCTACCAGACTGCTTCCTCAAGTCTTTCTAGTGGGTTCAACTGTTCCAGGGTTTTTCCTAGGGTGATATTTTCTGGGCTTTCAGAGGCTAATAAGGGATGGTGAGAGCGACTTACTTCTTACTCCACTATCTTGGCTCCCAGAATTGGAACCTCTATTTATTTCTGTAATTTCTCAAGTTTGTTAGCTTATACTGTGCTATAAATATGTAGTATTTACTGATAATTATTTTTATTTCTTCTGCCTTTGTTGCATCTTCATCTTGCTCATTTCCAATTTTGTTTATTTGTTCATCTCTTCTCTTTATCATATTGAACATTTTTTTTGGTTAATTTTGTTATTCTTTTCCCAGAAACAGTTTTTAATTTTGTTTGTCATTTTTAGTCTCTCTTTTTTTTTTTTACAAATTTATTTCTTTTTTTTTAATTTTCTCTCTTTTCTTTTGCGCTTTTTCTTGTTTGTTAGTTTTCTATCTTTTTTAAAAATATATATCAAATCCATTAGCTTTCTCCTTTTCTATTCTATTAATTCACATGTTATTGTTGCTTTTCAATCATTTTAGTCATGTCTGAGTCTTTGTGACCCCATTTGGGGTTTTCTTTGGCCAAGATACTGGAGTAGTTTGCCATTTCTTCCTCCAACTCATTTCATACATGTAGAATTGAAGCAAACAAGGTTAAATGATTTGCCCAGGGTCACACAGCTAGTAAGTGTCTGAGGGAGGATTTGAATGCATGAAAAAGAGTCTTCCTGATTCCAGGCTCAATACTCTTTCCATTGAACCACCTACCCACCCCAATTCCTATGTAAGGGATATAAATTTCCCAAGAACTTCTTTGGCTGCATCCTCATTTTTTATTTCCTAGGAAAAGACTGTCTTCTTTTTGTGACATAGTGTAGGAGAGTAGGGAAGCAGGTAGGTGGTTCTGTTGTTAGAGCACTAGTCCCGGAATCAGAAGACTTCAGTTTAAATCTGACTCAGACACTTAGGCTATGTGACCCTGAGCAAGTCACTTAACCTCTGTTTGTCTTAATCCAATGGAGAAGGAAATTGCAAACTACTGCAGTATCTTTGTTGAGAAAATCCCGTAGATTGTATTGGCATGGCACTATGGTCCATAGGGTTACAAAGAGTTGAACACTTCTGAATTACTGAATGACAACAATAATGTAGGTAAGTAGAGAGAGACTCATCACAAGTTCCCTGGCCACCACCAGTAGGATATAGCTTACAATCAGTAATATTTTGTATGAAAAAAGTAGCACAAAATGTATAATTTGAACTATGAAACTGAAAAATATAATTGAATATTCAAATTATGAGAATAAGGAATAACAAATTGATAGTCCATGTGCTACATTAATTTGAGCCAAAATATTAGGTAGATTATTCTATTAGTGACTTGATAGGAGCAGGGCAAGCAAGTACAAAAATCACGATGAAAAGGTATTGACTGAGTAATGATTTACATGGATAGTCAGAAGATGATCATTAATGTTTTTTTTTTCTTTAAGCTCCATTAAAATGTTGAGATGTATTGAGCCTAAAATTGTTTCCTTATAAGTTTAAGCCAATGCTGTTTATTTTACCCTCTGGGTAACAGTAATATAAATAAAATCCCTTTTCTGTGTTTCCACCTTTTAAATATTTGAACCATCATGGTAGCATAGTATAATGGAAGGCATGCTACACTTCAAGTAATCAGAGATATGGGGTCAAGTGCCATCTTTGACCCTAATTAGCTGTGTAATGACTTCCTTTATACTTCAGCTTTTTCTTTATTTGCTGCCCTCAGTTGTTCTATATATGATTATATGTTTTATATAAGCTCTATATGTACCTGTACATGTGTGTCTGACCCTATCTTCTTTCATTATGAAGGTGCTTTAGTGGAAGAATTACCACTATAGGCATCCTTATTTTCCATGGCAATATGGAGTTTCCATGGCACCAATAGGTTAGAGAACTTCCTTTATTTCCCTTGTCACTGAGAAGATAATGCTGAAATAAAGTAACTATCCCTTAAACTTAACACATGATATTTTCTCACCTAATACATGCTGCTTTAATAACAACTTTTGCTGTAATTCTTCATAATTTCTTATTAGTAATTGTTCCAACCAAATAAAATGGAACTGAATAAGAAGCCCTGCATTTGATATTTAAAACAAAACTGTTCAAGTGAACAGTTTGCAAGAGTTAGAATTAACATTCAAACCCAAGTATCCTGCTTCCAAATTCAATGTTTTTGTAACAATAGAAAGACAGAATGACAAAGTAGCCAAAAATATTAATGTAAACTTGAGATGTATTAATAAAAAGATTATTGTACAGAATAGAGAGTAAATAATCCCACTGTACTTTTACCTTTTCAAACAAAATCTACATTATTGTTCTAGGGATGGGTCATACATTTTAGGAAGTCTTTGTACAAGCTGGTGGGCATCCAGAGAAGCTTTACAAAGGTCATACCATAGAAGGAAAGGAGCTCATGCTATATGAAAAAAATAGTTTAAATGAAATGGGAATGATTGTCCTGGAGGAGACTGTGAAGAATGGTTAGAGGATCATTAGACAGTTATGGCTTTCTTTGAATGTTTTAGGAGATGCTATGAGAAAGAGGTATTAGGCTTGTTTTGTTTTACTAGTCAGGAGGGTAGAAGTAGAAATAGCAAAAGAGTGTTGCATAGAATCAGATTTGGGATTCATTTAAGGTACAATTAATTCCTAACAATAAACTGCCCTAAAGGAGAATGGCCTATCTCAGAAAATGGTGAATTTTCTGTTACTGGAATTCTTAAAGTAAAATCTGAGTGATCAGAAAGGAATATGAGTACAAACTTTGGCAGTTTTTCAAATATAAAAAAGCAACAATGTACTGAGTTAAAAATAAAGAAATGACAACAACAAAAGCTTTGAATTGGATCTTAGGATACAAATATTCAAACCCTCACTCTGCTTCTTACTGGCTGTGCAACATTTGCAGTCACTTAATCTCTCTAGGCCTAAATCTTGAGATAGTTGGACAAGATGATTTTCATAATCATTTTCAGCTCTCCAAGGGAAGATTGGACAGTCTGTTACCATGAAGATGTAAAATTGGGGTTCAACTATTCAATTCAACAAGAATATATTAGGAATCTATTGTGTGTCAAGCACCACATTAGGAGGTGGTATATAATGACAAAAACATATAGGCATTCCTTCAAGAAGCTTATATTTCATTGACTGGTAAGAACAGATTTATCCAAATAAACATACACACACACACACAAAAAAAATTAGAGCAATTCAGTGAAGGGGCAAAGGAGAGGAAGAACAGCATCCTAGGTATGTAGGACAATCTATGCAAACATTCAGAGGCTACAGATGGATTTCTTGTACACAGAATATAAAATAATCTACTTTAACTTGTATCAGCAGGGGAGAGAGGGGAGGGAAATTTTATTAACCTGGAAAAAAACTTTGAATCCAGATAATGAAGGGCTTTAAATGCAAAACAATAATAATAATAATAATAATAAATTTTTTTAAAAACTTCACATTTCACCCTAGAAGACAAAGGGAGCCACTGAAGTTTCTTGAAAAAGGGAAATATTAAACAGAACTGACCATTTAGATTATCACTTTGTGGACTGTGAGGAAGGAAGGTGAATTGGAGAGGAGATAATAATGCTTCTAATTGAGAGAGGTCAAAGCCAAGATAGCAGACAGAAAGTACAAAGTTGCCTAACCTCTCCCCAGTTTCCCTCAGAAACAATGTTAAATCAAGACTCTAAATGAATTCTGGAACAATGGAAATCCCAAAAAAGATGGAGTGGAACAATTTTCCAGCTTAAAAAAACTTAGAAGGACTTCAGGAAAGGTCTGTTTCACTTGGATGGAATGGGAGTGCAGCCCAGCACAGATGGTGGCTGGGCAAGCAAGTGGGAGGCTTTAAGCCACAACACAGATCAGTCACCAAGGCCCCCTGGTCCTGGCTGTACAGGCCATTGGCACAGCAGGCCATCTCTGAAGTCTCCAGGGTCAGTGTAAAAGGCAAATTGCTAGCCCCAGAACTCAGGAAACAACAGTTACCACCAGTCTGGGCCACCCCAGAAAAGTAAGCAAGCCACTAGCACCTGAGGCCCATGAAACCAGTGACTATGCCCCTGGATCCCAGCACCAGATGGTAGGACAGTGCTGTTGTGCCCCAATAACAGAGCTCAACTTTAAAAGCCATGAAATAGGCCAAAAATGAGCAAAAAAAAAAAGAGCCTTGACCACAGAAAGCTACTATGGTGACAGAGAAGATCAAAAGATAAACTAAGAAGAGGACAGCATTGTCAAACTACCTACGTGTGAAACGTCCAAGGAGAATGTGAATTAGTCTCAAGGTCAAAAGAGCCTTTTGGAAGATCTCAAAAGGATTTTAAAAGCCAAATAAGAGGGGTAGGAGAAAGTTTAGGAAAAGAAATGAGAGGTATGCAAGAGAGGGTCAACAGCTTATAAAAGGAAGGACAAAAGTTGACTGAAGAAAACAATTCCTTAAAAAATACAATTAGTCAAATGGAAAAACAAGTACACTGAAGAAAACAACTCCTTATAAAGAAGAATTGGCCAAATTGAAAAGGACGTACAAAAGTTAATTGAAGAAAATAATTTCCTAAAAATTAGAAATGGGCAAGTGGAATTTAATGATTCTATGAGATATCAAACATAAGTAAAAAAAAAAATCAAAAGAATGAAAAAATGGAAGAAAAGGTAAAAAACAAAAACAAACAAAAAAAATCTGACTAGAAAAACAACTGACCTGGAAAATAGATCCAGGAGAAATAATTTGACAGTTATTGGACTATCTGAAGGTTATAATTAAAAAAAAGAGTCTGGATGACATCTTTCAAAAAATTATCAAGGAAAACTTCTCTGATATTTTGGAACCAGAGCATAAAATAGTCATTAAAAGAATTCATGACCACCTTCTGAAAGATATCCTGAAATGAAAACACTGAGGAATATTGTAGCCAAATTCCAGAATTATCAGATCAGGGAGAAAATACTATAAACAGCCAGAAAGAAACAATTTACATATCAAAGAGGCACAGTCAGGATTACACAACACTTAGCAACTTATACATCAAAGGATTTGAGTGGCTTGGAATATGATATTTCAGAAGGCAAAGGAGCTTGAATTACAACTAAGAATCAACTATCCAACAAAATTGAGCTTAAGTGAAATAGTGGACTTTCAAACTTTCCTGATGAAAAGACCAGAGAAAAACAGAAATTTCAATCTTCAAAAGAAGACTCAAGGAAAGCATTAAAAAAAAAGGAAATAGGAAAAAATGTTATTCAATAAAGTTAAACTGTTTACATCCATACTCAGGACAAAACTTGCAGCTCTTGCTAGCTCTGTATTAGGGCAGTTAGAAAAGATATCCATAGATAGAGGGTGTGGGTATAAGCTGACTTTGATGTGATGATACATAAAAATAAAAGAAGAGGTAAAAAAAAAGGATTGTACTGTGAGAATAAGAAAGGAGGATGTAGAATAGAGTCAATCATATCACATGAAAGGACACAAATGACTTATTACAGTAGAGGGAAAGAAAGAAGGGGGTGAGCTTTGTTTGAACCTTACCCTCATTAGATTCAACTCAAAGAGGGAATAATACACACACACACACACACACACACACACACACACACACATATACCCACACTTGCTTGAGTATAGAATGTTATCTTAGCCCTATAAGGAAGTAGGAGGGGGAAAGGTAAAGAAAAGGGAGGGGGGCTGAGAGAAAGGAGGGACAATTGAGGCAGGTGGTGGTCAGAAGCAAAACACTGTTATGAAGGGACAATGTGAAAGGAGAGAGAAAAGTATAACTAGACCTGGTGGGGTGGGAATAAATGAGGGGCAAATATACAGGTAGTAATCATAATTGTGAATGTGATGAATTCTTTTCACTAATTGTGAATGGGATAAACTCTTCCACAGAAAGGAAATAGATATCAGACTGGATTAAAAACTACGATTCTGCAACATGTTATTTGCAAGAAACACATTGAAGCAGAGAGATACATACAGAGTAAAGGTAAAAGGCTGGAGCAGAAAATATTATGCTTCTGCTGAAGGTAAGAAAAAAAAAGCAGGGGTAGCACTCCTGATCTTAGATGAACCAAAAGCAAAAAGAGATCTAATTAAAAGAGATAAGAAAGAAATCTACATATTGGTAAAAGGTATCATAGACAATGAAATAATATCAATATTAAATATACATGCACCAAATAGCAGAGCATCCATATTCTTAGAAGAGAAGTTAAGTGAGTTACAAAAAGAAATAGAATGCAAAACTATCCTAGTAGGGGGAACTCAACCTCCTCTTCTCAAAACTAGATAAGTCTAATCACAAAACAAACAAGAAAGAAGTTAA
Organism: Vombatus ursinus; assembly: GCF_900497805.2. Taxonomy (NCBI): domain Eukaryota; kingdom Metazoa; phylum Chordata; class Mammalia; order Diprotodontia; family Vombatidae; genus Vombatus; species Vombatus ursinus. The sequence continues at coordinate 8,076,865 of NW_020950792.1, read as the reverse complement.
GGAGGTGAATAGAATTTTAGAAAAGTTAGATATGACAGACCTCTGGAGAAGATTGAATGGGGATAGAAAGGAATATACCTTTTTTTCTAAGTGTTACATGGCATCTACACAAAATTTGACCATGTGTTAGGGTATAAAAACCTCAGAATCAAATACAGAAATACAGAAATATTAAATGAATCCTTTTCAGATAATGAAGTAAAAAAAAATACATGTAATGAAAGGCCATGGAAAGATAGACTAAAAATTAATTGGAAAGTAAATAATCTAATGCTAAAGAATGAGTGGATCAAACAACAAATCATAGAAATAATCAATAATTTCATCAAGTAGAAAGACAATAATGAACCATATACCAAACCTTATAAAATGCAGCCAAAGCTGTTCTTAGGGGAAAATTTTATAACTCTAAATGCTTACTTGAATAAAATAGAGAAAGAGTATTTTAATGAAATGGGAATACAAAAATCCCAGAGGTGGAGGCAAGGTGGCACAGTAAAAGCAATGACTTGCTTAAGTTCTTCCCCAAATTCCTCCATATACCTGTAAAAATGACTCTAACAAATTCTAGAGCACCAAAACTCACAAAAAGACAGAGTGAAACAAATTCCCAGCCCAAGACAACCTGGATGGTTGATGGGAAAGGTCTGTTGCACCAGGCTGAGAGAGGAGCACAAGCAGAATTGGCCAAATGGAAAAGGAAGTGCAAAAGCTCACTGAAGAAAATAATTTCTTAAAAATTAGAATGGAGCAAATGGAAGCTAATGATTCTATGAGAAATCAAGAAATTATAAAACAAAACCAAAAGAATGAAAAAATAGAAGATAATGTAAAACATCTCATTGGAAAAACAACTGACCTGGAAAATAGATCCAGGAGAGATAATTTTAAAATTATTGGAATACCTGAAAGCCATGATAAAAAAAAAAGGAGCCTAGACATCTATCTTACCCTACAAGAAAATAAGGGGAAGGGGATAAGAGAGGGGGAATGAGAGAAGGGAGGACAGATTGGGGGAGAAGGTAATCAGAAGCAAACACTTTCAAGGAGGGATTAGGTCAAAGGAAAGAATAGAATTAATGGGGGTGAAAGACAAGATAAGATGAAGGGAAATATACTTAGTCTCCTACAACATAACTATTATGGAAGTGTTTTGCATGACTATACATGTATAACCTTTATTGAATTGCTTGCCTTCTCAATGAGGGTGGGTGGGGAGGGAGGAAGGGAGAGAATTTAAAACTCAAAGTTTTAAAAACAAATGTTAAAAATTGTTTTTACATGCAACTGGGACATAAGATAGACAGGCAATGGGGTATAGAAATTTATCCTGCTCTACAGAAATTAGAAGGGGAAGAGGATAAAAGAAGGGGGCAGTGATAGAAAGGAGGGCATATTGGGGGAAAGGGTATTCAGAATGCACACTGTCTTTGGGTGGATTTAGGGGAGAAATGGGGAGAAAATTTGGAACTCAACATCTTGTGGAAATAAATGTCAAAAACTAAAAATAAATATTTTTTTTTAAAAAATGAATTGGGCATGCAACTAAAAAAAAACTAGAAAAAGAACAAATTAAAAATCCTCAATTAAATACCAAATTATAAATTTTGAAAACCAAAGTGGAGATTAATAAAATTGAAAATAAGAAAACTATTGAAATAATAAATAAAACTAAGAGCTGGTTTAATGAAAAGAATAAAATAGATAAACTTTTGATTAATTTGATTAAAAAAGAAAGAAAACATAATTACTAATATCAAAAATGAAAAGGGTAAATTCAACACCAATTGAAAGGAAATTAAAGCAAGAATTAGGAGCTATTTTGCCCAACTGTATGCCAATATATCTGACAATCTAAGTGAAATGAGTGAATATTTACAAAAATATAAATTGCCCAGATTAACAGATGTTTAATTGACCCCATTTTAGAAAAAGAAATTGAGCAAGCCATCAATGAACTCTCTAAGAAAAAAATCTCTAGGGTCAAGTGGATTTACAAGTGAATTATCCCAAACATTTAAAGAATAATTAATTCCAATACAACATAAACTATCTGGGAAAATAGTCAAAGGAGTTCTACCAAATTATTTTTATTGCACAAATATGATACTGATACCTAATGCAGTAAGAGCCAAAATAGAGAAAGAAAATTACAGACCTGTTTCTCTAATGAATATTGATGCAAAAGTTTTAAATAAAATATTAGCAAAGAGATTACAGCAATATATCACCTGGATAACACCAGAACACCACTAGGTGGGGTTTATACCAGGAATGGAGGGCTGGTTCAATATTAGGGAGAGTATCAGCATAACTGACTGTATCAATAATAAAACTAACAGATATCACATGATTATCTCAATAGATGCAGAAAAAAGCTTTTAACAAAATATAGCACCCATTCCTATTAAAAAAACACTAGAGAGCATAGGAATAAAGGCAGCATTCCTTAAAATGATAAGTAGTATTTATCTAAAAGTATCAGCAAGCATTATCTATAATGGGAATAAGCTAAGAAGCCTTCCCAATAAGATAGGGGTGAAACAAGGATGTTCATTATCACCACTATTATCCAATATTGTACTAAAAATGTTAGCTTTAACAATAAGAGAAGAAAAAGAAGGAATTAGAATAGTCAATGAGGAAACAAAACTATCACTCTTTGCAGATGATATGATGGTATATCTACAGAATACACTAAAAAAACTACTTGAAATAATTAACAATTTAGCAAAATTGCAGTACATAAAATAAATCCACATAAATCATTGGTTTTTCTATATAATACTAACAAAACCCAGTGGCAAGAGATAGAAGAAGAAATTTCACTTAAAATAACTGCAGATAACATAAAATATTTGGGAGTCTACCTGCCAAGACAAACCCAGAAACTGTATGAACACAATTACAGAACACTTCACACAAATAAAGTCAGATCTAAACAATTGAAAAAATATATATCAATTACTCATGGGTAAGCCAAGCCAATATAATAAAAATGACAATTCTAACTGAATGAATTTACTTATTAAGGGCTATACCAATCAAACTACCAAAATTATATTATAAAGTAAGGAAAAATGATAAAATTCATCTGGAAGGAAAAAAAAAGTCAAGAATACCAAGGAAATTAATGAAAAGAAATGCAAGAGAAATGGACTATCCATACCAAATCTAAAACTATATTTTAAAGTGACAATCATCAAAACTATTAGGTACTGGCTAAGAAACAGAGTGGTCGATAAGTAGGTTAGGTACACAAGACATAGTAGTAAATGACCATAGTAATCTATTATTTCATAAACCCAAAGACTCCAGTTTCTGGGATAAAAATTCACTATTTGACAAAAAGTGTTAGGAAAACTTGAAAATAGAATGGCAGAAACTAGGCAAAGACCAACATCTCATACCAAGATAAGGTCAAAATGGGTACATAATTTAGACATAAAGAATATAAACAAATTAAGAGAGCAAGGAATAGTTTACCTGTCATATCTGTGGAGGAGGAAGAATTTATGATTGAACAAGAGATAGAGAATATTACACAATGCAAAATGGATAATTTTGATTATGTTAAATGAAAACATTTTGATACAAACAAAACCATTGAAACTAAGATTAGGAGGGAAGCAGAAAGCTGAGAAACAATTTTTATATACCAATGTTTCTGATAAAAGTATCATTTCTCAAATATGTAGAGAACTGAGTCAAATTTATAAGAATACAAGTCATTCCCCAATTGATAAATGGTCAAAAGATAAGAAGAGGCAGTGTTCAGGTGAAGAAACTAAAGCTATCTATAGTCATATGAAGAAATGCTCTAAATTACTATTGATTAGAGAAATGCAAAACCACTATAAGGTCTGTATCCCAAAAAGATCATAAAAAAGGGAAAAGGAATCACATGTATAAAATATTTATATTAGCTTTTTTTCTGATGGCAAAGAATTAAACATCGAGGGGATGCCCATCAATTGGGGTGTGGCTAAACAAGTTGTGGTATATGAATGCAATGGAATACTATCGTGTTATAACAAATGATGAGCTGGCAGATTTCAGAAAAAACGTGGGAAAGCTTACATGAACTGAGTAAAGTTAGCAGAATCATGAGAACATTATGCACAGTTACCTCAACATTTCATGATGATCCGCTATGATAGACTTAGTTCTTTTCAGCAATACAATGATCTGAGACAATTCCAAAAGACTCATGATGGAAAATGGCATCTATATCTAGGGGAAAACTATGGAATCTGAATGCAGATCAAAGCTTACTGTTTTCATTGTTTTTCTTTCTTTCTTTTGCTTTTTCCCTTGTTGTTCTGATTCTTCTTTCACAATATGAATAACACAGGAATATATTTAATATGATTGTACATGTATAACCCATATCCATTTGCTTGGAGAGGGACAAGGGGAGGGTGGGAGAAAAAAATGTGAAACTCAAAATCTTATAAAAGTGGATGTTTAAAACAAAAAATCTAATAAATGTTTATGATTGATTGATTAAAATAGAATAACTTTAATACTGACCTCCCAGGGTTGTTGTGAGTTTGATATGAGGTAGTGCAAATGGAGGATCTTGCAGACTGTAAAGCTCTATTCAAATCCTTGCTAAAGAAAGAAGAAAGAAAGAGAAGTAGATGTTTCTGATTGAACATGAAGCTTCAATTAACACGGCTTTTAAAGTGTCTCTTTAGGGAAGGTCAATCAAGAAATACATCTTTCTTTCACATCACACATATAGTAAGCGTGTTTGAACATTTTAAAGAACACTGCAATTCTTCTTTAACTAACAGTCACAGGAGGCAAATTTTAATTAACCCATACAGTGACCTTGATATATATTTCATTAATTGAGAACAAATAGTGCAAATCTAGCTTTTTCTTTTAAAAATTAAAGTGCAAAATAGTGATGATCCAAACCTTCTAAACACTTTATAACAATAGAATAATTTGTACTGAATTGTAAAATGATAATAGTAACACAACAAACAATAGGACATCCAGATACTGTTTGTATGTCTAAATGACTTTCTTCTCCCTGGGTCTCAGTTTTCTCATTTACACAATAAGGAATTGGGACAACATGATTTCTAGCATCCCTTGCAGCTTTAAGTCTCTAGTCTTCTGATCCTATGGCCCCTGCTAGTTTTACAATTCTGTGATCCTATGAATCTATTTAAACAGCTGCTACTTTGAAAACTCTTTCCTTCAAGCTGAAACTATAATCCCATAAACAGGTTACACATAGAATATTCAAAAGTATTATTCTTTTATTTTTCTATTCTAAACACTTCATTTGGCTTTCAGTTTTGTGAATTAATTTTTTTTACTTCGTTTCTCAATAACATTATGACTGCTTTTACACACATATTTATTTAGTATAAATTAACCTTACAGGTAACAACTGTTAAACCAAACACACACCAAAAATACACATGAACTATAATGTTGCTACATATTTTGGATTTTAAGGAGAAAATTGGAAGATTTACAAGAAGGAAGGACTCTTTAGGTTAGCTAGTCAAAATAATTTTTATCAGTTTCTCAAATTTTGTTTATTTCAAATATATGGCTACAGCATATTCAGTAACTAAGAATCACTGATCACACTGCTTGCCCCAGAATAAAGGTATAATCCCTTATAATGTTATTGTGATTTGTAGTTTATAAATGGTTTCAACTTACACTCTCTCAATTTTCATATTAACCATGTAGTATAGCTGTACAAGCAGTATTTTGGGGATAATGGGGAGGAATCAACACATGATTTCATCCACAGAGAAACTTCTCCAATGTGAAAATTCCCTCGACTCAGACAAATGAGTTACATGTCTGCAACTTATATTCTTATAGAATTGTCTTGGTCACTAAGAGGTTAAGTGGTGTGTCAAAGCATATTTTTTGTTAAGAAGTACATTTTAAACCTGTATCTTCCTGACTACAAGTCTGGTTCTTTTTTTTTCCCCTAGGCTACATTAACTCCCATATAAATGATGAAATTGAACTCTAGAAAAGCTAAGTAACATTCTCAAGTCCACATGACTAGTAATTAACAGAGCTGGACTTAAACATATACCTTCTCTCTCTGGTCTAGTATGCTTTTTTCCCCTAGATGGATAAAACATAATATAATTTTAAAAGAACAATGTGATGGAAAAAGACACACTTAGGGGACTTCTCATTTGTCTGGGTCCACACACTAATACATTCCAGAAAGAGTTCTTTTTCATATCATACAAATGTAAAAAAAAAAAAAAAACAACTTGGAGCCATCATATTTGAATCAAGCATCTACTTTTATTGAGGCACAAAATTATTCATTGAGTGTGGCTTCCTTTATCTTTTCATCATCTAAAGAAATAAACATACTATCAATGTGTGGAGGTGGCCTATCAGATGTGAGGAGCTCTGAACACTAACTGGATAGGGCAACCTTTGTATATTCCACATTGATTATTCTCTTTTTCAAATACTCAAAGGTGTCTATACTTTAAGCCAGTTATCTGAGGAAAGTTCTTGGTATATTATACTGTTATTCAAGGTAGTCAACACATAACATATATATAGCTTTGATTATTTCCACGGAAGATCCAAGACCTCCACCAGCACCAGGAGGACTTCAGTCCAAAGCTCTCCCACCGATTTGTTCATAAACTAACATTTACCTATTTTGTGCAACACCTCATAGGAGCAAACACAGAGAGAAATTAGTCCCATACTTCAAAGAGACTAATGTCAGAAAAAAAAGTCCTAATAATTAGAACTATCTGAAATTGGAAATTATTGCCTCAGCAGGTAATGGATTGTCTTTCATAAGAGATCCTCAAGTTCAAACTGCTTGCCACTTGTAAAGTAAATTAAAAAGTATGAATTTCTTTGGGCTGGACTACATAGCATTCAGATCCTTTTCCAACTTTAAAACTATGGTTCTATGGTTTTTGCTGTGTGAATTGTTGGTTTGGGAACTTTAAAAATCTTAACAATAAGAGAAGCTGATGCATTCTGGGTATGTAGGCTCACAATTAAAGCTTTGTTATTTTTGTTTTGTTTTTGTTTTGTTTTTGTTTTTTTTTTTTGTAGGTACCACTGAGGAAAAATATACCATACATGAGGGAGAAATAGGCAGACTGTTCTCTTTTGACCATGAAAGCAAGGAAGATCACTCCAGAAACTAATCAGGTGGCAGAGATTTTGAAAGTTTTTTCTTTTAAAATGAGCAAGCAGGGGTCATTAAATTCAGTAAGGACAAAGTATTCTGCATTAAGTAGCTTTCCAGAAAACATGCATAAATGAGAGTGGGAAAGAGTTATAATTACCCTGCATTGTAAAGGCAGTCAGAGCATACTGCAGACAATATATTTTCTACAAGATTATTTTTGGCTCTTAAAATAGCATATTCCATAAGAAAATTATACTATGCTGTTTAAAATTTAGCTGAATTTAAGAATTCCTTGTGGTTTACTTCCCTTCCCTTAGATGAAAATTATTTCTCCCTCATCAGATCTCATAGTTTTTTATACTTTCTTTTGCCGTTGTATTCTAATTTGCATTATATTTATCCATATGCATTTCATCTCTCCCAAGTAAGATTATAATCTCTTTGAGGACAGGAAAATTGACTATGTGCTTGTCTCAGCACCTAGCAGTATGCATTCATGAACATGTAGTTGCTTAATGAGTGTCTGATAAAAGAATAATGAATTATATTGGTGCTTAATACAAGTGTGATGAATGTAAAATGTATCCATATGTATTTCACCTGAAGCACCATTGTTAAAAGTATAGAGTGTAGGATAGAGCCTAAAGCATTGATATTCATGCTCAGCTCTGAGGAGCTGTTATATGATTTGGCATTTGAGTAGGGAGATTTTATCTTTTTACACAATTTTTGTAATCTGTGGACTGGGAAGCAATGTGGTATTGTGGATGAAGGAACTCATGTTGGAGTCAGAAAGACCAGGGCTAATGACATACATTTGACTCATACTGCATAAATAGACAAATCACTTAACCCTATCATGATCCATTGCTAACTTTATAGGGACATAGGTATTAATAGATTTTAGTTCTTTGAAGACAGATACAATATAATCCACTTCTTTGTAACCCTCACAAAGGCTAGTAAAGTAGTGGGTATAAGCAAGTAGGAAGGAAGAAGGAAGGAAGGAAGGAAGGAAGGAAGGAAGGAAGGAAGGAAGGAAGGAAGGAAGGAAGGAAAGAAGGAAGGAAATAATGAAAAGAAAGAAGGGAAGAGAGGGAGGGAGGAGGGAAGGCTGAGAGGGAGAAAAGGAAAGAAAGAGGGAGGAAAGAAGAAAAGTAAGGAGGTAGGGAGGAAATAAGAGAGGGATGGAGGAAGAGCAGGAGGGAAGGAGGAAGAAAGGTAAGAAATAAGGGAAGCATGTAAGGAGGAAGGAAGAAAGGAAGAAGAGGGGAAGAAAGGAAAGAAGAAAGAAATGAAGGGAGGGAAGGTGAAAGAGAGGAAAGAAGGGCAGGAGGAAAGAAGGGAGAAAGGAAATAAAGAAAAGAAGTGAGGAAGGGAAAAGGAAGGGGGGATAAATGGAAGGAAGAAGACAAGGAGGGAGAGAGAGAGGGAAGAAGGAAGAAAGGATAGGAGGGTGGTAAAGGTGAGGGATAAATAGGTTTCCTCTATTTGATATAGGGGAATGCATATTATGGGTAACTTTTCTTTAATCCATACAAATGAATAATTACTATTTTTACTACAGATGACCTTGTTGAGGTGAAATCAGTTGGAAGTATGCCATGTAGACTACAGATTATAGCCCATTAGCAGTATCTTGTGTTTTATAGAGGCAGCTAAGTTGCTCACTAAATGGAGTGCTCAATGGGTGATTAGAAAGACCTGAGTTCAAATCCAGCCTCTGACACTTACTAGCTAAGAGACTCTGGTCAAGTCATTTATTTTGTCTACTCCAGTTTCCTAATCTGCACAATTTCAAAAATACTAACACCAACTCTCAGTGCTATTATGAAGACAAAATAGATACATTTTAAAATAATTTGCAAACCTTAAAATATCATATAAATGCTAGCTATCATAGGAAATATAGTCCATGGGTTATCTACATGCAGCCTTACTTTTAGGATTTCCCTTCAACTTACCTTCTCACACATATTATTACCTTATGTTAGCTGCTTCTACACAGATTTTATGGTATCCTATGGGATTAGCCTCTTCATGAGCTTCCACTTGTGTTCTGTGCATCAATAGTCAGTATATCAATGGTTTAAAAAAATTTACTAGGCTGTCATAGTAAAAGTAACCATGACATATCCCTTTCCCCAAACTTGGAATTAATTCTTCCCCAAATACACAGGAAGAGTGGGCATAAACTGAGAATACAATGGCAGTAAAGTATACATAATATGGATATGTTGCCATACAAATCACCCTTCTGGAACTGCAGGATCTTACAGTCATTTTTCTCATGAAGTCCTTTTGCAACCCCTTCATACTCCCCCTGAAAAATAGTCTAGAGGATAATGACTTTCTTATCTGGGCTCCCAGATTCTGCCCTTTCCCATCACACATCTCACAGTGAAAATTTTTAGGGCTAGCAATCTCCTGGAAGCAGAGTTGACTGTCTCTTTTGTTGCCAGAAATTCCATCCCTAAAATTTGCTTGAATGCTACATATCTGAGTTCATATATGGCTGGAAAAATGTATCTCTCTGTTTATTTTGTGATGCAATGTTTCCTTGTAGTGGGCTAATAGCTATGCTTCAAACTGTAATGGCCAATAGGATGGGGAGAAGAGAAAAATCCCCCTCTCCTATCCATCCCACTTTCCCCTCTCTACTTAGCCTCTCTTTACCACTCCTTCTTCCCTCTTTATCCTTTGCTATTATCTGATCTCAAAGGTCTTCTCCACAAGGCTGAGCCTGGACTAAGCTCACACAACTATTGAAGAACTCAGTCTTTTAGGGAGCATCAGGAATATGACCAACTAAACAAATTCAATGGTATTGCTCATTTCTATTTGATCAGATACAGGTTTTCAGATTTCATAAAAGGATAGCAGTTAACATCTTGTTAACACCCTGACAGTATATTGTAAATGATCTCATTCTGGTAGGCTTGTTAATTCATCAAAAATCTAGCTCATGTTGTAATATGTATATTTTCTCTACATTGCAATATGTAAAAAAAAAGTGTTCTCAACTCCAATGAATAAATATCATTGAATTTTGAGAAATATGCTTGCCAACATTTGGCTATGGACTTTTTAAGTCTTTTGTCTTTTATCAGCAAGATGTGTTTCACAGCCATATGGCACAGTAACCTGACTCACCTGAGCTCTCCTGTATTCCACTCCAAACAACTTTAAAATAATGCTTCAAAATGAATTCCAGAAATAGAACAACAAAAAAGGATGAGGTGAAACAATTGTCTATCCTAAGACAACTTAGAAGGTTGGCAGGAATGTTCTGTTTTACTGGGGTGAGAGAAGAGAGCAGTCCAGCACAAGCTGCCACAGCAAACCAGCAGCAGCTCTTGAGAACAACTGAATTGACATATATAGCTTCCAGAACTGTCAGCCTAGACACAGCAAGGGAATTGGACAACTGGTCAGAAGGAGATTGCAGGAGACCCTTTGCTGGCATTGGGTGTAGGACTAAATGGGTCACAGGCCCAGGGCAAGGAGGAGCAATAGCATATAACAGGGACCCTGGTCACAGTTCCAGGGCAGAAACGAGTGCTTGTGGTCAGTCACAGAAAAAAGCACAGACTAAGCGAGCAGTGACCACATTTCTCCATAGATCATATCACCTTGAAAGACCTAAAAACTTATAGTCCCCCAGAACTAGCTCTTAAAAGCAGCTGAAAAATAAAAACCTAAAGCATGGGACAGTGCCCAATGCACCCCAAGGGTAGAACCTAACTGTAATATAAATTTAAAATTCAAGAAATAGACTGGGGAAATGAACAAACAACAACAACGATGATGACAACAGTGATGAACCTGGCCATAAATGGTGACAGGTAAGATAAAAAGACAAACTCAAAAGAAGACAATAAAATCAAAGCAGATACATGAAAAACCTCAAAGAAAATGTGAATTGCTGTTTAGCCCAAAAAGAATTCCTGAAACAGCTCAAAAAATATTTTAAAAATCAGATAAATAAATGTAGAGGAAAAATTGTGGAAAGAGATGAGAGTGATGTAAGAAAATCATGAAAAAAGTCCAAAACTTGCTAAAGGATATATAAAAAATACTGAAGAAAATAACAATTAAAAAAAAAAAAGAATAGGTCAAATGGTTTAAGAGACACAAACATCCATGGAAGAGAAGAACTTCTTAAAATGTAGAATTAGCCAAATGGAAAAAAGGGGTAAAAGACCTTATTGAAGAAAGTAATTCCTTAAAAAAAATAATTAGGCAAATGGAAGCTAACGACTCCATGATATATCAAGAAACTATCAAACAAAGAGAATGAAAAAATAGAAAAAAAATGCGAAATAACTCACTGGAAAAACAATTGACCTGGAAAATAGGTTGAGGAGAGATAATGTAAGAATTACTGGGTTACCTGAAAGCCATGATTAAAATAAAAACCCAGATGTCATCTTTCAAGAAATTATCAAGGAAAACTGCCTTGATATTTTAGAGCCAGAAGGCAAAATAAAAATCAAAAGAGTCTACAAATCACCTCCTGAAAACGATCCTAAAATGAAAACTCCCAGGAAATTTATGGCCAAATTCCAGAGCTACCAGTTCAAGGAGAAAATATTGTAAGCAGCCAGAAAGAAACAACTCAAATATAATGGATCTACAGTCAGGCTACTACCAGATTTAGCAGTTTCTACATTAAAAGATTAGAGACCTTGGAATATGATATTCTGGAGGGCAAAGGAGCTAGGATTACAATCAAAAATCACCTACCACACAAAACTTAGAATAATCCTACTGTGGAAAAATATATTTTTAAGGAAATAGAGAACTTTCAAGCATTCCTGATGAAAAGACCAGAGCTAAATAGAAAATCTGCTCTCAAATACAAGATTAAAGAAAAGCATAATAAGATAAACATGAAAAAGAAACCATAAAAATTAATTTCAATAAAGTTAACCTGTTTACTTCATAGGAAGATGCTACATATAACTCCTAAGAACTTTATCACTAGTAGGGCACTTAGGCACAGATATGAGTTGATTATGATGGGATGCTATTTAAAAAAAAAAGGACAAAATTAAAGGGTTAGAAAGAGGGATGCACTGGGAGAAGGGGGGAGGATCAAGTAGAATAGGTAAATTATTTCTAGTGGTTTTTTTTATTGTTTTCAAAGAGGATCAATGATACCATGGGTGCCAACTTGACTTGCACATGAATTGGGTTTAAGTGAGGCAGAGTTGAACAGAGTTGACCACCTCTCTTCCAGAGTCATCAAAATTCAGTGGCAAGACAAAATTCAAGATAACTGGTGATAGCCTGGGATGCAATGGATGACTTTGGCATCTTTGATGTCTCTAAGCACTCCCCTATGCCTGCTTAATCTGCCTTCATGATTGTTGGAATAAATTATTCTCATCTGCTCATTCCTCCAGGGGCTCCAAGAGGCTGCAGCATGCATAGCAGCCTCACCTCAGTAAAACCATCTCAGCTGATGGACTAAACCAGATTGAGGGTAGCTAACAGGCCTCAATCCACCTATGAGTTCAGGGAGTGTCTACCTCAGGCATGTAAAGACTTCTGATAAAAAGGACAGATGAGAAAAATTTGTTCCAATGGCCATGATTTTATCTCACATAAAAAAGGTACAAAAGACTTTTTACAATAAAGAAGGTGGTGGGGTGGTAGACACTTGAACTTTACTGTCATTGGAATGTGCTCAAAGAAGGGATATCATACACGTTGGGGGGTATAGAAAGCCATCTTACTCTCTAGGGAAGTAGGAAGGTAAGGGGATAATAGAAGAGGATGCTAACAAAGGGAGGGCAGATTGGGAGAGGCAGCAGTCAGAAACAAAACACTTTTGAGAAGGGACAAGGTGAAAGGAGAGAGAGAGAGAGAATAGGACTAGGATGAAGGGAAATACATAGTAATCATAAGTGAAATATTTACTCCATATTTCTCTGACAAAGGCCTCATTTCTCAAATATATAAAGAACCGAGTCAAATTTTTAAGAATACAAGTTATTCCCCAATTGATAAATCGTCAGAAGATATGAATAGGCAGTTTTCAGAAGAAAAAATCAAAGGTATCTACAGTCATTTGAAAAGAATGGTCTAAATCACTATTATTAGAGAAATGCAAATTTAAAGAACCCTGAGGTACCACTTCATATCTATCAAATTGGCTAATATTACAAAAAAGGAAAATGACAAATTGTGAAGGGGATTTGGGAAAATTGTGCCACTAAAGCCTTGTTGATGGAGTTGTGAACTGATCCAACAATTGTGGAGAACAATTTGGAACTATGCCCAAAGGGTTATGAAACCATGTGTATTTTTTGACTCAGCAATACCATTACTAGGTCTTTATTCCAAGGGGATAAAAAGAGAAAGTACGTATATGGACAAAATTATTTATAGTTGCTTTCTTTGTGGTGGCAAAGAATTGGAAATTGAAGGTATGCCCATAGTTTGGCAAATGGCTGAACAAATTGTGGTATAGGTTTGTAGTGGAATACTATTGTACTATAAGAAATGTTAAGGGGGGCAGCTAGGTGGTGCAGTGGATAGACCACTGGCCCTGGAGTCAGGCGGACCTGAGTTCAAATCCAGCCTCAGACACATAACACTTACTAGCTGTGTGACCCTGGGCAAGTCACTTAACCCCAATTGCCTCGCCAAAAAAAAAAAAATGATAAGCAGGATGCTTTTGAAAAAATATGGAAAAACTTACATGAGTGAAGTAAACCCAGTCTGGACAACATTGTACCTACACAGTGACAGCAATATTGTACAATGATCAACTGTGAATGACTGAGCTATTTCTTAGCAACACTATCTACCATGCTATCCACTTACAGAAAAAGAACTATTACAGTCTGAATATAAACCAAAGGATATTTTTTTGAACTTTTATTTTTTTTTCCATTTTTGGTCTGTGGTTTTTTTTCTCACAACATGACTATTGTGAAAATACGTTTTGCATAACTGCACATGTATAACCTAATTAAATTGCTTGCCTTCTTAATGAGTGGGGAGAAAGGAAGGTAGAGAATTTGAACTTAAAATTTTTAAAAATGAATGTTAAAAATTTTGTATATGTAAATGAAAAAAAGCTGTATTTCGGTGTAAAAAATGGGACTTCAGTTTTTGTGAAATGTAAAACTTATTGAAATAAATTCATCTCTAGTTATACTTAGGTACCAGAGCGTGAAAATATACACTAAATTTATTTTATCTATACATTGAGAAGATGTTTGGAGCAAATAGGCTTAATTTGTAATGACAATTATTTGTGATAAATAAAAGGAAAAAAACTCCACACTAAGTTTTGTAAGGCATGAGCAATGACAGTGAAAAAGATTATTAAAAATCCCTCCGTCAGGTTATCCAGCATTATTTAGATACAATCAGGCCAGGCTTAAAGAAAATAGACTGAAGCTGTGATTAGATGACAGCAGTACAATTAGTTGCAAATTCAAGACATCAATGATGGGTTATAATAAGCACTTCTTAAACTGTGGGTCTTGATCCCATATGGGGCTGTGAAAAATTTGGCAACAGTAAAAGATTTCTGAACATGCAACTACCAAAAAATAATTAAAAATCAAATGCATAATGAATCCAAGGTGTTTCTGGCAGCATTTGCCCATGTTGTATCATACAACTTCACTGCAGTCTTGGTTCTGAATACTGCACTGTGCATGCCCTCAAGTCACACAGTGCCTACAAATGCTGCCAAAATGCGAAAAGGTGTATCTCAAGTGGAAAAAAGTGTAAGTCCTATGTGATACCATTTGTGTGGGACTTCCTAGAGCAATGACAGCTCCACAGCCCATCAATAGCTTAATAGATAAGTTAAGTCTTAGAGAATTCCCTGAGGTTTACTTAGGTTAACTGAGTTGCTCATGAAGTTGCAAGGTAACTAAACTAATTTAATCTACTTGGTCCTCTAGAAAGAGTGCTGAATTTGGAATCAAAGAACCTAGCTATGACATTTAATATCTGCTTGACCATGTGGCAGAGTCTAGAAGAGAAGTCTAGATTTGGAGTTGGAGGACCATATTCAAAAGCTAGTTTCCTTATCTATAAAATGAGAGGGGTTGGCCTCCAAGTTTATGTCCAGCTATGCCCTATGTCTTTGGTCCTATGATGTATCATTAATGAGTAAAAATAGAAAGAGAAGAAACATACTGGACTGTCAGGAGACTTCACAGAAAATCCATTCTGTGTTCAAGTAGTACTTGTGAAACATACTAGCTTTATTACCCCCTATCAAGTCACTTAATCATGTCGTGTCCCAGGTCACTTTCAAAGACAATTAAGTCCCACAATAGGTGCTAATTTACATAGATAAAGAAAGTTTCCTCACATACACAAAGCCTATATCAATGAAATGATAAGACCAGTGGGTGGTGGGGAGGTGAGGGCATATAGGAAGCAATGAGGGTGATAGGAGGTCTCAGGTAATTGAATGACTTTACGTCAGTTAAAATAAAGGCTTATGAATATTTTAAGACCTTTTTTTAAAACATAGAAATATGGAAATGGGAGTTGCTATTTTACCTTCAACATGTAAGAGAAGAGAATGTATCTATTTGATGTGTTAATCTATGAAATATCACTTGGTAGAGATAGGATCGGCTGTACCACATGATGAAAAGGACACTGGTTCTAGATTCAGAGGATGTGGGTTTGAAACCTATATCTTCCACCTACAACCTGTGTGACCTTGGATAACTCATGTCACTTCTCTGTCCATCAGGTTCCTGATTTGTAAAATGTAATTTTCACTAGATGACCTTGGTCAATACTGTATCCATGATTTTTGGAATCAGAAAGGAAGGTTTGAAGACCATTTGAGACCTATGGAACCTTAAGATAGAAAGATAACATCTTATCCTTGATTCTAGGTTCCCTACCTATAAAGGAGTTATTTTAATATCTGCTTCACAAGTTGCTGTGAAACAAACAAAAAAAATGTGGGGAGGGGACTTTATAAAATTTAAAAACTGGTTATTTTTAAGTCCTATGAAATCTACCTTATCACCTTTAAAATGAGAAGGATATGTGAACTCCCTACTTCTAACAGTACTATAAAGCTAATGTGAAATAAGATGTGAAGTTTTATAAATGCAATCTGTAATTATGATACAAGAGGCAACATAGAGTAATGGAAAAAGACCTAGCCTTGGAACTAGGAAGAAAACCTTCTGCGACCCTGGGCAAATCCCTTAACCTCTCAGTGCTCCAGGAAAAAAAAATTAAAACTATAGGTTACTTAGAATACCTATTGATCTTCAGAAGGAGATGGAATTCCCTCATCTGAATATTCTGTTTTGTTGAAATCCCAGGACCAGTTTCTATTTCTATCTCATAATTATAGTATCATCATCACTATATCCACCAACAAAATTGTTGTTAAACATATTAAACAGCATTGTTTCCAGACAACAGTCTCTGGAACATCACAGTCTTAATTTTTTCCCTTTGAGTTATGTGCATGGGAGAAATCTTTAATCCTTGATATGGAAATAGTTTTGTAGACAACATAAACTCAAGGTAAGTCCTAAGCCTTTTCAAGTCTCTCATAAAAATGTAAAAATGAAAGGTATTAAATTGAAATAATCCCACAGAAATCTAACCTTGAGCATAAAAAAATTTTGCTTTCAATATTGTTTGATGTGCATTATACCAAAATTTGATTGTAATCTCCTCTGCAATCTTATTAAAGTCACTTGTATGTATTTCTTTGCATTTTATGACTAAAATAATTGAATCTTTCTGTACCTTTGCTGAGAGTGGGCTAGTTAATTTATGCAAAAAGCTTGCCAACTCACGGTCTGTGGTAAGCAGATACAATTCTCACTGTGCTCTAGTGTTTTTCCACATTTTGCTATTTCAAATATGCTTACTTTTAACATTTTAATTACAGGATATTTCAACAAATAACACATACATAAATGAAAATTGTTACTATGTGGGGAAAGCAGACTATATTTTGAAGGAGAGAAGAAAATTGATAAACTATTAACCCAGACACATTTTTTTTTCTGTTTCTTTTCCCTCTTGACATTAATGGCAAAGGCCTCCTGCCTTGCTCCCATAACAATCTGTGCTATTATCTACTGTTTTACCACACAATTGTGTATACCAAACTGTGAACTGCCATCAAAACATGGTCAAACTGCAAAGTAGGTGGTGAGAATAGAATGTAATTTATTGATTAATTTTTTTTTCATTTCCATTATCCCTATGATAAATGCAGCTATTTGCTATATTTTGCAACAAATGTCTATAGGGTGTTCTGTCCAACTAAAAATAGTTGGGATATGAATGAATATGACATTGTTGTTTCTGTGCATTTTTCTTTGCCAATTCTGTAAATGGGGATTTAGAGTAACAGAACAGAATGTTCATTATTACAGGGTTAGAAGTGTGCTGCATGGAGCCCAGTGTGACCAACAAACTCAATTCCTTTCTTCTAGAAACCACTAGAAATTTGCACAGTAGCCCCATTGCCCCTATATCCTCCTTGCAACTCTGATCTCTTATTGTTTTCTACATTATCTACCATTCAGATTACAAGAGAAAAAAATATCCTTTTTTTCCCACTTGTTTTCTTACCTTGCTCCTTAGAAAAAGTATGCTTTTCTTAATGTTTCAAAGTTGTTATACTACTACACATTGCTGGGAAGTGGTGTGGAACAGTAGAAAGTGAATTGTATCTGAAAGTAGAAGACCTAGGTTCCAATCCAGACTCTGCTACAAATCATTTGTTTTGGTATGTGAAAAGATTGCTAACTGGGTTAAGAGGACCAGTTCTGAGACATTACTGGTGTGAAATAAATTGTTTAATCATCCTGGGCCACAGTTTTCTCATTGGTAAATGAAGTTGGACTACTTGACCTCTGAGGTCTCTTCCATCTCTAGATATTTTCTAAGCCTAAGTTTACAAACCTATAAAGTGAGAGGATTGGAATTAAAGAACTTTTCTAGATGTATCCCATCTGAGCTCAAAACCCTATGATTCTATGCAATCCTCCTATGTTCTGTTTATTTCTGTATCATACTATATATGTTTTTGCTTTGAAGATTCTTCTGCCAATGATGTTGTTATATATTTCTCCCTTTGACTTTAGCCCTTTTTATTCCTTTCTGTATGGAAACATAAGTATTTTGGTACTACAATCCTAGAAACTAGCCCTCTCTTTCTCCCTTGTCTCATTCCTTCTTCTTGGTTTGTCTACCATAAACAAAATTCCTCTAATTGATTTTTAGTGGCTTTTTCTGGGCTTGGTAATTAAATTAATTTCTCCTCCTAAAGCTATAGATTGATGCTGGGGCCTGTGGCCCCAGGAACACAAGGTTAGGTCTCCAGGGCTTCCCCTGGGCACTTGCTAGTGTGATAATCTACCCTATTTTGATATGATTTTGCATACTCATTCATAGGGTACTCTGAGAAGATGAATATGCATGACCCAGGGCTGATGGATACTAAAACAAATTCCTCCTCCCAACCTATCAGAATCACCTCCTTACCTACTCTAAATAAGACTCATTATATTCTCCTCATCTTAGGGGATATCTAGGTTAAAATTTTGACAAAGAAAAATAATCATTTAAACTGATTTAAAAAAAAACACCACCTCCCTACAGGTTACAGAATGTCGCTATAAGGATTGAGTTATTTAATTTGACTTTTTAATTAGACACCAATAATTTAGAAGAGCATAATGTTTTCTATAACATAATGTGTTTTATGCAAATTGGTTAAAAGAACAATAACATATACAAACCACAAGATAAGTTTTCTTTTTTAAGATGAAGAATGAAAATTGTGGCACCATAAAAAAGAATGGTATAGTTTTGTAGACAACATAAACTCATTTTTCTCATCTCATTATATGCGTGCACAAACACACACACACACACACATACACACACAAACACACCAAAAAATTAGGAAGAATAAAAGGAAATCCTTTTCCTTGGATTTGGCCTTCATTTGGATTCCATCCTTGTACTAGAAGTTCTGAAATACAAAAGTTTAGAGAAATTCCTTTAAGATACTCCCTCTCCCTCCAGAACTATTGGGGTTTGGCATAGTGAAAAAAGAAAAAGAAAAAGAAACCACTGACCCAGAGTCCTAGTCTAAGCCCTGTCACTCCTGACCAGGTGATAGCAACTTGTCATATAAATTTTCTGGGTATCAGTTTCCTCATTAGAATAATGAGATTCTATAGGTTGGCTGTATATGTGTATGTATGTATGCATGCATGTATGCATATGTATGATTATGCATGTATATATACTTATACATATAAAGTATTACATATTTGTAGAAATACAAGTTTTTTTCCCTGTTTTTGTAAAAATAAAGATTTTGGTTTTTTGGTAGGATACTTGCCAATACAAAAAACAAAAACTATAATAGAGTTAGTAATACTATAGCCTTTTCCTCCATAATGCAGTTTAAATATTCTGACTTCCAGGGGCAGCTAGGTGGCACAGTGGATAGAGCACAGGCCCTGAAGTCAAGAGGACCTGAGTTCAAATCCGTCCTCAGACCAAACACTTGACATTTACTAACTGTGTGACCCTGGGCAAGTCACTTAACCCCAATTGCCTAAAAAAAAGAAAGTCTGACTTCCTAACTCAGATTCTTGTATAGTTAGCCATAAAACAAACAAACAAAAACACTTTACAGAGCCATACTGAAGAAATAGTTTTAGAAAACAGCAAATCCCAATGTGGAGCCATCAGAACAGCAACCCTTTCACAGTACAACTATGAATCATTAAAACTAATGACCTTGATGCAAATTGTCCTAAGTTATTTATTAAACCAAAAAGGAATTTTATGAATAGAAATAGCTAATTATAAAGTTATTTCCAAAAAGTCCTACTCCCTTCCCTAATTTTGTTATAGAGGTGGCCCTGGGTTCTCAAAGACTATGCAAGCAGAATGTAAAGTCTGTCAGATTTTTACAAAATTGGAAAACCTTCCAGTATGGGTGTGGTAACAGATTTTTACCTGCTGCCCAAGAACCAGCTTTCCTAGACAGAGAGAGGTTTATCATCATCAGGTTGGCCCTTCAATGACAAATTCACTTGCCATGGTTATTTATAACCTCAATATAAAAAACCCTCATAGCTTACTATCACACAATGTTGCTGATACTGTATACAATGTTTTTCTGATTCTGCTCATTTCACTTTTTATCAGTTCACACAAGTCTTTTGAGGTTTTTCTGAAATCTGCCTGATCAGCATTTCTCATTGCACAATCATATTCCATTACATTCATGTACCACAGCTTGTGCAGTCATTCTCCAATTTATGGCCATCTCCTCAATTTCCAACATTTTCCACCATGAAAAGGGATGCTATAAATATTTTTGCACATGTAGGTCCTTTTGCCTTTTTTATGATCTCTTTGGGAAAGAGACTTAGTAACAGTATTGCTGGATAGGTATGCACAATTTGGTTGACCTTTGGGCATAGTTCCAAATTGCTTACTAGAATGGTTGGATCAGTTCACAACTCCACCAACTGTGTATTAGTGTCCTACATTTCCCCCCATACTCTTCAACATTCATCTTTTTTTTCTCATATTAGCCAATCTGATAGATGTGAAGTGGTACCTCACAGTTACTTTAGTTTGCATTTCTCTAATAAAATAGGATTTAGAGCACTTCTCATGCCTATACATAGCTCTGATTTCTTCATTTGAAAGCTTCCTACTCATTTCCTTTGACCATTTATCAAATGGGGAATGGTTTGGATTCTTATAAATTTGAATCAGTTCTATATATATATTTGAGAAATAAGGCCTTTATCAGAGACACTTACTGTAAAGATTGTTTCCCAGCTCTCTACTTTCCTTCTAATCTATGTTGTGTTGGTTTTCTTTGTGCAAAAGCTATTTATTTTAATATAATCAAAATTATCTATTTTATATTTCATAAAGTCTGTAACTCACTGACTTTCTCCTTTAAGAATCTAGATGCTTTTTCACTTGGTGCATATATGTTTAGGATTGATATTGCATCATTATCTATGGTACTTTTTAGCAAGATGTAGTTTCCTTCCTTATCTCTTTTAATTAGGTCTATTTTTGCTTTTACTTTGAGATCAGAACTGCTACCCCTGTTTTTATTTATTTCAACTGAAGCAAAATAGATTCTGTTCCAGCCCTTTACCTTTATTCTGTGTGTGTGTCTCTCTGCTTCAAGTATATTTGTTGTAAACAACATATTGTAGGATTCTGGCTTTTTTTAATCTACTCTGCTATCCACTTCCATTTTATGGGAGAGTTCATCCCATTCAAATTCATAGTTATAATTACTGTGTATTTCCCTCCATCCTAGTTCACCTCCTGTTTGTTCTCTCTCCTTTCACCCTTTCCCTCCTCAGCAGTATTTTGCTTCTGTCTACCACCACCCTGATCTACCCTCCCTTCTGTCAGTTCCCCCTACTTTATTTTTAATCTCCTCCCCTCCTACTTCCCTATCCAATAAGATAGAATTCTATATTCAACTGAGTGTGTATATTATTCTTTCTCTGAGCCAATACTGAAGAGAGTAAAGTTCAAGCAATGCCCAATGCCCACTCTCCCATCTTCCCCTCCAGTGTAACAGGTCTTTCCTGCTTCTTCATATGAAATAATTTATCAAATTTTCTACCTCTCCTTTCCTTCTACATCCAGTGTCCCCTCATTTTTCTCATACCTTAAGTAGTTTTATGTCATTCCCTTCAATTCACCTTATACCCATACCTCTGTCTATGTGTATTCCTTGTAGCTGTACTATTATAAAACAATTTTAAAAATTACAAGTATCATTTTCCTATGTAGGGTTGTAAACAGTTTAGCTCTACTTAATCCCTTATGTTTTCTTTTTCCTTTTTGCCTTCTCATATGTCTTGATATTGGAGATCAATTTTTTTTAATTTAATTCTGTTCTCCTTAGAAAAGCGTGAAATCCTTCTACTTCATTGAATGACCATTTTTTTCCCATGATGTATTATGCTTATTTCACCAGGAAAGTGATTCTTGGTTGTAGTCCTAGCTCTTTGCTTTCCAGAATATCATGGTCCATGACCTCTGATCTTTTAATGTTGCAGCTGCCAATTTTGTAAAAACCTAATTGTGGCTCCCAGATATTTGAATTGTTTCTTTCTCAACTCTTACATATTTTTTCCTTGACTTGACAGTTCTGAAATTTGACTATAATGTTCCTTGGAATTTTTATTTTGTGTTCTCTTTCCTGAGGTGATTGGTGGATTCTATCAATGTCTGTGTTACCTTCTTCTACCACGGTATCAGGGCAGTTTTCGTTGATAATTTCCTGAAAGATGCTGTCCAGGTCTTCCTTTTGATTACACCTTTCAGGTAGACCAATGATTCTGATATTGTCTCTCCTAGAACTGCTTTCCAGGTCAGTTGTTTTTTTTCCCATGAGGTATTTTACATTTTCTTCCATACTTTCATTCTTTTGAATTGGATTGATTCTTGATGTCTCATAGAGTCATTAGCTTCCATTTGCCCAATTTGAACTTTTAAGGAGTCATTTTCCTCAATTAGGTTTTTTTTTTTTACTTTCCTTTCTATTTGGCTAATTGTACTTTCTAAGGAGTTGTTTCCTTCAGAGAATTCTTGTATCTACATTTCCATTTGACCAATTCTACTTTTTAAGCAGTTGTTTCTTTTTTCCCAGTTGTTGACTCTTTTTTTTTTCATGATTCTCTTGCATCACACTCCTTTCTTTTCTATCTTTTGTTCTGTCTCTTATATGATTTTTAAGCTTCCTTGTGAACTCTTTCATGGGTTCTTTCTGGGCTTGAGACCACTTCTCATTTTTGCTTGAGGCTTCTCCCATAGGTGTTTTGACATTGTTGTCCTCTTCTGAGTTTTTGTCTTGATCTTCCCTGTCACCATAATAACTTTCTATGGTGAGGTCCTTTTTTGTTGTTGTTGTTTGCTCATCTTTCTTGGTCTTTTTCTTTTTTTAAAAAATTTGATCTCTGCTCCCTGGGTGAAAAGGGCCATGTCTTATTCTTCTTGTGCGAAGGACTATAGTCCCTGGCTATTTACCTGTTGCACTGATGTTGCCCTGAGGCCTCGAGGGGACCCTAGTGTCTGGTGCTGTGCTAAGGGGGTAGGGTGAGGGGTGTCTGGCACTGCTGGAGGCCATAGAGATCTGGCAGCTTACCTACTGTTGAGCCAGCATCCTAGGGCTGGTATCTAGGGTGTTCTGAGGCCAATGGGGTGTTTCTGCATTTCCTCAGGAATACACTGAAGCATGTGGAGGTCTGGCCACAGAAGGTTGCCTGTTTGCCTGGGGCTATGCTAAGCACATGGGAGTTCTCAGAGCTAGAGTCTGCCCCTTCTGCAGGCTATGCTGAGGTATGTGAGGTGTCCTTGTTTTAGCATTTGCCTGTTCCATCTGACTGGGGCTCAGCAATTACAACTGGTTTGCTGAGGTGGGGCTTCCTGCTGGTTGCTGAGATGCTTCTTGTCATGGACTGAACTCCTCTTCTATGCTAGTGAGACAGACCTTTCCTGTCAATTTTCCAAGTTTCTTGGACTTAAAGATTGTTTCCCTTCATCTTTTTGCTGGTTCTGCTGTTCCAAGATTTGTTCTGATGTGCTGTTTTTTTTGGAGGTGAATATGGAAGAGTTATTGTGATTTACCTCTTACCCCACCATCTTGGCTCTCAGAAGTTGTTTTCTAAAACAGAGTTACTTAAATTTTTTCCACTCATGCATTTCAGAAGTGTGGCCTGAGGGCATAAGCAGAGCAAAGTGCACATGCTTTGTGTTTAGAATCAAGGCTGCAATGAAGTTGCTTGATTGCAACATGGGCAAGCTCTGCCTTAAACACCTCAAATGAATTATGTGTTTAATTTTTAATTAATTTGGTCATTGCTCATTCAGAAACCTTTTACTGTTGCCATTTTTTTTTTTTTTTTTGCTTTTTGGTGAGGCAATCAGGGTGAAGTGATTTGCCCAGGGTCACATAGCTAGTAAGTGTCAAGTGTCTGAGACCAGATTTTAATTCAGGCCCTTCTGGCTCCAGGGCTGGTGCTCTATCCACTGCATCACCTAGCAACCCCTGTTGCTAAATTATTTTGTGACCCCATATGGGATTGTGACTCACAGTTTAAGAAGCACTAATCTAGAGCACCATATTTAGAGTCAGGGAAACCTGGGCTTTAATCTTGTTTCAGACATTGATTTAGTGTATGGCCGTAGAAACATCAAATAATCTCTCTGGGCCTCAGTTTCCTCATAAAATGAGGGAGTTAAATTTATGACTTCTAAGGTTTCTTTCAGGTTTAAACATCTATGATCCTATGACATAGATGCTATCTCAGTCTCTGTCACTTACTATCTTTTTGACCTTAGGAAAAGTTATTTAACCTCTCTGGGTTTCTGTTTATTTCATTTATAAAATAAGAGAGTGAGGGCTAGATTTTTTTTCTTCTAGGTTACTTTTCAGCTCTAAATCTATTATGAAGCTAAGATTTTCATAGGGCCTATTTCACATCCATATATAACTTCTTATGATAAATGAGACCAAAAATCATTAAAAAGTCCTTTAAATAAAAGGATTTCTCAAGTGTTCTCCCTTAAAGGGAAGATAAAGTATTTGATGAAGTTTGTTTCTTATCAAGAGTAGAATTAAATATCATTTCATAGGATGTTAGTGACTAGGTAAAAGAAACCATTCTTTGCCTCATTTCTCACCTAGCCTTAATCACTGAATAGACATTGCCCCAGTCAGACTGAGACCTAGGAAAGACCTTAGCTTAAAAAGTCCAAGGTTTCCCACTTCATCCAGGGCCATCTCTAGCCATCCTGATCTATATCTTACCATTGGTTCCAGATGGCTCCAGAGGATAAAGTGAGGCTGATGAGTTTGAGCAACACTCCCTAACTTAAATGCAATTCACCTACAAGTCATAGCATCACCTTCCTGATATCATGATCTTCTTCAAGAATGAAGGACAAACAACAACAACAAACAAATAGGCCACCATAAAGATTATGGCAGTTTATGTGTCAATCTCTGTGATATAGAAAAAGAAACAGAAACATTGTACTACAAACTTGGTAAGATTGTAGACACCAAGTTAACACCAATCTTAATGTTTGGTGACTTTAATGTAAATATAGTTATGAAGGATAGTAAAGAAAATATGGCAGAAAGTAGAGTTTAAGGTTAAAGATGAACGACCAGAGACCCATGCTATTCAGAACCTCCATTCCAACAAGATTTTCTTTTCAAAAAGATTCATAAAACTACACCAAACATAGTAAGCACTGCATAACCACCTCCTTTATCTCACTTTTTCACTCTCTCTCTCTGTCTCTCACTCTCTCTCTCTCTCTCTCTCTCTCACACACACACATACACACACACACACACACACACACAAACCTATTAATATCTTTAAAAATAGTTACTGGCTTTGGGAGAATTTTACAACCAACTGAATATGTGTAGTTATAACTTTGACTGTTTAGAGAAAAGGTCCAAATGAACATCTTATCAAAAGAAAGGACAGATAGGAGAAGATAGTGCATGAAAAAGAAATAGCACTGACCTATTAAGTAAACTGATGACTCTAAAACATGTGGAACATATTTAAAGACATTGATGGATTACTATCATGTCTTAAGGATGATAAGATAAATTCCATTGAAAATAACTACATAATTCATAAAATACTTCGAAGTTCATCTTCCAACAAGATTTACTAAATCTAACTACAAAGAACATTGTCAAAAACAAAGGGAAATTTAAATAATTAGAGAAAGATTCATTGCTTATGTTTGGGCCATAATGATATAATAAAAATGACAGTGCTACCTAAATATATGTATAGATTTAGTGGTATACCAATAAAATTTTGTGAAGAGATGCTTATAGAATTTGATAACATAATAACAAAATTCATGAGGAAGAACATAACTTCTATAAACTCAAATTAATTAATAAGAAAAAGTAGCAGTAAATAGGATATAACATTATCAGAACTAAGACTACATTATGAAATAGTCATCAATATTATTTGACCTTGACACTGCGTTAATAAAGAAGGAAAAAAAAACAGTACATAAGTGGAACTGACCAGTTTGCGCCTATCTTTATATTTTGCCAAAAGAATGTAAAAACAGCATCTTAGTGTTTGATTAATCTAAGGTTAAATTACTGTTGAAAGGACTCCCTTTTTGATGAAATCTGTCAGAGAAATTGAAAAGCAGTTACTTGGAAATTATATTTAAACCAACATCTTACCCCACAAACCATAATAATTTCAAATTGAATAAAAGGCCATATCATATTAAAATAAATAGAAATTGAGATAAGACACTTTTCATGATTTTGCCTGGGGGAGAATTCTCAATCACACAAGGGATAAATAGATTATAAAAGATAAAATACACAATTTGACTACATGAATTCTTTAAAAAAAAGTTTTACATGAACAAATTCATGTGAGATGCAATTGAATTAGAATAGAAATGGTAAGGAGGGAAAATGTCTCCATCAAATATCATTGATAAAAGGCTTTTATTCAAAATGTGTGGAGAACCGACACACATATTGACTAGCAAAAGCTATTCCTTAATAATAAGTCAAGAGAAGAGGAACAAATAGTTTAAAATTATGACTTCCTGAATAGATAATTAATTTTTGAAATGGGGGCTAGCATGCTTAGTTATTTGGTATTTCCAAGAAAGTCCACAATAGCAGTGGGAAATGGGTCTGCAATTACAATTTAATGAGGCACAGAGGGTACATGGACAAGTGGCTAATGGTATACAAAGGCAAATAGTGCAGCAACAACAGGGAGATGGGAATAGTGAAGGGAAGCTAAAAACATGATGAAGAGAATGGAAAGGGAAAGAAGCATAGTATATTTTTCACATAACCATGGATAAGAGTCAGGAGCT
This sequence comes from Vombatus ursinus, assembly GCF_900497805.2. Lineage (NCBI taxonomy): Eukaryota > Metazoa > Chordata > Mammalia > Diprotodontia > Vombatidae > Vombatus > Vombatus ursinus. The sequence continues at coordinate 8,049,759 of NW_020950792.1, read as the reverse complement.
GTAGATAGAGCGGATCTGATGGAGATGGAAGAGTGCTTGGTGGAACTGGTGTTTGAGATCTTATTTTATAAGGTTTTTTTTGAGGGGAGAACAGAATACCTCTTATCTGTGCCACCTTGGGATTAGTTCATTAACACATTCAAATCATCTCAAAGTCATCAGTAAAGAATTAGAGTTAATAAATCCATGTTATCTCAAAATTAGCAGCTTTTGAAGTTCTGCTGGTCTGGAACTTTGGAGGTATGGCATTTGTCAGAGATTCACATATTATAGGATTAGAATGACCTGTCAGTGGCACACAGATGGCTTCTGCTGATTCAACACGTATTACCAGGATGTGGATTTTGGTTAATATATGATACAATTTGAAAATTATGCTACTTTGATTTTTTGTATGGTTTGTCTTTGACTTCCAGATTCCCCTTTGCATACTTACTCCCTGATACTGCCCCTTTAAACTGACTATTTATAAACTCACTGCTTATCAGAAGAGGGGAAGGTGATGAGGGAGACCAGAAAAATTTTAACACGCTTGCATACCATTAATAAATATACAAAGTCATGCCCCAAATTATGAATAGCAAATTTCAAAAATTAATATCACTTTCAAAAATTATGAAGCAAGCTGTACCACTTTAGCACCTCACAAAAGGACAAAAATGAGAAGTTAATTCTGTAGAGGCAAAGGAAAGAGACACTGCTGTCCCATTGGTGAAGTTATTAAATTGTTATTTTCATTGTCAGCTACTGACCTCCTACTCTCAATGTACCAAACTCTGAAATATTCCTCTTCGATAATAACCTCTTATTCCTATGAACTTATTGCAATCTACCAATAAACCATCATTTGTTCAGTACTTTGCTACAAAATGATTATAATGAAGCAACCTCAGATATCAAAGAGCTTATTTCTATCAGGGGATGCAACATGCAAATAGTAAAGCATACACAAAATAAATACAAAATATATTTTATTACTCCATATGTATTCTTTTGTATCAAAGTTTTCTCTCTATTCTTAGACAATTAGTCCTTTTTTTCCTGTTATCTCTCACTTTCTTCCATACAAATTCTTGACCCAATGGACATTCACTTCACTAATGCTTTGAATTCCTTTGCTCCTTTGGCTATCACCATTTTGATAGTGCTAACTCAGTACCCTGAAAAGCACACCATCTGCTTGTACAACTTCCATCACCCAAACTACAATACTGAGATTGAGCTGGCTTGGACCATAACATAGTTATCCTATTTGACTTCAAGTATGCCCTCAATGTTCCATGGTCATGCTATTAGTCCTCTATTAACTTTCTATGAAATCTCAACAATAAATCTTCTGAACTTTCTCTTACTGCCTCAAGCCCATAATTTTACTCAGTCTCCTGCTTCTCATTCCCATCAAGTGATTTCATTCACTACTTTACTGAGAAGATTGAGGCCATCTTACATGAACTCTCTGTGTTCAAGAGTCATCAGAGTGCCATGGTGGGGGGGAAGAAGTACTGAATTCAGAGTCAAAATTGTATTTCAAACAGGATTATAGGATCACGGAATAGGAAGAGGATTTAGAAGTCATCAAATATGATCACCTATTTTGCAGATAAGGTGAAGTCCACTCAGGTTTAGTGCTTGTTCATAATCATACGGTTAGTTAGTGGCTGAAGCAGGATTAGAGACCAACTCTGCTATTTACAATTTGTATATGAAAATCACTTCATTTCTCCCCTGCTGTCTTCACATCTTTAAAAGAAGAAATAATGAATTTCACCCCATACTTTCAATAAATTGTCAGTCCTGTTGTTTCTATGACAGCCATACTTTCCCTGTGCACCTCTCCAGTCCCACTGAAATCAAACAAGTTTGAGCCCTCATTTCAGCCATCCTACTATTATAATCTTTTATACTATTATAATCTTTTAGCATAACCCCTCTACATATCATCATTTTAATGTATTTTTCCAACAACATGCACAAACAATGTCTAACATTTGGTTTTCAAATTTTTAGTTCCAAATATTCTCCCTCCCACCCTCCCTCCCTTCCTCCTTCCTATTCCCCTCACTGAGAAGGCAAGAATTTTGATATAGGTTATACACATACAATGTATACACATACAGTGTATATAAAACATATCTCCATATTAGTCATGATGTAAGAGAAAATATAGACAACAAAAAGAAAAAAAAAAAGAAAGGAAAGAAAGTATGTGTCAATCTGAATTCAGATTCCATCAGTTCTTTCTCTAGAGGTAGGTATCTCCTCAATTTCCAGTTCTTTGTCATTTCAAAAAGAGCTGCTACAAATATTTTAGAACATGTAAATTCTGTTCCTTTTTTCCTCATCACCTTGGGAAACAGGCCTAAAGTAGTACTGCTCGGTCAAAGGGTATACAAAATTTTATCACTCTCTAGGAATAATTCCAGATTGTTCTCCAAAATGGTTGTATCAGTTCACAGTTCCACCAACAGTGTAATAATGTTCCAATTTGTCCACAACCCCTCCAACATTTGTCATTTTCCTCTTCTAGCATTTTAGGCAAACTGATAGGTGTGATATGATATCTCAAAGTTGTTTTAATTTGCATTTCTTTATTCAATAATGATTTAGAGAATTTTTTCATGTGACTATATATAGTTTTGACTTCATCAAAAAACTACCTGTTCATGGAATGTAAATAATTTAAGCTCATTAAATCCCTTATGATTTCTCTTTCCTGCTTACTTTTTTATATTCTCTTTAGTCTTGTATCTGAGAGTCAAATTTTCTCTTCACCTCTGATCTTTTCATTAGGAATGCTTGAAAATCCTCCATTTCATTAAATGTCAATTTTTTAAAATTATCTTGTATTACTTTGTATTTACTTAAGTTTCTTCTGGGATTACCTTCAATTTACCCTGTATATGTCCTATATGTGCATAGTTGTTTGTATGTTGTTCCCTCCTTTGGAAATAGCTTCTTAGTGTCTGGCACATGATAATTTAATAAGTATTTGTTGTCAAAACTTGACATAGTTATAGTATCATACATTTAGAACTACAAGGGACCAAAGAAAGACCATCTAATATGCCTCCCTTCCCCCACCACTCAGTCATTCCTAGACAGTTAAAGTAACTTTCCCATTGTCATACACATAGTAAGTGACAGAAAAAGCATTTGAACACTTTTTGACTCAAATGTTTCACATTTTCTTTGTGTATAGGATTTCTACATTCCTCCCTCCATTTTTCATCAAGTAGTATACTGGATTTCTTCATCATGCCCCAGTAACTTCTTCATCTTAAAAAATCATTTTGGCCTTTGAATTTACACCTTAGTAGTACCCTCCACCATTGCAGGCACTCCCTCTGATTGTATGACTTTTCTTACAACCTCCATTTAAGGAGGGTGCCCAGGCCAGCTATGTCTTCATTTCTCACTAGACTTCACTCTGGACATCACCATGCTCCCCACCTCTGCCTAGCTACCTTTTCTCCCCCTTCCCACCCTTTCCAGTTTCCTTTTATGTGTTATCTTTACCTATTAGAATATAAATCCTTTGAGGGCAGAGACAGAATTTTTGCTTGTGTTTGTATTCTCAGCACTTCCCAGCAAAGGAAGATAAAAATCAGTTGGGGATTTAGAAATAAACACTGATTTATTCTCCTATTCAGAGATCAGTGACAAAGGTGGAAAGAGAAGTACATTAAATACCTGGGATGTAGAGATGGAGGTGTAGCATTAACAAAGGGAAAGGTTATAGAAAGTGAAGGTCTTAAACATTGACAGAAACATTTTTCATGTTTCACAATTTTGGCCTTCACTTATTCCTGACTAAGATAAATTAGAAAATTCCTAACTAAAAAAGTTAAGCATCTGTAGCCAGCTTGCTTAATTTACTTCTTTTTCTCTCTGTGGTCAAATGCTCTATCTTTTCTGTTTCAATTAAGTCAACTAATTATTTATTCTTTATTTATGTGTGCTCTTGTGGTAGCTTTTCCAAACTTTTAGAAATGAAATGAAACAGTATTTCCCTCCTCCTCACTGCAAAATCATTAGATGATTATCAGCCAGCCTCAATTTAAACACTTTCAATAATGGTAAATTCTTGTGTCTGTGCCAATGTCAATGATTTTCTACAGAGTTAGGAAATTATAATTTCTTTAAAACTAGAAAAAAAGATGCAATTCGATACATCTCATACAGAAATTCATGCTGTTATCTACAGAACATCAAAATCATAAGCATTATGATTATAATACTAATTATGTAAATGTGGTTTAAGTAAATAATAAAAAATCTAAATAAATACTAGGTTTGCTAAAGACATGGAGTAAAAATAATAACATATACACTTGTGTATATGTTTGTGATATGTATAATCCTTTGTGGTTGCCAAATACTTTACATATGTTATTCCAAATAGAAGGGAGATAGTACAAATATCATTAGTACATTTTTATGTTTGAGAAAACTGAGGTTCTATTCCAAATTAAGTAACTTGTTCAAGGTTACATAGTTAATAAGTAAAAGATCCATGACTGATATAGATGGACATGTGCTATACAGTATTATCTCTGGTAGTAGAAGTAGACTCAAAAATAGGTAATCATTTTAGCACAGCAAAGGAAGTCTAATTGGATACTCAAATTAATCTTTAAATTAGCTTTTTCTCCTTTCTTTTTCTCATTAAATTCCCCATACTTCATTGTATTTCATGATTAGTTAATCAGTATTAGTCTGATTACTTTACAAGCAAATCAGTGGACTCCATGTTCCACACTTTGGAGGAGAAGACTCAATTTAGAGCTCTGGTCTATAGCAACCTGAGATCTGGTACAAGCCTACAGGGTCCTGGGGTTTTAGAGAACACCAAGGCAGATGAATAAAGCACAGATGGTCTTTATTCAATGTAGAATATCAAATAATTTTATTAAGTTGTCAATCTATGACTTAAAAGCTCACAGATTTTCAAAAATGAGTTAAATATAGTTGACTTTGAAAATTAACACTTGTGAGAATGGTAAACAATTGATTTTAGTGCTATTAGGTTGAATATTCTGATTCAAGATAAATGTCATCTCTGTTGACAGTTTTGCAAACATCTTTAATAAATATATAATTTTCACTTATATGAGTTCAGTTTCTACAATTTCTTCCTTGAAAGATTAATTTAATGGATGGCTTATGCTTTTTTTTTTAAATTTAATACTTAGTTCTGCCTTTTAAAAGGAGATGACAACAAATGTCTAGTATCTAGTCTATGCCCCCTTGGGATAAAGAGTAGTGTTGTTCAAGGTTATTCTCCTCAGTGATATGCTTGTTTCTTTTTTTTTCATGGTTTTCTAAATGTAAAAATGTACTTTCATAAAAGCAAAGGCTGAAGCACAGACGTTTTTGCTCATGGGACGTGGCTATAAATTGCATTGGTGTAGAATTTGTATTAAACACTTCAAATAAAATCTATTCATGAAATTCATATACAAACTATTGACTATAGCCCATGGATTTCTTTTTAAGTGTAAACACCAATTTAATTTAATACTAGCCCTCCCTTTTATATCTTTCTTGTCAATTCAGTGGTTTTCCACAGCTTTTGTTTAAGTTTATTATATTATGGGTGTGCTCAAAGTTTTTTGTTTGCTTTGTTTTGGAGCCAATTATAGGTGATGAAGTGAAAAAGAGAGAGAAGCCATAGGGCTGCCATCTGGATAGACTGTGAATTTCAGGATGTAGATGAAGATAAAGGAAAAGTGGTGAATTCCATGGGGTGGGTGGAGAGTGAAGGAAGACATAGAGAAAAGCAGCATTTTATTGTGTAGGTAATGCAAGTTGTTGTGGTTGCTTCTTCTTCATTTTTTTTTGGCAAAGCAATTGAGGTTAAGTGACTTGCCCAGAGTCACACAGCTAGTAAGTGTTATGTGTCTGAGGTCAGATTTGAACTCAGGTCCTCCTGACTCCAGAACTGATGCTCTATTCATTGCACCACCCAGCTGCCCCTTTGTTCTTCATTTTCAAAGGGGACTGATGACTTCACTGGTAACATCTTGACCTGTACATGAATTGAATTTAAGTGAGGCAGAGTTGCACCAAGCTATCAGCCTTTCTCCTCCTGATACATTGAAGTCTAGTAGCAGTACAAAAATCAAGACAACAGGTGATAGCCCAGGATGCGGGGGATGACCTTTGCATTTTCAATGACTGACTAAGCTCATTTCTCTCACCCACCTATTCTGTGGGGGAAAGTCTTTATATGCTTGGGGTAGACACCCCCCTAATTCACTGACAGGTTTGAAGGCTATCAGTTACCCTCAATCTTGTTTAGCCCATCTGCTGAGACAATTAACAAGAGTGTGGCTGCTGTGAATGCTACAGCTTCTTGGAACCACAGATGAGGGTTGGATGACAGGTGGACACCAAAGGTGGATAAGTAGCACTGAAGAGGTCTTGGTAAGCCCTCACACCAGAGGTGCTAGTCTTCCTGAATACCTCATAGAATATATGAGTTAATAGGGTACTGCTGATGTGTTTAAAGAAAAAAGGAGTATGATTAGAGCCAAGCATTAGAAAGATTATGCTAGTGACATGGTATAGGATGGAATGTGGTAGTGAGGTAATAGAGGCAAGGAGGCTAACTAAAGTGGTATTTCCAGTTATAGGTGTGAAGACCTTGCATTAGGGACATGTCAAGAGAAATGGGAGTGAAAGAGTGGTGGTAAGAAACATTAGGAAGGCAAAATTGGTGTGACATGCTTACTAATTAGACGTTTAGGCAAAAGAAGAGAGAGGATTTGAAAATAACACAAAGTTCCAGGTGAGTGGGTAAAACATGATACTATTGCAAAAACAGGGAAAATATGATGAATGAATGAAAAAGCATTTACTGAGTGCATATTACATGATATACACTGTGCTAAGGACTAAGGATACAAGTACATTCTTACAGGGAAAAGTAACATATCAGTAATGGACACTGGCTAAGAATCAGGTAACTTTAGTCCCGATCCAGCCACAGATACTGGGTGACAATTGAAAAGTAATTTAACTTCTTGATTCCTCACTTTCCTTAGCTAAAAATAAGAAGATAAGCCTTGATGGCTTAAAATAGTCATATATAAATCTAACTATATGATATTAAGAGATTATGAGGGTGAAGCTGGATATTAAACATTAAGACCTTGTGGACTAGTGGATTTAAAAGAATATCTTGAAACTTACAAGTTGACACTGAAAAAAAGTTTTTTCATAGTAAATCCCACTATGAAGGGCAGTCAGAATTGGCTTACAACCCTGGGGCTTCTAGCAGCCACGATGGTGGACCAAGCAGTGAATTCCTGTAATTCTCCCATATTTTTCTCCAAACAACCATAATGGAGACCCAGAACAAATCCTGGAATAGTGCAACCAGCAAAAAGATGCAGTGAAACAGTCTTTTAGCTCAAGAAACTTGGACGATCAGCAAGAAAGGTCCACATCACTCAGGTAAAAGGGGAGCACTGTCCAGGACAGGAAGTGTCCCACCAAACCAATAGCAAGTTCCACCTCAGCAAACCAGTGGAACACCTTGAGCTCCAGTGTGATGAAGTGGGCAAATGCCAACACCAGGGCCCTCTTATGCCTTATCATAGCCAGAACTGGCAGACTCCAGTTCTGAGAACCACCACCTGCTTCAGCACAGCCCAGAGCAAAAAGGCAGCCTTCAGTGCCCAGACCTCCATGTGCTTCAGTATAGCCTCAGTAAAATGCCCCACCAGGTTGGACCACATGCCAAAAACCACCACCAGGTCCCCAGCTCAGCACCAAGAAAGCTGCCAGACCTCTATAGCCTCCAGTAGCACCAAACATCCCCACCTTACCTCCTCAGCATAGCACCAAACATGAGGATCCCCTGGGGGCCTCAGGGCAACATCAATGAAACACTAAGTAAATAGCCAGGGACTACAGCCCCTGGTACAAGATGTCTAAGATAGAGCATATTCCAACCTGAGAATAGAGATCAATTTAAAAAGAAAGAAAAAAAGGTAAAAAAAAGATGAGAAAAAAAAGAATCTGTTCATAAAAAATTATTATGATGACAGAGAAGACCAAGACACAAACTCAGAAGAGGACAAAATGTCAAAATACCTAGGAGCAATCACCAAACAAAAACAAAAAGTGGTTTCAAATCCAGAAAAAAAAACTCATGAAAGCTCACAAAGGTGCTTAAAAATCACATAAGAGAAGTAGATGAAAAGATGGGAAAAGAAATGAGAGTGATGGAAAAAATTATGAAAAAAAGAGTCAGCAGCCTGGAAAATTGCTTAAAAAGTAGAATTAGTCAAATCCATGAAGAAAACAACTCCTCTTTTTTGGGGGCAAAGAATTGGAAATTGAGGGGATGCCCATCAATTAGGAAGTGGCTGGAAAATGTTCTGGTATATGAATGTAATGAAATACTATTGTTCTATAAGAAATGATGAACAGGCAGATTTCAGAAAAAACCTGGAAAGACTTACATGAACTGATGCTGAGTGAAGTGAACAGAATCAGGAGAACATTGTATACAGTAAAAGGAACATTATGCAAGGACCAACTCTGATAAACTTAGCTATTCTCAGCAATACAATGATCTAAGGCAATTCCATGAGGCCCAAGATGGAATATGCTATTCATATCCAGAGAAAGAACTATGAAGTCTGATTTCAGATCAAGGCACACTATTTTCTCTCTCTTTTTTTTCTTTCTCATGGTTTTGCCCTTTTGTTCTGATTCTTCTTTCATAACATGAAATATGTTTAATATGATTGTACATACATAGCCTATATCAGACTGCATGCCATCTTGGGGATGAAGGAAGGAAGGAAGGGAAAGGGGAGGGGAGGAAGGGAGAAAAATTTTAGAGCTCAAAATCTTGTAAAAGAGAATCTTGAAAACTAAAATAAATGAAAAGGTAAAAAAGAAAGATAGAAAACAATTCCTTAAAGAGTACAATTGGCCAAATTGGGGGGGGGGTGTATGAAAGCTAACTGAGGAAAACACCACCTCAAAAGTTAGAAAAGGGGAAGTAGAAGCTAATGACTCTATGAGACATCAAGAATCAATCAAACAAATTCAAAATAATGAAAAATGGAAGAAAATTTAAAATATCTCATGGGAAAAAAAAATTGACCTGGAAAATAGATTCAGGAGAGACAATATCAGAATCATTGGGCTACCTGAAAGCCATAATCAAAAGGAGGGCTTGGACAGCAACTTCCAAGAAATTATGAAGGAAAACTGCCCTGATGTTCTGGAAACAGAGGGCTAAACAGGCATTGAAAAAATCCACTAATCACTTCAGGAAAGCAATTCACCCCCCCCCCCAAAAAAAAAAAAAACAGAACTCCAAGGAACATTATAGCCAAATTTCAGAACTATCTGGTCAAGGAAAAAAAAATATTGCAAATGGTCAGAAAGAAACAATTCAAATATCAGGGAGTCACAACCAGATTTACAAAGGACTTGGCAGCTGCAACATTAAAGAATCAGAAGTCATGAAACATGATATTCTGGAAGGCAAAGAAACTAGGACCACAATCAAAAATCACTCACCCAGCAAAATTAAGCCTAATACATCAAAAGGGGAAAAAATGGTCATTCAACAAAATAGGAGTTCAAGCTTTCATAAGAAAAAGACCAGAAGTAAACCAAAAATTTGAACTCCAACATCAAGACCCAAGAGGAGCATAAACTGGTAAAAGGGGAAAAGAAAGCATAAGGGATTCAATAGAGCTAAACTATTTACATCCTTACATAGTAACATGATATTTGTAATTCTTAAAAAAAAGTAAAATCTTTCTAAGTTGTACTGATAGTACAACTAGAAGGAACATATGTAGACAGAGGGTACAGATACAAGATGATTTTGAAGTAATGACATAAAAAAATAAGAGATGAGAAAGAATAGTCCACTGGGTGTAGAGGGAAGGGAGAAGTAGAATAGGTGTAAATTATTTCACATGAAGAGGTGTAAAAGACCTATTACATTGGAGGGGAAGATGGGAGGGTGGGCAATAGATATCACTTGAACCTTACTATCATCAGTATTGGCTCACATAGGGAATGATATAAACCATTGGTTGAATATAGAAATTTATCTTACTCTTCAGGGAAGTAGGAGAGGAGGAAATCAAGTAAAGTGGAGGTGGAGACTGACAGAAGGGAAAGTAGATCAGGGGAGGTGGTAGACAGGAGCAAAACAATGATGAGTATGGAAAAGGTGAAAGGAGAGAGGTAATAGACAGGAGGAAGAATAGAAAGGAGGGAAATACACAAGTAATAATCAAAACTGTAACGTGAATAGGGTGAACACTCTCAAAAAATGGAAGCAGATCAAAAACCAGAATCCTACCATATGCTATTTACAAGAAACACACTGGAAGCAGAGAGACACACACAGAGTAAAGATAAGAGGCTGGAGTATAATCTATTATGCTTTAGCTGAAGTAACAAAAAATAAAAAAAAACAGGGGTAGCAATCCTGATCTCAAAGTAAAAGCAAAATGGAGCAATATCAATACTAAACATATACACACCAAGGTGTATAGCATCCAAATTCTTAAAGGAGAAGTTAAATGAGTTATAGAAAGATGTGGATAGCAAAACTGTACTAGTGGGAGACCTCAACTCTCCCCTCTCAGAACCTGATAAATTCAACCAAAAAGATAAATGAGAAAGAAACTAAGGAGTTAAAGAGCTTATTTAAAAAGTTAGATATGACAGTCCTTTGGTATGATGTAGATATAAAGGGTGATTAGTCTACCTGTCAGATTTATGGGGAGGGGGAAAATTCATGACCAACCTAGAAACAGAGAGAATTACAAAATGTAAAATATATAATTTTGATTACATTAAATTAAACAAAAAACTTTTGTGCAAACAAAACCAATGCAACAAGATTAGAAGGAAAGCAGAAAGATGGGATACAAATCTACAAGAATACAAGCCATTCCCCAATTGATAAAGGGTCAAAGGATATGAACAAGCAGTTTTCCGATGAAGAAATCAAAGCTACCTATAGGCATATGAAGATGTACACTAGATCATTTTTGATTAGAGAAATGCAAATTAAAATAACTCTGAGGTACCACCTCATAACTATCACATTGGCTAATATGATACACAAAAGAAAAATGATAAATGCTGGAGAAGATGTGGGGAAATTGGGACACTAATGCAGTGTAGGTTGAGTTATGAACTGATCCAATCTTTCTGGAGAACAATTTGGAACTATGCCCAAAGGTCAACCAAACTGTGCATACCTTTGATCTAGCAACACCACTACTAGGTCTGTATCTCAAAGAGATCTTTAAAAAGGGGAAACAACCCACATGTGCAAAAATATTTATATTAGCACTCTGTGATGGAAAAATATTGGAAATGAAGGGGATGACCATTGACTGGGGAATGGTTGAACACGCTGTGGTATATGAATGTAATAGAATACTATTATGCAGTAAAAAATGATGGATAAACAGATTTCAGAAAAACCTGGAAAGACTTGTATGAACTGATGCAGAGTAAAATGAGCACAACCAGGAAATGCTGTATACTCTATCAGCTACATTGTATGATGATCAACTAAGAATAACTTGGCTCTTCTCAGCAACACAGTGATCCAAGACAAGTTCAAAGGACTGACGAAGGAAAATGCCATCCATATCCAGTTAAAGAACTGATTCACTCTGAATGCAGATCAAAGGATATTTTCCCCTTACTTTATTATTTCTCATGCTTTTCCCCCCTGTGTATCTGTTTCTTCTTTCACAACTTTGACTTACATGGAAATATTTTTCATGACAGCAAATATATAAACTATATCAAACAGCCTACTGTTTTCAGAAGAGGGAAGCAGAGAGAAGGAGAGAGAAAAATTTGAAGCTCAAAATCTTGTAAAATTAATGCTAAAAATTTTCTTGACATGTAACTGGGGAAAAAATAAAACAACTATTTGAAAAAAAGAAGTGACTTACAAGTATGGGAAACTGGTAGAAAATAGTGAGTTTGGTTTTGAGCAAGTTGAGTTTGCAGGACCAGTGTAAAATCTAGTTGTCAAAGATGAACAGTAATTTGAAGATACATGTTGGAAGCAATGACTAGAGGTTAGGGACAGAGATGTCTGCAATGAAGTTGTAGTGGAAGCTATTGAAGCTGATAGAAATGTAAAAAAGTACAGAGAAAAGAATTTAAATAGTGGAAATGGGAAGGGAAACTCAATAAATAATCAAAAGAATGAACAATCAAACATGTAATAAGAGAACTAGGAAAGATAAGTGTTATAGAAGTTATGGGAAAGACATATTTTGATGGAAAAGCTTGTCATCAGTGCCAAATGATACCAAAAAGTTGAAAAGAATAAAGAATGATAAAATAATTTAGTGACTTGCAGAAACCATTGGTGGTCTTTAAATGTGACATTTCAGTAAAATGGAAATTGGAGAAGGAAAATAAAAGCTATTTAGTGAAGAGGAGGAACCTAGAGTCAGTTGAGTTTGGATTAATATTTTGGAAATTTTGGAGGTGAAAAGCAAACATGAAATATGATGTGGGTTCAAGGATCTTGTAATGAAATTTTGTTACATTTGGAGAAATTTGAGTATCTTTGTCATCCAAAGAAAACAAAACAGTGAAGAAGGAAAGACAGTTGATACACAAAATGCATAAGAAAATTGATGAAACAAAGTCCTGGAGGAGAAAGAATGTTAAATAGTTATGCAGTCTTAAGTACCCAGATGAAGAAATTAGCCTTGGAAAGAAGGAAGTATGATTTTTCTTCTGAGACAGAAGAAGAGAAAGGAAGAACATGTGAAGAATACATGGGTTTATAGTTAATAGTTGTGCAATAGAAAAATTTCAAAGCAGCCACAGTAAGAAATGAGATAGATATGTCATCCAGAAACAAATAACAGTATATACCAACCAGTATTGAGCACTCAGAAAAGGGGTCTAAGAAATTCACTCCCTTAATCATAACCTATATTTTCTTAAATAAGCTGGTTTGCAAATAAAGTCCTTTCACCATGTCTAGTTATTTTGTGATCCCTTCTAAGACTACAAACTTGAATGTCAATTATTTTCAGTTTTTGGTAACTTGAATAATGTGAATAATTTTAAAGTATTTTAAAAATTGATGGTTATAGGGGGTAGAGCCAAGATATTGGAGTAAAAGCAGTGACTTCCTTAAGCTCTCCCCCAAACCCCTCCAAATACCTATAAAAAATGGCTCTAAACAAATTCTAAAGCAGCAGAACCCACAAAAAGACAGAGTGAAATAAATTTCCAGTCCAAGACAGCCTGAATGGTTGATCAGAAAGGTATATCGCACAGGGTGGGAAGAGGAGCGCAGTTAGGCGTGGGAGTGCAGGCTGCAGTGACCCTGGAGCAGGCCTCAGAGGACTGAATCACAGGCATCTGTGGCAGTTTCCAGACTTCTCAACCCAGGAATGCCAAAGACAACTTAGAAGGTCAGTGGGAAAAGTCTGTGATTGTGTTGAGAGAAGGCTCTAGGTCTCAGCCACAAGTCCTGAGTGTGCCCTCAGGGCAGCAGCTGCCTCCTGAGCTCCTGGCCCACAAACAGAGGGGGAATTGAGTGGCTGATCAGAGGGGGATTGCAGGGATCTCTCTGCTGGTGCAGGATTCTCTTGCTTTGCCCATGCTTGGATCTGGGTCACAGTTCTGGGTAGTGGACCTACAAGGAAGAGCGCTGGTCTGGTGGAGATTGTAGTGGCTGTGGAGAGGCCTCCTCACAGTTCCAAGACAGAAAAGAGTGCTCCTACACCAGAGCACAGGCCAGGAAAGGAGTAAATACCTCACCCTTGGAAGTATGAAGAACTGAAAATTTACAGGTCCCTAGAAGTAATTCTGAACACAGCTGCACAAAATCCCTGAAGCTTGGGACAGTACGTTCTCCACACTGGAAACAAATTCCTACCTTAACAAAGAGTTTATGACTCAAGTAATTGGCCAGGATCTTGAGCAAGCAGTGCAAAAAGAGTCAGACTATATTATCTTACTTTGATGACAAAGAAGATCAAAACATATAACTAGAAGAAGACAACAAAGCCAAAGCTCCTACATCCAAGTCCTCCAAGAAAAATTGGTCCCAGGCCATAGAACAGCTCAAAAAGGATTTTGAGAAGCAAGTAAAAGAAGTAGAGGAAAAATTGAGAGTGATGCTAAAGGAGACCCAAAAAAATACTGAAGAAAATAACACCTTAAAAAATAGCCTAACCCAAATGGCAAAAGAGGTCCAAAAAGCCAATGAGGAGAAGAATGCCCTTAAAAGCAAACTTAGCCAAATGGAAAAAGAAGTCCAAAAGCTTACTGAAGAAAATATTTCCTTAAAAATTAGAATGGAGAAATTGGAAGAGAGGGACAATTTGAGAAATCAAGGCACTGTAACACTAATCAAAAGGAATGAAAAAATAGAAGAGAATGTGAAATATCTCATTGGAAAAACAACTGACTTGGAAAATAAATCCAGGAGAGAGAACTTAAAAATGATTGGACTATCTGAAAGCCATGATCCAAAAAAGAGCCTAGACATCATCTTTCAAGAAATTATCAAGGAAAACTGCCCTGATATTTTAGAACCGGAGGGCAAAATAGAAATTGAAAGAATCCACCGATCTACTGAAAGAGATCCCCAAAGGAAAACTCCTAGGAATGTTGTAGCCAAATTCCAGATTTCCCAGGTCAAGGAGAAGATATTGCAAGCAGCCAGAAGGAAACAATTTAAGTATTGTGGAAACACAATCAGGATAACACAAGATTTAGCAGCTTCTACATTAAGGGACCACAGGGCATGGAGTATGATATTCCGGAGGGCAAAGGAATTAGGACTAAAACCTAGAATCACCTACCCAGCAAGACTGAGTATAATCCTTCAGGGGAAAAATATGGTCATTCAATGAAATAGAGGACTTTCGAGCAGTCCTGCAGAAAAGACCAGAGCTGAGTAGAAAATTTGACCTTCAAATACAAGACTCAAGTGAAACATGGAAGAGGTAAACAGGAAAGAGAAATCATAAGAGACTTATTAAGGTTGACCTGTTTACATTCTTGTGGGGAAAGATGATATTGTAACTCATGAGTCCTTTGTCAGTATTAGGGTAGAGGGAGGGAAAAAATATATGTTTGTATAGATAGATAGATAGATAGAGGACACAGGGTGATTTGAAGATGAAGGGATATCTGGAAAATAAAATTAAGGGGTGGGAGAAGATTATACTGGGAGAAGGAGGAAGGGAGAAGTGAAATGAGGTAAAATATCTCACATGAAACAGACAAGGAAAGGCTTTTACAGTGGAGGGGAAATGGAGGAAGATGAGAGGGAATGAGTGAATCTTATTCTCATAGTATTTGGCCTAAGGAGGGAATAACATACACAATGGGGTATGGAAATCTATCTTACTCTACAGGAAAATAAGGGGGGAAGGGAATAAGAGAACAGGGGGGTGTAGAGGGGAGGGCAGATTGAGGGAGGGGATAATCAAAAGCAAACACTTCTGAGGAGGGAGAGGGTCAAAAGAGAGAATAGAATAAATAGGGGATAGGATAGGATAGGATGAAGGGAAATATACTTAGTTTTTCACAACAGGACTACTATGGAAGTGTTTTGCATGACTACACATCTATAACCTGTATCCAGATGCTTGCCTTTTCAATGAGGGTGGGTGGGGAGGGAGGAAGGGATAAAATTTGTAACCCAAAGTTTTAAAAATATTTGTTAAAAATTTAAAAAAAATTAAAAATTGATGGTTATAAAGTCATATGTTTAAAAAAAGAGCCAGTATATATAGTGTCTATTTTTTTCATGTCATTGCTTTTGTTTTCTTTTCAAATTTGCACCATAGAGATTGTCCTTGCAAAACAGGGCTGATAGATTGCACAGAAATTCCCCTATTAACTATTGTTTAATATCTGTTTTAAGCATACAAGTTTTAAATCTTTAGGTCCATGAATCTGGTACACTTTATGTGCATCAAATTTTAAAATTCAGTGAGAGGAGAAAAAATTATCTAATGTCTAAAGTACAATTTATGCAAGTAATTGTAGTATTGTTTACAATACCAATTGTACAACAGATTGGTACTATAGTTCTGTGGAGAAACTTTCTCATTAGAATATCACCAAAAGTTATTTTCCTTCATTTTTTTCTTTTCATATTCATAGACCTTTCAGGGCATGAAAAAGGGTGTCATTCAGCTTTCCAAAACCCTGCCTGTTCATTTTATTCTCATCCTTTCCCAAAGCTAGGGTGAACTTTTATGACATGTTTCTCTTGTCCCACTAAATAATCTTTGATCTTGTGTTGGTTCCTTTCACCTTTGCCTTTAAATATTCATATTTTTTTTTCCTAAGCTGTGATAATGGGAAGATCAACTGATTCTTCTTTTTCTGGTCCTATTTATCACATTATCACTTACAGACTACTCAAATGTATAACTCCCTCCCACTGCATCAAATTTCTATCTATTTTTCCTCCTATTTTCTCTGTAATCTAACTTTTTTGCTTCATCACTATGCAAAAATTTCTTTCTCATAGCTTATCAGTATCTTCTTTGCTAAAATGCATTAGCTTTCTCTCAGAACTCAAACTCCTTGAATTCTATGCTACATTTGACAATATTAGTCACTCATGCCTGTCTTCAGAATTTCTCTGGTCTTGATTTCATGAAACTGGGCTTTCCTGATCCTTTTCTTACCACTTTGTTTTATATCTTATATTTTGTGTTTCTAATGAGTGTATTATAGTGCAGATCAAGCAAGCAATAAGTACTTGTTGAATGATGCCTGACTAAGCTGGTGAAACTAAAATTCTTTTTATATTCCTGAGGATACTTTATGCATATCTAGATATTTCAAATAAGGAAATGTTATAGCTTACAAAATCTTGAGTGGTAAGTCATAAATGAAAAGTATTTCATGCCCATCTTCAATCAGTCAGTCAAAAAAAAAAACACTTTTATTATGCACTTTCTATGTGCCAGGAATTTTATGCATACAAGTAAAAGCAAAAAATAGCTCCTGTCCTCAAGGAATTTACATTCTAATTGAGGAGATGGTGTAGATAATTAGGTACATACAAATATATATGGAATAGATATAACATAATCTCATGGGGAAGGTACTAGCATTTGAAGAGATTGGAAAAGGCCTCCTGAGGAAGGTAAGGTTCAAAGAGAAGTCAGAAGAAAGGAGAGAAGGGAAACTAAAAGTAGAAATGAGAAGGCATTACATTCCAGGTCTGAGAGATGACCAGTATATAAACACAAAGATAGATGAAGTGTCCTACATGAGGAACAGTAAGTGGGCCAGTAACTCAATTACATAGAGTATATGGAAGGCAATAAAGGGTCAAAAGACTAATGAGCTAGGAATGGGTCATGTTATAAATAAGTTTAAATACTAAACATACAACTTTATATTTGATCCTGGAGAGAGACACTTGAGTTTATTTAATAGGAGAGTGACATAGATAGATCTGGACCTTAGAAAAATTACTTTGGCAACTGAGTTCAATTGAACTGTGGAGAAATTAAGCAGAGAGATCAACTAGAAGAATTTTTCAATCATCCATGTCAGAGGTGATTAGGGCTTGAACAAGAGTATTGCTGTGTGAATGGAAAGGGATATTTTTGAAATATGTAATGAAAGAAAATGCAAGATTTAGCAATGATTTGACTAAGTAGGATGAGTGAGAATGAAGAATTGAGGATAACAATGAGATTGGGGTCTTAGCTAACACTAAGCTATATAATGTCCTCATTAGTGGTAGAAAAACTGGAAAGAATGAAAGATTTGTGCATACAAGTTGTAAGTTCTGTTTCTGATATGAGGTGTTTGAAATGAGTAAAGGATAGCTAGTTTAACAGGAAGTTGGTGATGCCAAAGTAGAACTCAGAAAAGAGATTAGGTATTGATAAACAGATGTAGATTTTATTGTGCATATTATAGGTAAGGATAGAGTATTGCATCTATGACTTTACTAATATCAGGCACTTACCGGTGTGGAAACTCCCTGGAATAATATATGTCAGCATCTTTTGTAGACCTTCTCTTAAGGAGTTGCCTAGATCATTAAAAGGATCACATGGTGGGTTATGTGTCAAAGTCAGGAATTGAACCCATATCTTCCTTCTTTGCTTCATAGTTAGTTCTCTATCTATTGTGCCATAGAAAGCTTCAAAGTATAAAAATAACAAGATGTGAACATAGCATGATAAGGTAGAAACATCTCTGAATTTGGAATGAGAATCCCTGAGTTTGAGTCCAATCTCTACCATTTATTACTAGTGTGACCTAAGAAAAATCACTTAATCTCTCTGTACTTCAATTTCCTTACTTGTACAATGAGGAAGTGAAACTGGATGACCTCCAGGGACATTTTCAACCTTAATCTGTGATGTTATGTTTGTATTTAAAAATATAGAGATATAGGAGCTAATGTTAAAAATATTTAATATCAGTTATTGTGTGACATCAAGTTAGGGCTCAGTGTACAGGAAATAAACAAATTCAAAATATCAATATTTGACTCATCTGTCTTTTGTGAATGTGTAGATTATCAAGCCAATGAACAGCTGTTCTCTTCAGTGGCATCAAACTGCCAGGAAATCTGTAAAGGAGGGCATTTGTCAATAGAGTGTGTCGTGGACTGTTTGGCCACAGCTGTGGTTTGGATTATCAAGTTGACCCCCATCTGGAATGGTCTATAGAACTGGATGAGACATGTTCTACAGAGCTCACTTGTAGCAGAATCATTCCAAAGCCTGAAGACAGATGGCAAGGTCAGTGGAAAAGAATTGTTTTGATTGTTTTCAGTATTGAAAAACAGCATCTCTCTAGCATGATCTCCCAAAAATACTCTAATACATTTTGTCACACCAAGGAGAGCTAAGGGAGAAAAACAACTAAAGGTGAATTGAAAAAGTGAGAAGTGCCCAATATTTCTTTTTTATACCATGTACTGAGACTCCAGAGTTCTGTCTGCCTTTGGTATCTTATTCACAGAAGAGGCAGCTTCCCTCACTACTACCTAGTGATTGTGAACTTACATCTCCTTTTTGGCAGCATGAATTTAACATCCAAAGACATAGAAACAAGATGAAGTTTGTTCATTATGCAATATACAAAACTAGTCAGGAAAGATCACATTCCTACACAACACCATTTTTTTGTTAGTGTATAACAGAGGTGGGGAAACTGTGGCCTCGAGGCCCTCTAGGTTCTCAAGTGCACCTCTTTGACTGACTCTAAACTTCACAGGAAACATCCCTTTAATATAAGGATTTGTTCTATGAAGTTTGGATTCAAACAAAGGGCTGCACTTCAGAACCTAGAGGGTCACATGTGGCCTTGAGGTCATGGTTTCCCCACCCCTAGTGTCACACAGAATGACAAGGTGTAGATGGGCCACTGTTGGCACCAAAAGACAGAATACTCACACAGTTTAGAGCAAAGGTCATAGAGGGAAGTAATATTAGAAGCTATTTAGTCAAAGATCAAAGATTATAGAAAGCTAGAAGTGACATTTGAAGCTATCTAGTCAAACTCTTTCAATTTACAAATGAATAAACTGAGGTTCAGAGAGGTTGTATATCCTAGATTTAAAAGATACTAACAAAGTAAGATGGCCCAGGGAAGGACAGAAAGGACATTATGGAAAATATGATGATTTAAGAAATGAAAAAGTTAAAGGCTCGTAGACTATTAAAAAACTTCATGCTTATATATTATGAATACTTTCTTCATGAAGAGAATCAAAAGGTGTTAGCCATAGTGAACACTGAATGCCAACATAAAATGAAATTAACTATACATTAATACTATAAACAATTGCTACTGCTGAGACAGTAATTTTTAATCAGTCATGCATGTACATTATTATTTAGGTAATATTTATATATATACAAACATGTATACATACATACATATATAGAAATATAGATTTATAGATATATACATACAAATCAAAGACAATGCTGTCTTAGAGTACAAAATCATTTGCAACCCATTATAAAAAATAAAGGTGGAAGAAAATCTTGGTTTACACAAGAGCAAAAATTAATTAAAGAAAAAATAAGGCAGAAAAAAGTTTCACACATGACTCAACTAACCTTAATCACTCCCCAAGTATATGTAGAGGATATTGGAAAAAGGATAAAAAACAGATGCAAAATGGAATGGGTATGCTACAATTTTAATAAAGAGCTAAAATTATGTTCCCTGACAATGTAACCAACACATATGTGGATGCTAACTATTCAGTAGTGAATATCCTATGTTCAGAGGCAGAAATGGCATTAAAGAAGATAAAATCAGAAAAATTGAATGGATATAACCAAGTACACA
This sequence comes from Vombatus ursinus, assembly GCF_900497805.2. Taxonomy (NCBI): domain Eukaryota; kingdom Metazoa; phylum Chordata; class Mammalia; order Diprotodontia; family Vombatidae; genus Vombatus; species Vombatus ursinus. The sequence goes on along the minus strand of NW_020950792.1, from coordinate 8,029,410 downwards.
GAGAACAAAATCTAGATTTCAGGCAAAATATTCTTGAGGGCATTCATTGTTCACTTTTAAATCTATTTCAAAAGTCAGGGATTGCTAAGATGAAGGAAGGAAAGAAGGAAGGAAGGAAGGAGGGAAGGAAGGAAGGAAGGAAGGAAGGAAGGAAGGAAGGAAGGAAGGA
>NW_020950792.1:7874207-8029231 GCF_900497805.2 Vombatus ursinus | reverse complement strand
GAAGGAAGGAAGGAAGGAAGGAAGGAAGGAAGGAAGGAAGGAAGGAAAGAAGGAAGGAAGGAAGGGAAAGAGAGAGAGAAAGACAGAGAGAGAGAGAAACAGAGAGAGAGGAGGAAGGAAGGTGGAAAAAAGAAAGAAATACGTGTTAGTATTATCACCTTCTCCACATCCTAAGGGCCACCGTGCAACTATTGAAGCATATGGGGCCAAAAATAAGCTTTCACAGAAAACTATCTACAGCAGACCACAACTTTCCAGTCTCACAACTGGCTAAAAGATATAGAAAGGGTACTCCAGAATCTTTATTGTCTCTTAATTACAAAAAATAATTAAAATGATAGAGCAAAGCATAGGTTTAAAGGTTTCTGTACAATAAAGTATATGTCATGCATGTTAGGATTGTAGAAAATTCCTTGACAAATGTATCATCTAGGTAATTTCTTCATTAGAATATGAGCACCTTGAGGGCAGGGAGAGGGGAAGTTGTCTTTGGAGATCCACCACTTAGCATAGAACATTGCATTTAGTATTTGCTTAAGAAATGTTCATTGAATTTTATTGAATGATCTTCTAATGATCAGAGTTAATTAACACATTATAAACAGAAACACATAAACTCAAAAAAAGTTAGGATGCTCTGCTGAGAAAAGAAAAAGAATACTCTCTTCCAATGCAGATTAAGGTTCTCCAGATATTTGTGTTTGTAAATTACATGATTCTAATTGCACCAAGGCCCTGACCACTATAGGATTTTACCAATAAGATCTGATTCCATTCAAAAATCTAGTAAGTCACATCAGAAAATTTAGATAGCTAAAGAATGTCTAATGTTTAAATCATGGCATCCAATTTTATAAACATTCCTTTAATATTTTTGCAAACATCTTGAATAGGAGCAACCCATAAACAGTGATCTGGACTCAAACATGAGGAAGAAATAAGAATGGATTTCAATCGGGAAACTGGGCATCTCTGTTAGTGTTCCCAAGCTATCCCCTATAACAGGCAGGAAATGTCTTTTAACACTAATAGTCTTTCAGTGGTATTAAATGATTATGAATCAAAGACCACCACAATCTCTTAATAAGCAAATGTGTGAACATCTCAAAGAATAATGGAGGCATGCATGAGTGGAATAAGTAAGCTGGAACAAACTGACAACAAAGACATTCAGGTAAAAAAGGTATAAAAGTGAAGATATAAATGATTGAAAAAGGAGGATAAATCATGTGGGGCAACAGATGGATAGTCAATGAATTTCTTTAAAATGTTTTAAAACATTGAAGATTTGTTGGTGAGCATGCAAAAGAATCATGAAGTAGGAGATGATCTGTCATACATATGGATAGGTCATAGTTCTCACTATCAGAGGAAGGATAAATAACGATGACAACATTATTCATTTTAATTACCTATAGTTTATGTTTCTATGGAATTTTAAGAATTACAAGCCAATTTCCATAAACCAACAAAATAAAACAAGACATTGAAAACATAGGGCAGCTAGGTGGCACAGGGGATAGAGCACCAGGTCTTGAGTCAGAAATGCTCATCTTGTTAAGTTAAAATCTGGCCTCAGAAACTTACTAGCTGTGTGAGCCTGGGCAAGTCACTTAATGCTGTTTGCCTCAGGTTCTTCATCTATAAAATGAGTTGGAGAAGAAAATGTCAAACAATTCCATTATCTTTGCTAAGACAATACCAAATGGGGTCAGGAACAATAGGGCATGGCTGAAAAATGACTGAACAACAACAATCACAAATATTGCTATCCATCTCTTTTACAGATAAGGATACTGGGACTCAGAGGAATAAAGAAATTTGTAACTATAGAAAGTTGTAGTAATGATTCAAACTCAGGTTTAATTATTACAAGTAAACAATTATTTTTATCACATATTATAAAACCCACTTTTATATTTCACATATAATATAAAAATGAAATATAATTTATACTTTCCAAAAGAGACAGAATGTATTTGTGTTTCTACCATAGCTATTCAAATATTTTACCACTTTTCAACCTTTCTTGAAACACTATTAAGAACTCTGTAGACAAGCAGATTCAAAACAGAAATCACTTTTCCTGTAATGAATATGGAAAATCACTAGTGATACAAAAATACAAATAAAACCATCCTGGTCTCACAGAGATTTCCTCTTATTAGGAGAAGTAATGAACATAAATAAGTAAATTTATACAGAACCAAAATCAGAAATCAGTTCTCCCAAATTTGTGTCTGGCATTCTTTTCACTTTACCATATAAGTATAGCTGCTCCATTTATAAGTAACAAGTATTGGTATCTTTAAAATTATCACTTTAAAGTCACTTGGGAGACTGAATATGAAAATATAATGTTTTTATATTAAAATAAAAATAATTTTGGAATTCCTCTCTAGGATCTGACCTTAGCCTAAGGATCATTTGAATGAATATTTTCAATAATGGCAAATCATCTTCCTTTGAGGAAGTATTTGGTTTTTTAAAAGAGCCAAAATTTGGAACCAAGTTAATGAGTAATAAATGGGAACAAACAATTAATATTTTAATTTCTTAGGGAGGAGAGTTTGGAGTTTGTAACATAAAGATATCTTTTCATTTTGTGTATGTGTGACTTGAGAAATGCCATAGGCAATTTCCTATCAAAGAAGCTCACTGGTTTTCATTTTATAGGGGGAAAAAAGTAAAGAAATGCATTTGCAGAGAAAACTATTTTCTTCTCTTTCTCCAATATAACAAAATATGAGCAAAGGTTTGCCACATGGATATTTCCATAGAGGACATTATGTGAAATCATGGATGGTGTTCAATTCTAGTTTTCAAAAAACAAAAACAAAACAAAACAAAAACAGAAAAACTGTTCAAATTTTCATAAAACTCATCAGTTGGCAGAGATATGTCACTGAATATATTTCTATGGAGGACAGAGATAATTAGTCCCAAGTACTTTATTTTCTGATAATCTATAAGAATAGAACTTGGAGAATATAGTAGAATACAATAGTTGCCATGCCTACTGGATTTTCTTTCTCAAACATTAGATTTCTTTAAGTGAGTCTTCAGAAAATGCAGTATTATAGTCAATTCATTCTTGAATTCTCTAATAAGTAGTGCAGGTTGAAAATGATCCCAACACTAGCTGACATCTTTTCTTTCATGATATGTGAGAGGACTTGGAGAATTCTAGGTCAAAGGAGAATCTCTTTAAAAAACTTCAATTGATGTGATGGTTCATTTTTTTTTTTTATTTCTAGTATAGAAGCAGGGGGAATTTAGTAGCTTAAATAATAGTTCATTATTATTCTTCCCTCCAGGTATTCTTGTAGAATGCTTTAGGGCTATTTAGTTTTAAGCTAAAATTAGATTTGGGTGAGAGATTGCATTGTGGGTCTATTCTCAATTATTTGCTTCTTACCTAAGGTAAGATAAAATCATGGCATCATGGAAGTTTAGCCTTGGAATGATCTCTTATTCCCTGCCCCTCCTACATTCTTATAGGATAATATAGATTTCTATATCCAATTGAGGTTTATGTTATTCTCTCTTTGGGCCAAGTCTAATAAGAATAAGGTTCAAGCACTCCCTGCCCACTTAGCTCATTTTCCCTCCCTGTAAAAGCTCTTTTGTGTCTCTTTTAGATGAGATAATTTAACCAATTCTAGCTCTCCCTTTCCCTCTCTTCCAGGGTATTGTTCTTTCTCTCCCCTTAATTGGATTTTTTTAGACATCATTCCATAACATACAACTCACATTTGTGTCCTTTATCCATGTATACTCTTTCTACTTGCCCTAATGAAGAATCTTTAGGAGTTATAAATAAAATCTTCCCATGTAGGAATTATTAAGGAAGTATTTTCTTCAGTAAGCTTTTGGACTTCCTTTTCCATTTTGCCAATTCTGCTTTTGAAGGCATTCTTTCCCTCGTTGTCTTTTTGGACCTCTTTTGCCATTTAGGTTAGGCTATTTTTTAAGGTATAATTTTCTTCAGTACTTTTTTGGGTCTCCTTTAACAAACTGTTGATTTGTTTTTCATGATTTTCTTGCATCACTCTCATTTCTCTTCCCAGTTTTTCCTCTACTTTTCTTACTTGATTCTCAAAATCCTTTTTGAGCTCTTCCATGGCCTGGGACCAATTCATATTTTTTCTTGGAGGCTTTGGATGTAGGAGCTTTGACTTTGTTGTCTTCTTCTGGTTCTATGTTTTGATCTTATTTCTTACCAAAAAAAGGATTCTATGGGCTGACTTTGTGCAGTTTGCTCATGATCCCAACCAATTACTTGAGTTATAGATCTTTTGCTAAGATAGGAGTCTGCTTCCAGTGTGGAGAATGTACTGTCCCAAGCTTCAGGGGTTTTGTGTAGCTGTTTTCAGAGATACTTCTAGGCACATGTAAATTTTCATTTCTTCCAAGGTGGTATGATTTGGGGCAAGTACTTACTACTTTCTTGACCTGTTCTCTGCTCTGTAAGTGATTGCAAGCACTCTTTTCTGCCTTGGAACTCCCTCTCTACTGCCACTATAAGCTTCACCACACCAGTGCTCCTTGCCCCACTACCGCCACCCAGAACTGTGACCCAGATTCAAGCACAATCAAAGCAAGAAAATTCTGCCCCAGTACTAGCAAAGAGATCCTTGCAATCTCCTTCTGATCAGCCACCCTATTCCCCCTCAGACTGTGGGCTGAGAGCTCTGGAAGCAGCCACCACCCTGTGGCTACGCTGGGACTGGGGCTAGGACTGAGCTTCTCTCTCATCTTAGTCATAGACTTTTCCTATTGACCTTCCCAGTTGTCTTTGGCATTTGTAGGTTGAGAAGTCTGGAAACCACCACAGTTGCCCATGATTCCATCCTCTGAGGCCTGTTCCAGATTTGCTGAGACCTGGTCTTTGCCTGCATGCCCATGCTGAACTGCATTCCTCTTCTAACTAGGCGCAATAGACCTTTTCTGATCAACCGTTCAGGTTGCCTTGGGCTGGAAATTTTTTCACTATGTCTTTTTGTGGGTTCTGCTGCTCTAGAATTTGTTTAGAGCCATTTTTTAACAGGTATTTGGAAGGGCTCGGGGGAGAGCTCAAGCAAGTCTCTGCTTTTACTCTGCCATTTTGGCTCTGCTCCACCATCTGTACCTACTTTTGAACTAAATCACAAATTATCAAAATATATACTAGTTTTGTCAAATTCATCATATAGATTTTTCTGATTCATTTGCTAAAGCAGCTGCAATTTGCTCTAAAGTACTCTTTTAGCTTATTTTTATCATGAGGATTATATAGAATTACAACTAGATGACTCACTCTTATGAATGTGGTCTTTTAGTTTCTGTGGACTCAGGGTGAAACCAGCCCCAAAATGTCTTTTGCCTTCTCAAGAGGATCCTGTGAGTCATTTTTAAATGACTATTTTTTTTCCTTTCAGGTTTAATTTTTAGTGGCAATTTCAATATTGATGTGATTCAGTTCTCTTTTTAGTATATCAACTTACTGGTCATTGGAAAAAAAATCTCTTACATTGGAAAATATTTTAAAAGCTGGGTGATTCATGGTGATGTAACCCCCCTTTTCCAATCTTTCTCCAGTGTCACTACAAAAGTATAAGGAGTCTGCATGGGACTGTGATAATTTTCAATATCTCAGAAAATATTTATTGAGGTGCTAAATGTTGGGGGAAAAGTATAAAACATCAGGTATTCAAGCTTGCAGCCTACTTAGAGAAGGAAGGAGGGGTAAAATACATATAGAAATAAGTAAATAGAAAATTATTTGGGAAAGGAGAAAGTAGTAGCAACTGGAATGGGGGGAATGAATGATAGTTTCATAAAGGAAGTAGTGGAGCCTTAAAAAAAAAGGGATTCCAAGTGGCTGGTATGAAGAAGGAGTGAATCCTTGGCATGAGAGATGGTTTGAGTGAATTCATGATGGTCTTACAGACAATATCAAGTGCTGAAACAGGGATTAATTCAGTTTGGTTCAAACATTGAAGACATGACTGGAAACTTATGTCAAATAAAGCCAAATAATGGATAGACTCCACAGGCACAGAGGTTAACATTTTCCCATAGAAACCTTTTGTGAAATATCTCTGTCTTCTTTGGCATCTGATGACACTTACTAACTATGTAACCCTGAGCAAGTCACTGAACCCTGTTTTCCTCAGTCTTCTTCATCTGCAACGTGAGCTGGAGAAGAAAATGGTAAATCACTCCAGTGTTTTTGCCAACAAAACCCCAAATTGTTTCATGAACAGACAGACATGACTGAAAAGGACTAGACAAAAGCAACAATTTGGCAGCTGATGAAATGCATGGATCATTACTAAAATATTGTAATTGCAAAAAAAAATACACAGAAATACAAAGGAAAACAATTATATTGAAATATAGTTATTAAAATATTTATAAAAAATAAGTTCATGGAACTTAAGTTAAGAATGTCCTAGTGTCATTTTTGAGAGTTTTGAGCAAAGCAATCACACATAAGATTTATACTATAAGAAAATCTTTTTTAATGGGATATAAAGGGTGGATTGAATAGAGGACATATTGGTAGAAATATTCTCCTGGAATACTGAAGTTCTTAACACATGCTTGTTGGATGAATTAAGTACATGAATGAACCAAAATTATGATAAGCTATGATCAGGGTTTTATAAAATCATACATAACTAGTAAAATATTTGATAACATTTTAAATTGTACCTATCTCAGATGTAATATATAAGATTAAGTAAAACCATAATGATTTCCAATTAATAATTAGCTTAACTCACGTGTGGCATGTATAGATATTTATCTCTCCCTCAGAAGTTTTCAAAGCACTTTATTTTTGTTGTTGTTGTCATCAAATGGTAATTTATTCAATAGTCCCCTTTGTAGCTTTTAATTTGCTGGGCATTCTATAACACCACTATTGATGTCATCAATGACATCTTGAGGATTTCTGCCATTAATGTTGCATCCCACAGACTGACTGTTCCAAGTATCTCTTTGATGGTTCCAGAGAGGTTTATTGCCAAGGATTGGCACCTCATCTGTTGAGCAGTGTCTCCAATCTCACAAAGACTGATGTTTCCACTGTGTTTAATGTTTCTGCTTCTTTTTGTCCCAAGGAGGTTCCTTTAGGGTTTTGATGATCAAGGCTGAAGCAACAGGCACAACCTCAATCTGGGTCTGTCCGTTCTAAATGGTAAGTTTCAGTGTGATCCTTAGGCCTTTCCAGTCAGTCACCAGTTGCCTTGCAGATATCATCACCAACGTTTTTGGAAGAAAAAACCAATGGACTAATTTTGGGGGCCATACCTGATGTGGCACCAATTTCATCACCAGTGCACCTTAAAAACATAACTTTAATTTAATTAAAGTCAGACTTGGCAATGGAAGTGGAGGCTTGGCCTCGACACTGTGGGATGGCTGCCAGGGTCAGATGAACCCACATTCAGGACAACTGAAAGAAATTAAATCTTCACCACCATGAGCTAGGAGCCAAAAACCAAAGCATTTTTAAAATAGTATCTCATATGAGCCTCACAAAAATCCTATAAAGTAGGTATCACAGATATTACCTATGACCATTTTTAGAGTCGAAGAAATGGAAACTCAGAGAGATTAAGTAACTTGACCCTGGTTACACAATTAAGAAGTGTCAGAGGCAGGCTCAAGCCAATGTTTTCCTATTTTCAAGTCAAGCACTTTATCCACTGTTTGCTCTCCAAAGGTAAAATCTAAGGTTTCATCAGCATGATCTCATGAAATATTATAATGTATACAAAATGTCATGCAATCTGTAAAGTTGTATGTAAATACTAATGATTAACATTATCATTATGACTGATATTCTACTTTGGTATAAATCCTTACTTCATGAAGATTATGACAGCAGAGTAGTGCAAAATTGCAACAGGTTCTGCCAAGCTATAAAAGCTGTAAAGACAAGCTAGAAATTTCCTATGTGTCTGTGATCCAGGAGACGAGTATAACTCATTTTGGAAAGGCTCTACACAATAAGGTTCACTACAAAGTGATGATTTTTTTTTATAACCACTGCATCATATGGAGCTTGCATTTTAATGCATAAAGGGTTTGCAATTTAATAAAAGAAGCTTTCACAGTGATAAAAATCAGGGATCCTTCACTTTCTTAAGAAAAACCATTCTCAGGGGGCAGAGCCAAGATGGTGGAAGGAAAGCAGTGACTATTTTGAGCTCTCTTCCAAAGCCCTCCAAATACCTAAAAACATGGCTCTAAACAAATTCTGAAGCAGCAGAACCCACAAAAAGACAGACTGAAACAAATTTCCAGCCAAAGACAGCCTGGATGGTTGATTGGGAAGGTACATCTCGCTGGGCAGGGAGAGGAACGCAGTTTGGCGTGGGTGCGCAGGCCACAGTGACCCTGGAGCAGGCCTCAGAGGACTGAATTGAGGGCAGCTGTGGCAGTTTCCAGACTTCTCAACCCCTGAATGCCAAAGACAACTTAGAAGGTCAGTGGGAAAAGTCTGTGACTGCAGTGAGAGAGGAGCTAGGTCTCGGCCACAAGTCTCAAGTGCAGCCTGGGGCTGAGGCTTTTCCTTGAGCTTCCGGCCCACAGACTGAGGGGGAATCCAGTGACTGATCAGAGGGCAATTGCAAGGATCTCTTTGCCATTGCTGAGGCAGGAATCTCTTGCCTTACTTGTGCTTGGATCTGGGTTACGGTTTTTAGGGGCAGTCCTGGGGTGAGGAGGAATGCTGGTTTGGTGGAGCTTGTTGTGGTGGTGGAGAGAAAACACCTTGCCCCTTATCATACCACCTTGGAAGAACTGAAAATTTACAGGTCCCTAGAAGTAACACTGAAAACAGCTGTACAAACCCCCAAAGCTTGGGACAGGACACTCTTCACATTGGAAGCAGATTTACCTTAACAAAGAGTTTAAAACTCAAGTAATTGGCTGGGATCATGAGTAAGCAGAGCAAAAAGAGTCAGACTATATTATCTTACTTTGGTGTCAAAGAAGATCAAAACATACAGCCAGAAGAAGACAACAAAGTCAGAGCTCCTACATCCAAAGCATCCAAGAAAAATATGAAACAGTCCCAGGCCTTGGAAGAGCTCAAAAGGGATTTTGAGAAGCAAGTAAGAGAAGTAGAGGAAAAACTGAGAGTGATGCAAAAAAATCATGAAAAACAAGTCAACAGCTTGCTAAAGGAGACCCAAAAAATACTGATGAAAATAACACCTTAAAAAATAGCCTAACCCAAATGGCAAAAGAGGTTCAAAAAGCCAATAAGGAGAAGAATGCCCTAAAAAGCAAAATTGGACAAATGGAAAAAGAAGTCCAAAAGATTATTGAAGAAAATACTTCCTTAAAAATTAGAATAGAGCAATTGGAAGCTAGTGACTTTATGAGAAATCAAGACACTGTAAGACAAATCCAAAAGAATGAAAAATTAGAAAACAATGTGAAATATCTCATTGGAAAAAAAACTGACCTGGAAAATAGATTCAGGAGAGAGAATTTAAAAATTATTGGACTATCTGAAAGCCACAATCAAAAAAAGAGCCTAGACATCATCTTTCAAGAAATTATCAAGGAAAACCGCCCTGATATTTTAGAACCAGAGGGCAAAATAGAAATGGAAAGAATCCACCAATCTCCTCCTGAAAGAGATCCCCAAAGGAAAACTCCTAGGAATATTGTAGCCAAATTCCAGAGTTCCCAGGTCAAGAAGAAAATATTACAAGCAGTCAGAAAGAAACAATTCAAGTATTGTGGAAACACAATCAGAATAACACAAGATTTAGCTGCTTCTACATTACGGGACCACAGGGTATGGAATATAATATTCCAGAGAGAAAAGGAGATAGAATTACAACCAAGAATCACCTACCCAGCCAAACTGAGTACAATCCTGCAGGGGAAAAAATGGCTATTCAGTGAAATAGAAGACTTTCAAGCATTCTTGATGAAAAGACCAGAGTTGAATAGAAAATTTGATTTTCAAATACAAGACTCGAGTGGAACATGAAGAGGTAAACAGGAAAGAGAAAATCATAAGAGACTTATTAAGTTTCAACTGTTTACATTCCTACATGGAAAGATGATATTTGTAACTCATGAGACCTTTGTCAGTATTAGGGTAGTTGGAGGGGAAAAAAATTATATGTATGCATATATAGATATAGATAGATAGAGGGCACAGGGTGAGAAAGAAGGGGTAATATCTGGAGAATAAAATTAAGGGGTGAGAGAGGAATATACTAGGAGAAGGAGAAAGGGAGAGGTAGAACAGGGTAAATTATCCCCCCCCCAAAAAAAAACAGAAAAGGCTCTTACAGTGGAGGGGAAATGGGGAAAGGTGAGAGGGAATGAGTGCATCTTATTCTCATAACATACACACTCAATTGGGTATGGAAATCTGTCTTACCCTACAGGAAAATAGGAGGGGAAGGGACAAGAGAGTAGGGGAATAATAGAGAGGAGAGCAGATTGGGAAAGCAAGTAATCAGAAGCAAATACTTCTGAGGAGGGACAGGGTCAAAAGAAAGAGTAGAATAAATGGGTGGGCATGGTAGGATTAAAGGAAATAGAGTTAGTTTTTCACAGCATGTCCACTATGGAAGTGCTTTGCATAACTGCACACATATAACCTATATTTAGTTGCTTGCCTTATCAACAAGGGAGGGTGGGGAGGGAGAAAGGGAGAAAATTTGGAACCCAAATTTTTAAAAACACATGTTTAAAAATAATATTGTCACATTCAACTGGGAAATAAGAAATACAGGAAATGGGGTACAGAAATCCATCGTGCCCTACAGGAAAATTGAAGGGGAAGGGGATAAGAGAATGGGGGGAGAGACAGAATGGAAGACAGACTAGGGGAAGGGATATTTAGAATGCATGCCATCTTGGGATGGGGAAGAGGTGAGATGGGGTGAAAATTTGGAACTCAAAATCTTGTGGAAGTAAATGTTGAAAACAAAAAATAAATAAGAACAAATGTAAAAAAAAAAGAAAAGAAAAAAAGAAAAAAAAAAGAAAAACCATCCTCATCCTCATTCTCATCTTCATCATCACTAACTCTAACATAAGACAATATACTCTGATGACATAGGAAAATTGAGACTACTTAGAGCCTTATGAACATTAGCTTAGTGATTTAGTCATTGGTAAGGTTAAAATCAAGCTCTCTACAAAATAATTTTTTAATTTGTATTTATATCCACAGCACTTAGCACAGTGCCAGGCAAGTACTATGTACTTTAATATGTTTATTGATTGGTTGATTGAAAAATGCATTTTTTTATCATTGTATCCAAAATAATTTTAATTGTCAATGAATAGAAGTCTGTTTCATTTGTTTGCTATACTTGATTTTCTGGAGGATCTTTACTTCTCAATAACCTGGGTTATCTATTTGACTGTTCAAAATTTCCTCATCATAAGAGAGGATGTTTGTTGACCTTTTACTAGTCACACATAAAGGACTTTCTTCTCCCCCTTATTTATGTCACTCTCTGATAGTAAATTAAGGGGAGTAAACCTTACAGACCAGAGAATGCCATTTAAGATACTATTGTCCTAAGGTAGCTTTACTTTCACCAGAACATGATTTTGCAGTTGATATGGAAACTCATATGTATTAAATTGTCATTACACTTTAAAATCTTATAGAATCTTTTAAAAAATCTTTTAAAAAATAATTTCCAAGCATACATCATATACAAACTCTTATGGAAATAAATGTGTGTTATATGTATGTGCTGTGTTTGTGGGTAGCCCCAAAAAAAAATATGGCATTCTGGGTTTGCACTTTCTGACTTCAAGCTATCTTAACTTTTAAGCCATATCTTTTTTGCTTTTCTAGTACACCTGTCTACTGGTTCTGTCTTTTTTCTGGAAGACCCCCTATCAACGTTTGCCTTCTTTTTCCCAAGGAACTTAACATTGTGCTTAGAATAACCATACAAATATTTTTTAAAAAGGCTTTGTCTTAGGGCAGCTAGGTGGGGCAGTGGATAGAGCACTGGCCCTGAAGTCAGGAGGACCTGAGTTCAAATCTAGCCTCAGACCAAACACTTGCCACTTACTAGCTGTGTGACCTTGGGCAAGTCACTTAACCCCAATTGCCTAAAAAAAAAGGCTTTATCTTGTTTAACTTCTTATCTCAAACATCTCCAAATGCCTTTACCATAATAGTCGTCCTTTCCTGGACTAGGTGGAATTATTGATCCAAAAAGTATAGAAATGGGGAAGTTGGCATTTGTGTTTTTAGTCAACACTTAATTTCATTGACTCAAAAATGAATATAAACTGTTTGAAGACAGAGACTCTCTCATTTCTGTCTTCATATTTCCAGAGCTTAGTACAGTACTTGCTGTGTAGTAGGTGCTTTTAGAAAAAAGTTTGTAAATTGATTGATATTAATCTGGTTAACTCACTCCTCCCTAGAGGTTTAGATATGCTAGGTATTAGAATAAATACTTCATTCATCAATATTGGATATTTTACTCATAACTCGTATCAGATCAGTTCTTCCCAATCTTCTATTCCTGCAATTCCTTTTCTAAACTTAAATGTAGGGCTCAATGTTATTATTAAAATTCATCTTATTAGCTTGGGCCTATTTAGATCATTTTGAAACTTGATTCTGACATCTTCCATATTACCTGTCCTTCCTGGTTTTTTTATCATCAATAAATTTAGTAACCTTGCTTCATATGGCATATCTCAAGAGTGTTTGACTTGGAATAAGAAGAGAAGGAATATATTTCTGTTTCTGCAACTTACTAGCTACATATTCTTAGGTGTTTACCAAATTGTTTTAATGAATTAATTTAATTTCCCTAGACTTCAATTTCTTCATCTGTAAAATGGGTTTAATAGTACTTGTACTATTCCATCATTGTAAGGATCAAAAATGTACATAAAATATTTTAAAATCTAAAAGTCTAGTACAAATATAAATTATCATAGGGCAGGTCAGGAGACATGGAAGAAACTTGTGACAAGCCAAAACACTTTCTTATTTTCATTAATCAGTGCTCTTTGGGGACAGTTACATTAACATCAATGAATCAACCCAAATGTTCTATAATAGTAATTTACAATCTCTCATGTCTTCATTCTACTTATAGAATTATTACAATAGATGATTAAATATTTTGCTATTATCAAGATAAGCAATGTTGATCTTTCCTGGTATCCCTATCAATAAAGGGAATAAGATTAATTTGAGATTCTCAGTGAACCTATAATGGCCCTAGTTAACACCATATCATACTCAGAAACCAGGAGTTTGTTAAATACCTCATGAAGTTGACCAGAGATTAACATCAAATTTACCAGTCTGTAGGTTTGGTTTTGTTTTTTTTTTTTTTGTAATCCAGTATTTTCCCCTTCTTTGGTAACTAGGACACATTTTGTCTAGTTTTAGTGTTTTCACTTCTGCTCTTTTCCATGATTTTTCAAAGAATACTCATGGTGCCTTTGAGATCACTCCTGCAAATCTTTTCAGTATTCTAGCATACAATTGAGATGGGCCTGGAGACTTGAACTCATTTAAATCAAATATGTACTCTTTTTATCTCAAGCTTTATTTTTTTATGTTACTACCCTTCTTTCTCCACTCTAAAGACCATTCTCTTTAGGAGAAAATATGGGAACAAAAGAGCATTTGAGTTTTTCTGCATGCTCTCCAACATCTGTTAGCGTTACATTATTGTCCCCAAGCAGTAAGATTAGTGCATGCCCCACATTTTGCAGAAGGGGAAATTGTAGTTGAGAGAGATTAAATGACTTGCCCAAGGTTACAGAATTAGTTAACGGCTACATAATTGATTCTTAGCAAACAGTTACCTGAATTCTACAAGTGCTTCAAATAGGCACTTTTGTAAAGCTTCATTTAACTAATTCAAGCCTGCAGGACACTATTTGGCAAATTATTGATTCAAGACCCTAAAGATTAATATAGTGAATCAAACAAACAAAGAAACAAACAAAAACCTTAAGTTAACTTAAAAACATGGTCTATTTTGTTCTATAAATTTATGCTTAAAAAGAAAAGTTCTTGGCTAAATCTCTAGCTAAATATACCCTCATAACTCTCTTGTGAGAATTATTTCCATTTCTCTTCTCCATAGGGATAGCTTAATTTTTTCCAGTAATATGCAATTCTAAAGTATGACTATTACTACTTTCTTTTGTCTATCAAAAGCAGTGATTGGTTGATGCATAGGACATCTTCTCCCTAGAACACTTATGGGGTTAAGAGATCTTAAACAAACTTGTTTATAATTAATCAGCAAAGGAAGGGGCAAGGAAAAGATAGGAAATGTTAAGAAAAAAACAAAACTTTTTTTTATTTTACTTTTCACCTTAATTTTATTGTGATAATATTAAACTTACAGGAGTTCTCTGAGCTCATTCTTATATGCAGAAATAGATTCATGGAGGAGAATGGGGAGGGGAAGAGAAAAGGACACAGAATAAAAACAGTTTAATGAGTGCTCAGGGCATTTAACAAGTATGCATAGTGTTCATGGTACAATATTAGGCAATTAGAGATACATAGTAAAGATTTAACTCATAGGTAGATAAAATGTAAAGGTTCATTAATTAATACCAATGCTTTTATGAATCTCATTAAATTGGGAAATTGACTACCAGTGTTGATTACAACCTTTTGGAATTCCTGCTATGTTTTTTTTCAGAAATCTCCTACAAAAAGATAGATCTAATGCTTTGTAGAACTTTATATCTTTTTAGTACTGCTATCACTAATAATTGATTTTTCAGAAAATAGTTCAGGGATAATTGATGCTCAGAGCCCAATACTTGAAATGTCCACCTCCCTTTGAGTTTACAACTTAGCATCAATAATCAATATAACTATAAGAAAATTATTAAATGATCCTACATTCCTAAGCAAAAGAAGGTTAATATGGCAGAGAGAGAAGTACACATAACCCCAAAAATGCAATTTGATATTTCTGATAATAATCTCAAGTCTTACTGTAAAATTTCCTTGTGAAAGAACAATATCTAGAATTTATAAAGCACTTAAAGTTTTGCAAAGCACTTTGCAAAAAATATTTAATTTTATCCTCACAACAGCCCTTTGAGGTAGGTGCTATTATTATTCACATTTTACAGAAAAGCAAGTTGGAGAAGATGGAAGTTATGACTTGTATAGGGTCATAAAGCTAGTCAATGTTTTGATCAGATTTGAATTCAGGGCTTGCTGACTACAGGTCTAGCACACTAGTGTAGAAAGAAGGCTAAAAATTGTGGTTTCTTCCCTGAAAATTGTTTAGTTTAGCAAGACATTCTCTCAAGTGCTTAAAAACGTTTTTTTTTCTGGAAAGGGTCCCATAGCCTTCACCAGATACCAAAGAAATCCATGATACAAATGCAAAAGTTAGCATTCAGATGTCAGAGACTCTTGGATGCAGATCCTTAATTCAGGTTTCCCTTAGATTCCTATTTCACTTTCAACAATCCTATTTTTGCAAAAACGAGTTCCCATTTTTATTTTTCAGTAGATATAATAAAAAGGGGACAGACAACCACAGTCACAAACACATCAGTTTTCTTTGTAACTCCTTCATCTAGATCATAGAAGTCTTAAATAGTCCTGTGAGCTGCTCTTGGACAAAAAAATATAGACAATGTATATTTATTTTACTGGAAAGATGGATGCAGCACTGGAGAAACAGCCTTTTAAACCATTATTTGTTTAAAGTAGTAAAGCATTCTCCTTGTGACATCAGTGCAGAAGAAATTATTATTCCCCTCATCTAGAAGACTCTCATAGATAACAAATAATGGCATCATTAAAAGCCAAGTAAAAATTGGTATTGTGGTCCTAAATAATTAAATGTGTTCTCAGTAATGAAACCAATAATATGAAGACTAAACATTCATGAGATCTTCACCTGAAAATAAGATTGATCATGTTATGGCAGAGAAGCTGTATCTTCCCCTGCATGGTAAAATGGATGAGGTGTGATAATCGAAGTCCATATAATTCATTACTGGAAGTCTTTGTGATTGATATAGGTCACTATAGCCATATCTTGTGGGCAGCAACCCAGATCTTTCATTTCAACTAACAAGAAAAACTTTAGTAATTGTTTTACAATGCCACAAACCATTTTTTTCTCACACTTTCTGTAAACTAAAAAAAAAAGAAAGAAAGAAATCTTAAGAGTATAAATTAATACTCCCAAATCATTGCCTGTACCTTAAATACTTTAATATAATAGCCAATGGGTTTCCATATGAAATGATGTTTTTTAAATTAATATAAAATTCAAAGATAAAGATGCCAGATTAACTTGGGGAAAAAAAACAGATCATTTTTTAACTCTTTGAAAAAAGATAAAAGCATCTTCCCAAGGGCTCCATTACTTCAACTAACAATAAGAGCTGTGTTATACCCTTTGCTGGTTATTCAGAGCAATTGGAATGTGTTATTTTCATTGTAGACTGTTCAAGTGATATTATAAAACTTGCCGTATCTTTTAATACAATTTTCATGCTAACTGGAAGTTGTCTTATTGGTTGCTTCATAAGAAGATGCATTTCTATAGTCAATGTTAGGTTGTGATTCAGTTTTATCAGTCGTTTGCATTGATACATACAAAACTGAGCAAAACCCAGTAGGATGTGTTCCTTTTCAGTCTAATTGCTAAACCTTGAAAGCTAGATTCAATTCAGATAGAGGAGAAGGCAAGACAGCATTCTAGATTGAAGAAACAGCATGACCAAAGATAATAGAGTAGGGAATAAATATGAACTGTTCAGGGGATGGTGAAGAACCTTATCTTAATGTAATGGAAGCAGTTTTGTGGTGAGTGGTTCATTCAACAAGCACATACACACACACACACACACACACATTATAAATGGCAAAGATGAGAAGCATTTATGAGTGGGCAAAGTGTTGAGCTTGATCCTAGATAGACTTCCATTCAAATACTGCCTCAAATAATTATTAACTGTGTGGCCTTAATCAAATTAATTAACTTCTCTGAGCTGAAGTTTTAATCTTTGTAAAAGTGAAATAATAAGATTTGTAGTGTCTATCACACAGGGTTGTTACGAGGATCAAGTAACAAGAATTGTATGAAGTGCTACAAAAAATCGGCTATCATCATCATCATTATCATTATTTTAGATGGTGGTGCTATTAACGTTTATGCCTCATGTTTTCAGAAGCAGACACTCTTTATCGCATAACATAGTGGATAGAATGCTAGATTTGAAGTCAGGAAACCATAATCCAAGTCTCTCCTCAGAGACTTGCTAGCTTTTTGATGGTGGACAAGTCATTTACCCTCCATGAACCCCAGTGTCCTCATTTATGAATTGAAGGAGTTGGACTAGATGTCCTTTGAGAACACTTCTACCTCTAAATCTGTGATTCCATGATTCTCTAAATTTTCAGTACACTGATTTCTCTTGGTGCTTCCCATACAGATGAAAGATAAAAGTTCTGATTGCTTCCTTTTACTCTGCTCTACTGGATCATTTATCCATATCATAACCTTTAACAGTGGGTACATCCCATGGTTCTGCCCTGGGCCCTCCCCTTATACTATCTTTGTCTCTTCATAATCTAATCAGATTTTTTTGGTTTAATATTTCCTCTATCCTGACCTTCACTTTCACCCACTCCACTTATCTAATCCCTTGCCAAATTTTGTCATTTACCCATCCACCACACTTCTTAATTTTTTTTTTACTTCTCTCCATCCTCATAGCAACCACCTCTGTATAGGCTTTTATCATTACTTACCTGGCCTGTTTTAATAACCTCCTAATTGATCTCCCTGTCTCAAATTTCTTCCCTTTCTCTGTATCCAAACTGGAGGGCACCATTTCTCCAAATGATTTTTCTAAAGTGATAATGTCACTTCCTTGTTCATTTAGCTCCAATGGCTCCCCACTACCTCTAAGAGCAAATAGAAAACTCCTCAGTCTGACTTTTAAAGCCCAATACAACCTGGCCCCAAACTACATTTCTTGCTTCATCTCACATCATTCCTCCTCATGTACTCTATAATCCATTCAAACTGATTTTTTTTTTAGTATTCTTTAACATGGCATAACTCCATCATTTCTTTGCCTTTTAATAGGCAGTCCCTCAGACCTAGAACACATTCTTTCCTCAAATCCTCCTTCCACTGGAAAACTTTTATAACCATTCTCCCAATCTAATAGTGTCCTCCCCTCTTTTCCCACAATAATCTGGTACTTTATGTTTGTCTACATAAATACATATTATTTTCCCTAACAGAATATAAACTCCCTGAGGGCAGAATCTTTTTTCTTCTTTGCCTTTGTATACCCAGTTCCAAACATAGTAGACACATAATTACTATTATGTAGCAGGAACTGTGCCCAATGTAGAAGCTACAAAAAGATACAAAATACAGTCCTTGCCATCAAGAAGCTCACAATCTAATGTTTTTGGTAACATACATATAATTTTTACAAAGAGAAGATTAGTTTTTAAATAACTTGTTAATCATGATGAATTTCTGCATTCTTGAAATAATATTTCATTTATTTAAAGGCAAAGCCCGTTGCTAATGATAATGGATATAAACTTATATTTAAAATAATCTTGATAATTTTGATATATTGGAGACTAACTTTTTAGACCTCAATAGATAGTTGTTGTTGTTCGGTTTTTTTGCTTGTTTCTTAACTGAAAACATGGCAAATGATGAAAAATTCACATTAGGAGTTGTTGTTGAGTCATTTCAATTGTTTCTAACTCTTTGTGATGCCATTTGGGGTTTTCTTAACAAAGATACTGGATTGGTTTTCCATTTCTTTTCCCAGCTTATTTTACAGATGAGGAACTGAGGCAAAGGGAGTTAAGTGACTTGCCCAGGATCACACAGTTAGTAAGTGTCTGATTCCAGATTTGAACTCAGGTGCTCCTGACTTTACAGTAGTTTTTCTACCCACTGAACCACCTAGCTACCCATATTAGGAGTATGGGAACCATAAGCTTTGCCACTCTCTTGTTTCATTTGTATTTGTATTATTAGTGTTATCTTCAATTTACTATTTCTTTACAAAACACTTTTAATGACACATCCATTTTGTGAAGGTTAGTTTAGTTAAACTAGATAATTTAATCTGTAAATACATTTTGCTGGACCATCTATAAACCCAATAGGTAACAATACACAAAGAGTTAAATGAATGAATGAAAGCATGATTGTCATCAATCTGTACACATTGTGGAAGCTCTACTCTTCTTTCAGAATTCTTCACAAACTATGTCATGACATATGACTGAGATACAAACCCAATAAGGGTGTCAGGGTCAAACCATTAATTATATATTTGTTAAGATTGCTTTATTTCTGATAACATAAATGGAAATAAATCAGAAGTTATAATATTTTCTCTCCAAATCAAATTGATTTCCTTAGTGATCCACTGGAATGATCATTCTGCTAGACACAAAGAATATTATAGGCAGTAATATGTCTCTCATATAGGACTGCTGCAGCACTTAGGGAAAGATGAAAGTCCATATTCTAGTCCTTTACTTTCTTTGAAAGGGTTGGATAGGGCTCTGTGTCTATGCAAGGGAAAATAAGCTTCAGACAGGTGGGATTATCTATTTGTGTCTAGAGAGGGTAGAAGTCTTGAGATGATCTCTACATTTCTGGGGATGTCTATGGGATTAAGAGGATAAGCTGCAAACTCACTCTTTTTTTGGGAAGTCTCCAAAAAAAGATACTCTAACCCAAGTTCTTTTGGAAAATATTTACTTAAAAACTCATTCTCAGGTGGAGAGAATAGTATAGTAGCACAGAATATACTTTGTGAGACAATGAACTATTTTCTTCTGGTCTATAGCAATCACCAGATGGAGAAATTTTTAATGTTTTGCAAAACTTTTAAGACCAAAGGTCCTTAGTGTCATGGAAAAAGAATAGGAGAGGTGAGGGATTCTGTAGATTATAGCAAAAATACCAGAGACATTTCTGACTCAGAAAACAGCTGTTTTGAGTTGAAGGCTCATTGTATCATTACTTTGGTCAGGATTTACCCTTACTTTTGGGAGTCAGAGAGAGGAAACAGAGCTGTTGCCCAAACATCAGACTGCTTGACCTTTGTTGATATTTAACATGCAGAATATGGAAAAGTATGAGAATGAATAGGCAGGCAAGACTTGGAGATATGTTGCATTGTCTCAGTTGCCCTCATCTGGAGTGCTTTCAATTTTTTTTTCTTTTTGTGTTATAGTACCTACTTGCCAACTCACTAGAAGAGATAGTAAGGAGCTTTGGTGGCACTGGCATTCCCCGGGTGTCCATATGGGTGTGCAGCCAAATTTCATGCTGGCCAAAAGCTAGACAGAGAGTACATGAAAAAGAGATATGATTAATGAATATGTGATTGATAGATTCTAATCCTCCTCACCCAACCTCACTGACTTAAATGTCTTCATCTGTTTTAAATAAAAACTTCATTCTTATGCCATTCTTCTAAATTCTCATCTATATTCAGATCACACTGATTCTTTCCCATGACCACTCTAAACAGATTCATCTCTTCAGTCCACAGTGCCTTTCAGAATTCCCTCTTTAATCCCCACAAACTTATCTACATCAGCTAGCTACGACATGTCTTTCACTTTCTCACTCCAACACAAATCTAGTTTTCAGTAGAAATTCACTCACAAGATCCAAGATGGTGGAGTACAGGCAGTAACACAGCTGAACTCTCCCAACCTTCCCCTCCAAACAACTTTAAAACGACATTTTAAGTCAAATTTTGGAGCTACACTGTCAACAAAAGGCCAGGGTTAGACACTTTTCTAGACTGAAATAACTTAGGAGGTCAGTGGAACAGCTCAGTGACACATGGATGGGAGCCAGCTCAGAGCACTACAGAAGCACCAGTGGTAGACCTTGAAGGTATTTTTAACAATGGCAGCAGTTTTGGGAGCTCACACCCAAGAGAAAATAGGGGGGGTGGGTAAATTGTCAGAAAGAAATTATATGGAACTCTTTGCCAGCACTGGGTCCAGCTGTCACTGATTGGCAACTCTATTACCTGCACACAATTCTGGGTTGCCGCTCCAGAGCAGAGAGGTATATTAGCATTTGTAGCTGAAGGAGAACAGGGGACTTGATTACAGTACTAGGGCCAACAAGAGTGTCAATGCTTGGTGCTGCAAGGGAACAGGAGCCCTTCTAGGGTAAAGATGAGAGTGCAGACCAGGAGAGCAGTGACCACACCTCTCTCAGGATCACACCACCTTGGAAACACTGAAAATTTGTGGGTGTCCAGAATTAATTCTGAAAATAACAGCACAGAAAAAGTCTCAAACTTCATGCGGTGCCTCCCCACCTCAAGTCAGTAAAGCCCAACTTTAACATAAATATAAAAGTCAATAAATAGACTACAAAAAATAGCAAACCACAATAAAATAAAAAGAACTTGATCATAAAATCTACTATGGTGGCAGGGAAGACCAAGACATAAACTAAGAAGACTATAACAGTGTAAAAACAGCTGTTAAAAAAGCTTCAAAAATAAATGCTAATTGGACACAAGCCCAAAAAGAATTTTTAGAATATTTTCTTTTTTAAAAAAAGATGAGTGTTAGAGGAAAAAAATTAAGAAAAGAAATGAGAGTAATTTAAGAAAATTATGAAATAAGAATTAACAACTTGGTAAAAGAAGTACAAAAATACTAAAGAAACTACCTTAAAAAAGAGAATTGGCCTAATGGTAAAAGAAGCACACAAATCCACTGAAGAAAACAGCTGCTTAAATAAAACAGTATTGGCCAAAATGGAAAAAAAAAACTCACTGAAGAAAATCATTCCTTACAAATTATACTTGAATAAGTGGAAATTAATGATTTCATGAGACATCAAGGAACAACAAAACAATGTCAAAACAATGAAAGAATAGAAGAAAATGTGAAATATCTCATTGGAAAAGCAACTGACCTGGAAAATAGATTGAAGAGAGATATCTTAGGAATTATTGGACTAGGGGCAGCTAAGTGGCACAGTGGATTGAGCACCTGCCCTGGAGTCATGAGGACCTGAGTTCAAATCTAGCCTCAGACACATAATACTCAATAGCTGTGTGACTCTGGGTAAGTCACTTAACCCCAATTTCCTCATCAAAAAAAAAATTGGACTACCTGAAAACCATGATTTAAACTAAAAAGAGTCTAGATATATTACAAGAAGAAGAAGAAGAGGAGGAGGAAAACTTCCCCAAAATTTTAGATCCAGGGGGTAAAATAGAAAATGAAAGAATCTACTGATCACCTCCTAAAAGAGATCCCAAAATGAAAACTCCCAGAAATGTCATAATTAAATTTCAGAGCTCCCAGGTTAAGGAGAAACTATCACAAGCAGCCAGAAAGAAACAATTCAAGTATTGTTGGGCCACAGTCAAGATCACACAAGGTTTAGCAGCTTTCATGTTAAAGAAGTGAAGGACTCAGAATATGAAATTTTGGAGGGCAAAGGAACTAGGATTGCAATCAACAATCACCTACTAGAAAAAAAACTTAGCATAATCCTACACAAGAAAAAAATGGATATATAATAAAATAGAGAACTTTTAAGGACACCTGATAAAAACATCAGAGCTGAACAGAAATTTTGATATTCAAACACAAGACTCCAGAAGCATAAAAAGGTAATTATGAAAGAAAAAAAATCATAAGGTTTAATAAGGTTAAACTCTTTGAATTCACATATGGGAAGAAAATACATATAACTCCTGAGAGTTATATTAGGGCAGTTAGAAGGAGTCTACAGATGGCATGAGAATTATTCAATTATGTTGAGATGATCTGGAGGGGGAGGAGAGGGATGTACTGGGAGAAGGGGAAAGGTAGAATGGGTAAAATTATCTAATATAAAAGAGACACTCAAAGAATAGCTTTTATAATGGAGGGGAAAATAGGGCAGTGGTGGGTAATGATTCAAACCTCACTCTCATAATCAGATGAATATAAAAATCTATCTTGCACAATATGGAAATAGGAAGGAAAGGGGTAAGAAATATGAGAAGGATGTTAGGGGAATGTAAAAAGGAGAGCAAATTAAGAGAGGTAGTAGAAGCAAAACAAACTTTTGAGAAGGGACAGGATAAAGAGAGAGAGAGAAAAAGAGAGAGGGGGGAATAAACAGAAGAAAAATATATGGAGGCAAATACACAGTACTCAAAACTGTGAATGTGAATGGGATGAGCTCACCCATAAAATGGAAATGTATAGCAGAGTGAATTGAAACCATAACCCAATAGGTGGTTTATAAGACACACACTTGAAACATAAACACACATACTGAATTCAAATGAAAAGCTGGAACACGCTCTTATGCTTCATTTAGTAGAAGTAAAAAAAGGCAGGAGTATCAATCATGATTTCAGAAAAAGCAAAAACAAAAGTAGATCTAATTAAAAGAGAAAATCAGGGAAATTACATTTTGCTAAAAGCTACTATAAACAATGAAGTAATATGAAAAATATAGCAATTCTATCGCTTCTCAAATATATACAGAACTGGGTCAAATTTATAATAAGAGCCATTCCCAAAATGATAAATGGTGAAAGAATATGAACAGGAAGTTTTCAGAAGAAGAAACCAAAACTATTTATAGTTAAATGAACAAATGCTATATATCACTATAAATTAGAGAAGTGCAAATTAAAATAACTCAGAGGTATCACTTCACATCTATCAGAAATGATAAATGCTAGAGGGGATAAGGCAAAATAGGTAAAATAATAAATTGTTGGTTCAGTTGTGAACTGCCTACTTTCATCAGTACAATAGATAGAAGACATTTCCAAAGCACTCATGATGAAAAAATTCTATCCTTGTCCAGAGAGAGAACTGATGAACTATGAGTTTAAATTGAGGTATTTTCTCACTCTCTTTTTTCTGCCTTTTTTTTGTGATATGGCTAGTACAGAAATATGCTTTGCAAGATTTCACATGTATAACTGATATCATACTGCTTGCCTCCTCAGTGGGTGGGGATGTTGTAGGAAGGGGCGAGAGAATTTGGAACTCAAAATTTAAAAAGAAAATAATGTTAAAATGAATAAATAATAGATTTGTTTTTTTTAAAGTCACTCACACATTCCTCTGATACATTGTTCATAACCCTCTCTTTTAAATAGTATTCTTTTACTTGATGCCCCCAAATCTCAGTACCAAGAGGAGTGGTTTATCATTTACAATTTTTCTCAAAGAATCTGTGAAAATATTTTAAAGTCCATACCACTGTTTAATTCCATTTTCTTCCCATCCTTGTTCTTGTCATCTACTACTGTCCAGGTTGCTTCACCAATTTTCTTCATTGTCTTTAGGACCAGTATCAACATCACCTGATGATGCTGATTATTTATTTTTAATTATTTATGTATGCAACTCCTATCATACACTGACCATAGCTTCTATGCCAACAACATTCTCTACGCCCACATTAGCTGCATAGATGCATTGTCAACAATTAGTTTCATATTTTGGTTAACTAACTCCAAGATGTTGAACATCAAAATCATGCTTTTCAGTCACAGTCTCCTATTCTTCTCTTTCTCTCACCCTGTTATTCTAAACTTACTGTTGGACCAATTATATCTCTTTGCCCCATTGACTATCCCTAATTCCAGTCCACTGATAAACATTTGTGAAGTACTTACTATGTGTCAGTTGCTGTGATAAGTACTGGGGATACAAAAAGATCCAAAATACAGTCCCTGCCCTCAAGGAACTTACAGTCTAATTGAGTAGACAATAAGAAAACAAATACATACAAACTATATGCAAAATAAATAAGAAATAAATGAAAGCACTAAATTAAAAAGCACTAGAATTAAGATGTGTTGGGAAAGACTTCCTGTATAAGATAGGATTTTAGGTGGAATTTAAAGAAAGCCAGGGAAGTCAGTATGGAAAGATGAGAAAGAAGAGCGTTTCAGGCATGGAGGGCAACCAAAGAAAATTCCCAGAGCTGAGAGATGGAGGGTCTTGTCTACGGATCAGGAAAGAAGCAAGTGTCACTAAATAAAAGAATACATGGCAAGAAGTAATGTGTAAGAAGACTGAAAAGGCAGGACATAGCTAGATTATGAAGTATTTTCCCCCCTCAAGAATTCTCTCTCATACTAATCTCACTTGACTCCATAATAGACCTTGAACCTGTGGTTTCACTTATTAATGCCCTAGATTTCCTCACCTTCCTGACTTTACAACATGGTTGGCCTACTAACCTTGATCCCTGGATATCAATCACCATCAAGTTTCATCAGTCCATCTTGTACAACTGAGTGTCAGTGAAAAAGAAATTACAATTAATCAAATTTTCACTTACTGCAAATAATAATGAATCTCTTCATCTCATCATTTGAATTTGCACTACATGTTTTCGTTGGTCTGGAAATAATTACCATATTTTATATATTCATGATTTCAAATAGTACAAATATGAATGCATATTACCACTTCACAAAACTTACTTTTTACACCAACTGAGGCCTCGCTATACATGATGTCACATGACCACTCAATTCTGTTGACATTCTTTCTAATCTAACATTTTCACATTCCTCTCTCTGCCCCCACATTAACTGTTCCAATCCTTTTTTCTCTACTACATTTTGTAGGAAATAATTTAGCTTAGTTTCAATGAAGACTATCTGAAAACAGCTACCTCACTCCCCAGACTTGTCTATAGAACTTCTTAGTATCACCACCAACTTTCTTCTTCTATTTAGTCACAGAAAAAGTATCACCACAATTCACTGAAGCCAATCTCCATGCCCAAACCTCCCATCTCTTTCAGAAGCTTATTCAAGCACTTATCCCTTCTGTCTCATATACCTTTTCTCTTACTTCTCTAATGTCTTACTCTCCCTTTGTTTTTTTCTCTTGGTTTTTAAATATGAACAGATGACCAGTATCCTAATAATTTTTTCTATTGACCTCTGTAACTCACCTATATATAGTCTTCTTTTTTCTTTCCATTCAATACCAAAATTCCTGAAAAGATTATCAATGTTAGATCAATCAATAAGCAAATTTTAGTCAATCAACAAGCATTTGTTAAGCTACAATGTAGCTTAATAAATATGCCACACTGTGCTATCTATTAAGAATATTCTTCATACAGTAGATATAAATATATGTAAACTTCATATAGTAGATATAAGCTAATTATATAAAACAATATTATGAATAAAAATGAAAGTTTTGTCCTCAGAGAACTAACATTCTACTGGGTCCAAGTACAGTCTACAATTCTACTAAAATGCATTTTTTAAAAATGAGAATTTGTTCCAATTTAATTGATATATTAGGGACCATTTTGAGCATAACTCAAATTTTGTTTGCTTCTGCACTGAGAGAATTCAGAAAACTGCACCACTTCACAATAACTCACAAGCAGCAATCCTTCCACACTCACTTACATGAGCAAACTTCAGGTCTTTGTCTTTGTCAAGGAAAAATGCTATGTTCATTGTATATATCTGGTACAGTAGGAGCTATGAGCTAAAAAAGGACTTATCCAAACCATTCTTACTCCATTCCCTTCTTCCATGGCCTTCTTATAAGACTCTGTGTTACATCCCACCCAGCTCACTCCTGTAGCATAAAGCCCAAAGTCATGGTTGAAGTCACAATTTATTGTAGTACTTATGTTTTTCTTAACCATTTAGAATGTTTAAAACTATACTATAGTTTTTATTAATTACTATCTCTTTTTTATGTGTTGCTATCAAAATTTTGAGTTCCCAATCCCTAACTCTTTTTTTTCCTGCAAGCTCTGTGGTTTTTATTGCCCTCTCCCTTTTTTTTCCATATCTCAATGTTTTGGGGATGTCATATTTCATGTTATAGCAGAACTGATAGAATACATAAACAGTAAAATAAATATAAGTAGGCATGGAACTACTACTTAGGGTAAATAGGCAAGATATCATGTAGGAGGTGTGTTGGGGATGTCCTTTGAAAGAAACTAGGAATTCCAAAAAGCAGAAAATAGATGGCAGTGCTTTTCAGCTTAGGGGGCATATGAGGAAAGGCATTGAAGAGAAATAATTAAAATTCCACATGTAAGGAATAGAAAAAGTTCATTTTGCCTAGATCTTAATGTATGAGAAAGAAAATATATGTATGTATATATGCATATATATGTTGTTCATCTGTGTGTATGTATGTGTGTATTCAGCTTGGGAAGGTAAGTTCAAGCTAGAATGTGAAGGCATTTCAATAAGTCAAGTTAAGAAGCATTTATTAAACACCTACTATTACCTAGCTCTGTGGTATGTTCTGGGTATAGAAAAAAATAATCTAGACTAAAGGAACTCATGATCTAATGGAGGGACAAGATGCAAACAACTATGTACAAATGAAATATATACATAAATAAATTGGGGTAGTCTCTGGGGAAAAGACACTAAGGTTAAGGAGGACCTGGAAAGGCTTCTTGGAGAAGGTGGGAATTTAGCTGACAATTGAAGGGAGCCAGGAAAACTAGGAAGTTGAGATAAGGAGGGAGAGAATTCCCAGTCTGTAGGACAACCTGTGAAAATATTTCGGGGCAGGATACAGTACCATGTATGAGGAACAACAAAGAGAACAGTATCATTGAATCACAGAGTATGTAGCAGCAGGTAAAGCATAAAAAAGACTAGAAAGTTAGGGAAGGTAAGGTAACAGGAGACTTAAAAAAAAACAGATTGTTTTATATTTAATCCTGGAGGTAACAGAGAACTATTGGACTTTATTAAATGGAAAAGGGTTGGGATGATATGATTAGACCTGTGCTTTAGGAAGATCAGCTTGATAGCAGAGTAGAGGACAGACTGGATTGGTGAGGGATTTTAATTTTGGCAGGTGATTGAATACAGTGGCTGAGAGAGAGTGAGAAGTTGAGTATGACCTTATATTTTGAGCATAGATGACTGAGAGGGTGGTGCTGCCCTCAACAATAATAACAATGTTGGGAACAAAGGAAGGATTTCAGAGAAAAGGTAATGAATTCAATTTTGGAAATGTTGAGTTTAATGTATCTCTGGGGGTCTGTTTCCAGATACCTAATAAACAATTTGAGATGAAAGGTCAAGAGTGAATTCATAGCTAGAGAAGTAGATCTAAAGGTCATCTTCATAGAAATTATCATTGAAATCATGGGAGCCAGTGAGATCATCATGTGAAATAGAAGAGAGGGAGAAGAGAAAAAAAAAACAAGATAGAACTATGGTTAGCAAGTGAAACATAGATGAAGGTCCATCAAAAGTGACAGAGAAAAAAATGTCAGACAGATAGGAGGAAAACTGAGAGAGAAGAGTGTTATTTGAGAAGAAAAAAACTTCTTTGAAAGAAAAAAACAAGAAGAAAAGGGTGATTGACAGTATTAATGGCCACAGAGAGGTAAAGAAGAATGATAAAAAGAAGAGTTTGAATTTGATTCCAGAAGTAAAAATGAGCCACTGGAATTTACTGAGCAGCGGAATGACTCATATCCCCAAGAATTATAGAACCACTCCTGAAATATATCTACCCTAGTAAAAGTTCTCATTTGCACAAGATCAAGATAGCTGCAATAACCTCCTAACAGATTTTCATGGCTTTTCTTTTATATACTTATTAAACCACTAAATCACTTAGCTTCATTATCCCTGGATATAGTCGTGGGATCATGAATTTAAAGGTGGAAAGCATTTAAAGGAATCTAAATCCATCAATTTAAAGATGATGAAACTAAGGCAGTGAGGTGGTGCAGTGGATAGAGTTCTGCCCTTGGAATCAGGAAGACCTAATTTCAAATTCAGCATCACATACTTGTAAGCTATGTGGTCCTAGGCAAGTCACTTAAAATCTGTTTGCCCCAATTTCCTGAACTGTAAAATTGGGATAATAATAATGACTACCTACCAGAGTTATTGTGAGGATCAAATAAGATAATATTTGTAAAATGCTTAGCACTTTAGCACTTCAGCACTTAGCACTTAGAACATAGCAAGTGCTATATAAACAGTAGCTATTATAATTACTTAGCAAGAAGTATAGTGAGGATTAGAACTTGAGTTTTCTGACTTCAAATCCAGTGTACTTTTCATTATACCATACTAATTCTTTGTTGTTTCTTTGTTTAAAAGTATTTGGTGTCAATCAGTAAAGGGTAAACCTTATGTTTAGTGTTCTCCATAATTAACATCCTCTCTTCTTTCTAACTTTATCTCACACTAATTCCCTCAAGGTCTCTACTCACTGTCTCCAAAGCATGCCTAATACACTACTGCTTCTATTCCTTATGCCTAGAAAGTTCTCCCTTATCATGTTACTTGCTGAATTCCTATCAGTTCTTCCATTAAAACTCAACTCAGTCACCATCTCCTCTATTTATCCTTTCTTTTTCCTCAATTATCCTCACATAGACCTTTGTTTTGTACTTCTCTAATTCAGTAATGTGTTATGAGCTAATCTTGTAGTCTTTGTATTTTATATCTTCCTACTAACTACATAGGACAATGTCTTATCTAAATTCTGCCTACCAATTCTCTGTACATAGTACTTGCAAATATTTGGTGAATTAGATTAAATCATTGAATTAAGTGTTTTATTTAACACCAGACTTAAAGTAGGCTCTTAACATATGCTTGGTGATTGATTGACTGATGGATTAATGTTTGAATACTGAATGCAGGTACTTTTTCAAATAAGGATATTAATTTAACACAGGCATCAACGTGTATTTGAATAGGATAGGTTAGGCTGGAATGTTAACTTCCCTACTAATTAGTGGCTTTAGTAGAGGGTAAATCATTTTGCTTCTCTTAACCTCAAAATCCCAAGATGTAAAATGATGTGGGTGGGGTATACAATCTCTGAGGTAGCTTCCAACTTTAGCATTACAAAGAATGTTAGTATAAAATGATGGGAGTTTTTTAGTATTGTTTCTTAGAGCCTAATTCTACTCTTTCTAAAGGTGTTGTTATGATTTACCTTGTTCTTGTTTAGCAAGCACTTGACTGAGAATATTTGTGGGTAAGTATATTCTGATCTCACCCCCAGGGACAATTGTGAAATTGCAGGGAAAGCATTTTGCTTTGCTTTTGTTAATTACTTTGGCATATGTATTAAATAATGCCATTATTGCATAATGAACTTAATTGTAATTTTGCCCTCATGCTTGGTTTGAGCTTTTTCCCACTTCCTTTATTTTTTGGTCTATTTTTCCCCTCACTTATTTTTGTCTCCCACTGCCTGAGTCAAGGAAAATAGGGTAACACCACATTTTTTTTCTTGTTGTGGGTTTCACATTGCTCAGATAGTTTATTCACAGTTCTTGCTATCTGCAATGGCTTTCCCTTTGTGCATATAATCAACCTGGGAATGCCAAATTCCTGACTCCCAAATTCCTGTTTTCTCAGCTAAAAATAACAATCTTAGTATATTCCACAGTTTTAGGATAAGTATTCTGAATCCCATAGTAACAGATCTACTCTTTGGTTGCTAGCAATAAACTTAATACGTATGATTTAAGACCCAATTAACAGAACCAATATCCCTTGGTGGTATTTTCCATTTTAATCAAACAGAAAAGAACCTACTCCAATGTCATCTGAGAAATCCAAAAGATATTGCTTGATACAAATAAAAAGAATTCTTCAAAAATTTTTATAACAATAGCACCAAACCCAGTTTTGTTTATAATTGCAAAACAAATTAAATATAAACTAAGCTGGTAGTTATAAAAATGGAGCTTATTCAATTGTGATCATCCTCAAATAAGGAAAGGCTGTATTTTTTTAGACTGTAACACAGTTGTACTTCCGAAATGATTGCACATTATTCTGAGTCAAAATGATGCTACATTGTCATACAGTGCCAAGAAAGCTTAGAGTGTCCAGAATGGTGGTTATAATTCTGTTATACTCTACTTTTGAAAGATCACAGTCAGAGTATTGTTATGTTTTTGTGATGCTTTTTAACAATATATTATTCATCTGGAGAAGGTTCAAAGAAAGGTAACCAGGATGGTTTAGAAAGCCTTGGATATGGTCATATGGTGATAACTGGGGAGAAATGGTCATTGTTAGCCTGAAGAAAAGAAGACTTGGGCCAGAAGATGTTGTTCTTTTACTCAAGTATTTGTAGTTTCTCACCAGCAAGATGTATTGGACTCATTCTGTTTGACCCTGGAGGGCAAAATCAGGAATAATAGGTAGAAGTTTTAAAGAGGAAAATTTCATTTGACATAAGAAAACAAACAAAAAGTTTCATAAAAATTAGAGCTATCCATAATTGAATGGGCTACCTTGGGAGCCTATCAATCAATTAATTTTAAAATTATATACATATATATGCATATATGTTTGTATGTGTATATACATACACATATATACATTGTCAATCTGAAAGTTGATTAAAGAGGCAACAAACTAGGCGATAAGTAAATTCATATTATTTATTCCCTTAAGTTAGCAACATTTACAATGGAGCCAGAGCTTTATCTCTGACTTCCTCAAGCAATTTTAGGAGGATATTTAAACCCTGACTCAGGATGTCTGTGTTACTCAATACACACACACACACAGACACACACACAAACACACACAGACACACACACACTTATATATGTGATATATATATATATATATATATATATATCTTCCATGTGTTTCTTAACATATAGCATGGGAAAGGAAGTTTCTTAGTTGAATAGGTTGTAAATACAATAAAATAGAAGAATATCAAAGTGTCAATTGAAATTATAGATCCAGGATATCTGTGCTTCCCCTATATAACATATGTCCATAGGATACCAAGATAACAAAAGTACCATTATTCAAGAGAGTGTCTGGTCCCAGGTATCCTGTCCTTAGTGATCACAAACAGGAAGAATACTGGTCAGTTTCATCTGGTCCTGCAGTTGCTGACACAAGAAGGGGAATTTTTAGTGCACTCTGAAATGATTAATTCAGGTTTTTGGCCCTTATTGGGGCTCAAATGATCTTAAATGATCATCAGCATATATATGATCTATTAGGTTAGTCACCATGTTTAAAGTGACAGATAAAAATGAATTTTTACCTTCATGATTCTTACATTCTATGATAAGAACAACATGTGAACATACAAGTTTACATAGAATACTTAAAAAGTAATTGTAACAGTGGGGTGAATCAAGATTTTTTTAGGAGGTAGCATTTGAAGTGACCCTTAAAGGAAACTATTCTATGAAGCACAGGTAAGAAGTACCTTATAGATATAGGGAACATATTGTACAAAGGCAAAGAAATGGAAAATGGAAAGTTGTGTGTGAGAGACATCAAGAAGGCCAGTTTCTCTTAACTGAAAGGGAATTGATAGACATTAAACCTTGAAAGGTAACTGAGCGGGTCATATGGGGAAGAACTTTCAATGCCAAACATTTGAGTTTGAATTTAATTCTTTACAGAAGAAAAGGGAGGCATTAGAGTTTTTATAGCAGAGGAAGATTATGGTCAGATCTGTGCTTTAGGAATTCACATTGGCAGTTATGTGGGGAATTTTGAAGATAAAAGAGACTGAGATCTGGGAACCTAATTAAGAAGCTATTACAATAGATCTGGGAACCTAATTAAGAAGCTATTACAATAGTATAAGAACTAGTAGGGTCAACTTGTAGGTAGAGAAAGGAATGGATACAAGAAAAATATTAGAAAAAAAAAACCTAAAAAGTCTTGACAACTAATCAAATGTTTCAGGTATCTACAAGCTTGTGAGTATTGGTGACAAAAAAAGATGGTGATACCTACAACAGAAATAGAGTAATGTGGAAGAAGATAGATTTAGGGGAAGAGGAGAAAAGGTTCTGTTTTATATATACTGCAGTTCAAATTTGTATAAGACATCCATAAGGAAATGTTCTAAATAGAGTTACTGAAAAGGGAAGAAACTCAGGATAAAGAGACTAGAGTTGTACTTTTGAATTAAATGAGTGTTTTGGTTACCACTACTTCCTCTTCCACACATACAATAGATAAAATTATACAAAATAAGGGGAATATAATATATCTATTGCTACGCTAACAAAATATAAAGAGGTATATGTGTATCGTCATACTTTAATGAAGTATGAAAAAGTTATTTGATGAAATCATAACCAGAACTAGTGAGATGGGGTGGGGAAGGGAGATCCAAACCCTCTTTCACATATAAGTCTGGTAACCATTTGCATATAAGTGGTAATTGAATTCTTGGGAGCTTATCGGTTCACCAAGAAAGAGAATATAGAGAGACAAAGATAGATGTTTCCAATAGTAAATAAACAGTTAGGATCAGGCTATGAATACTGCCCCAGTAAAGGTGAGTGAATAGTGATCATACAGATAAACAGACACAAGAATGAGCAGTGTTATGAAGAGCAAGAAAGAATAATTAGGAGGTGAAGATAATCATCAGGTTTGTGTCAGATTCATTTCATTTTTTTTAAAAAAAGTAGAATTACTAGATTAATACATCACAGGATCAAATAATTCAAAACATCTGATAGCATAATTATTGAGGCATGTATACATGGTCAACTGTGAGAAACAGTAAATCAATAGACAATTATTTACTAAGTGCCTATTATATGTCAGGCATTGAGCTAAATGCTGGGGATCCAAAGAAAAGCAAAAAGACAGTCCCTATTTTTTAAGGATCTCACACTCTAATTGGGGAGACAACAGAAAAGCAACTACATTCTAGGAAGATAAATTGGAGATAATCTATAGAAGAGCGGTACAGTAGGATTAAGGGGGATCAGAAAAAGCTTCCTGTAGTAGGTGGAATTTTAGTTGCGATTCAGGACGTCAGGAGGCAGAGATGAAGAGGGATAACCTTCCAGGCATGGGGGGACAGCCAGTGAAAATTCTGAGATTTGGGAGATGGAATGTCTCATAAAAGGAACAATAAGGGAACTAATGTCACTGGATTGAAGAGTATCTAGGGTTGAATGAGGTGTAAGAATACTGGAAAGATAGGAGGGGAACATGAAGAGATTTAAATGCCAGGTGAAGGATTCTATATTTGTTGCTAAAAGTGATGAGAGCCAATGAAGTTCATTGAATGAATGGTGGTGGTGACATGTTCAGATCCGTGCTTTAGGAAAATCAATTTGATAGCTGATAGTTGTAGATAAGTCAGGATTAATCAGACAAGATGAATCATGATTCTTTCAGGTATCATTAATATACTTAGTTATCAACATATTTCCCAAGATAACTTCCCATTTTCGGTTAGCAACTCTGCTTAGTCTCCTTTCTAAAGAACAGCATGGCTCCCCCAGGATAAGCTGATCATCTAAAATGACATCACAGTGCTGATTGATATTCATCACCTTCTTAAATCCCTTATTTGCCTTTCCACCTTCTTATTGAAAAATCTATAAAATTGGAGCAATAAAATCCTCCTAAAGCCTTTCTTTATAGAGGACTCTGAACTTTCAGAATTTTCCAAATAACTCTCAATTTTCCATCAACAGCCCTGTTGGATAACACTCCACAGACTATCATGACTTGAGCAGAATAGCCCCATATGCCAACCATCCTTTTCAGATTTCTTTTGTATATTGTCTTCCCCATTAGAATGTAAGCTCCTTAAGAGTAGTGATTGTTTTTCTTCTTCATATTTGTATTCTCATTGCTTAGTACAGTGCCTGAAATATGCTAAGTGCTTCCTAAATGTTTATTGAATTATTTATTGAAGATGGCCCAATCAGGGTTAACCAGGGAGTGGCCCAGACTTCTGAGTGACTTAGAAACCCAGGTCCCCTTTCTCTATTTTTTAAAACCAGACTTATGACATCATTGGCATAAGGCAGAGGTGTTAAAAATGTGGCCTACAGATAGCATGGAGCTCAAAAACACTCCTGAGTGCAGCCCAAAACAGATTAAAATGTAATTGGAAAATATTTTAAAAATAAATGAACATTTAATAAAATATAGATAATATTAAAATTTAAAACTAAGAAAATACATTGTCTACAAGGATTCTTAAGTGTGGATTAATGGTCCCTATTTCTACTTAAGTTTGACAATGCTGGTATGGTACGCTCCTAGTAAGGAAGTTCCCTCAACCAATAGATTGGTACCTGTTCTTTAATTTATAGTTTTAGAGAGTTGTCTGTTTCACTGAGAGATTAAGTCACTTTCCAAGGATCACATTGCCAGTATATGTCAGAGGCAGAGCTTGAATCCAGGTTTTCCAGACTCTGAGACCACCTATCTAGCTACCAAACCTGTTACCTCAGAGTAACCATTATTATGTGGGATAAAACTCCTCTGAAACCCTATTCTAATAGTTGATTATGAGATTGGATGCTTTGGAAGGCTATGCAAACAATGGCCATGTTTTGTAGTCCCTACCAAAGTGGCAAGGCTTCAGGAATAATCTGGAAACATATTGTGTCTGTTTTCCAAGTTTGGACAATTCACAACAACCAGACAGACTGAGATAGAGA
Source organism: Vombatus ursinus (assembly GCF_900497805.2). NCBI lineage: Eukaryota > Metazoa > Chordata > Mammalia > Diprotodontia > Vombatidae > Vombatus > Vombatus ursinus. The sequence continues at coordinate 7,993,745 of NW_020950792.1, read as the reverse complement.
CTTGAACTGGGCTTTCATTGGTATAAAGAAATCCTGGATGAGGAAACTCCCTCTACTAATGCAGGGCAGTAACTTCTTTGCAATTTATAGTCTCAGAACATTGCCCAGAAAGCACTAAAGTTCATTAACCTGCCTGTGGCTACAGAGCTAGTAGATGTCAGAGGCAAGACTCTAACTCTTGTTCCTGGCTGTATGATTTTTCTGGCAGGAGAAGGTACTGAACACTCATGTCCTTTCTCAAGCTCAATTGCAAAGCATTCAAATTCAAATTCAAATGTTGCAGAGAGTGCAACACTGATGGGCTAGCCATGTTGTTCAAATGCCAAATGAACATATGTTCAGGAGTATTGTATGGAGAGCTCACACAAGTCAAATGCTCACACAGAGGTCAGAAGAAGTAACACAAGTACAGTCTCAAGATCTCTCTGAAGAACTTTGGAATAAATTATGAGACATGGGAGACACTAACACAGGACCACCCAGCATGGTGGCCCACATCAAAGAAGGCACTGTGCTCTGTGAGCAAATAAGAATTGCAGCAACTCAAAAGAAGTGTGAGATGCACAAATTTAGAGACATTTCCACTCCAAATGTTCATATTGAGTATTTGTGCCCAACATGTAGTAGAGCCTTCCAGCTTGTATTGTTCTGATCAGCCAATAATCAGACATGGTGTACTTGGCTCCAACATAATGATGTCATTTTGCTCCTCTTCAAGAATGAAGGACAACAATGAACCAGCATCTCAGAAACAAAGTTGAATATATAGAAAGGATTGGGACCTGTATTACTGGATGCATAACCACATTAGTGATTCCAGATCTTTAAAGCAAGTATGGAGGAGAAAGGGTACATGTTGTCAGTCAGTATGTTAAGCAGGAAGAGAAATTGGAGAATGTAGCCACACACCCAGGTACAACTGAATGCTATTGATAAACTAAAGGTAAGTTGATCAATCTACCTTTCATGTAGCTGTGGCCCATTACCAATCTTCTGTGTTATTTTTGCTCCCAATTTTGCTGACTTCCTAGAAGTTCAACTTTTGCCTACATACCACTTATAGTTTGGCCACACTACCAACACCTCTCCCCCAACACCATTTTCATATTACTTCAGCTTGTTTTTCACAGCACAAAGGAAAGCTGAGACTAAAGCATTGCTCATTTTAAGTGTGACTTATTTATCTTATTACCTAACAAGAAATTTTGAAAGCATGCTCCACTTAACCATTAATGTGATGGCAACACAAAGTGCCACCCAGCCTCCTTATTTTTAGATGTCTTTATTCCTTCTATTATGCTCTCTTCTCCCAACATGTTCTTAGATCCTACAATATCCTCTACTGTGGTGAGTCTGGTCCTTACAAAGAGCTGGAGAAAAGGCTTGTTTAATTTTGGGCAGCACCAAGGCTAAATAGGGCACAGAAATTAGTTTCAGGGATAGTTACCTAATGTAATTGCAAGAAGTTCTCAACCCAAAGTCATCTTATACTGCCACATAGAACTGTATGAGATTATCTTTGTAAATTAATCTTTAAATTAGAGATATTTTTCATGTAGAACTGTGTAGATATTAAATTGTTTTCTGCTAAAAATCACCATAGGATAAAATTATACACAGTTTACCTGGGCTCTGCTCATGGGAGGTTTCTGACAATTCTTTCAGAATCAGAAATGCATTAAATTGCTTTTCCTGCCTCCTGATGTGTCTGCTATTCAGTATTAAAAAAAAAAAAAAGCAATGAATGGAATAGAGAAATGAAGGAGATGAAAACAAACTTAAGACTACTCTCTCTCAAAAAAATTCAGGTAAGAACAGAAGTTCTCCCAATGTTTCCAGAACTTCTGTCTCAAATGAAGCACCTTGCTTCCTGGTCAGCTTTCACACTGCTCAGAAAAAAAAAAAAAAAAAAATTGTTGCCTTTTTCTAGGCTTGTGTTAGGTGAAGTTTTATTTGTTTTTCTTACCAAGGAGGAAACTTCCACTTACTATTGTAGGTGCTCACTAGTGAGCAATCTTATTTGGACAGGGAATGAGTAAATATACTTAATCTGGGTAGCGGGGAACAGAAAATGCTCTTTTGCAATATTTGCTTTGGGCACTACACACAAGGTACAGTGCAGTTGTGTGGTTGTCAAGTTTTAAAACTTAGTAAAAACAAAAAAAAGACCTTTTCTGAAGTCAAATATTAGTGCTCTTCTGAAGTCAAATGAAGAAGACTATAATGCTGATGAAATTGTTTGCTCTGCCTCCCATATGCAATGCTAGAGAAATTCTGCAACTTCCATTAGTTCATCTGTCCTGATATTATACCCTCTCCCTTTTTTCCTTGGTAACATGTTTTTAATATATCATCTCAGACTGAAATGATTAATTTCTATGCTTGTTTAAATATTATATTATTTTTCCCTACCGAAAAAAAGCATAGTAAATGTTAAATGGCAGTCTTCTCATTTCAGTCACTAGACTTTGAAAAGTTATTATTCATCTTTGATGCTTATTCTCTTTGCAAAGGCATCTGTTTTGTGATTTGGTAGCTGTAGGGCTTCTGTGCAGTGGAATGCTTCCTTCTCCTCAGGAAAATTTCACAGGGAATTAATTAATATGGAAGTTTGTATATGCAAACTGATTTTTTTTTTTTGCTTTGGCACACTTGAAAAGACATACATTAAGTTAAAACATAAAATGCCATCATTTTCATTGAGTTCTTAATTTTATATAAAACTGATATTCTTAACATTTTAAAAATATTCTATGACTAAAGGAATCTAATATTTGCTCATTTTTATGTCACTTTTTGGAAATGCATATAGTAAGAAGATTTAAATATTCCTTATTGATGAAATGATATGAGGAACCTATCACAAAGAATCAGTTCACAAAATAAAATAGTGGGTTTACTATAGAGTAAGCTTTTGGCCTCGGACATTAACAACCTGTTTTTGTTTCTGTTTTCTCTTAATAGTATTTTATTTTTTCCAATCACATGTAAAGATAGTTTTTAACATTCACTTTTATAAGATTTTGAATTTGAAACTTTTTCTCCCTCCCTCCTTCCTTCCTTTTTTTCCCTCCCTCTCTTTCCCCCTCCCCAAGACAGCAAGCATTCTGATACAGACTAAACATGTACAATAATATTAAACATATTTCCACATTAATCGTTGTGAAAGAAGAATCAGAACAAAAGGGAAAAAAAAAACAAAAGAAAGAAAGAAAAAAGAGATAAACTAGCATGCTTCAATCTGCATTCAGACTCCATAATTATTTCTCTGGATGTGGATAGCATTTTCCATCATAAGTCTTTTGGAATTGCCTAAGATCACAGCATTGCTGAGAAAAACTAAGTCTGTGAAAGTTGATCATCATACAATGTTGCTGTTACTGTGTACAATGGTTCTGTTCTGGTTCTGTTCACTTCACTCAGTATTAGTTCATGTAAGTCTTTCCAGGTTTTTCCAAAATCAACTGGCTCATCCTTTCTTATAATACAACAGTCTTCCATTACATTCAGAGAGAACAAATGTTTCAGCCATTCCCCAATTCATGTGCATCCCCTCAATTTCTAATTCTTTGTCACCATAAAAAAGAACTGTTTTAAATATTTTTTGTTCATGTGGGTCTTTTTCCTTTTTCATATCTTTGGGATGCAAACCAACTAATGGTATTGCTGGATAAAAGGGTATTATACAATGTTTTATAGCCCTTTGGGCATAGTTCCAAGTTGCTTTCCAGAATGGTTGAATCAGTTCAGAACTCCACTAACAATGCATTGTCTTCCATTTTACCTCATCTTCTCCAATATTTACCATTTTCCTTTTTTGTCATATTAGCCAATTGGACAAGTGTGAGGTGGTTCTTCAGAGTTGTTTTAATTTGCATTTCTCTAATCAATAGTGATTTAGGACATTTTCTCATATGCCTATAGATAGCTTTAATTTCTTCATCTAAAAACTGTCTGTTCATATCCTTTGACCATTTATCAACTGGGGAATAACTTGTATTTTTATAAATTTGACTCAATTCTCTACATATTTTAGAATGAGACTTTATCAAAAATACTGGCTGTAAAAATTGTTCTCCACCTTTCTACTTTCCTTTTAATCTTGTTTGCATTGGCTTTGTTCATGCAAATTTTTTTAATTTATGTAATTAAAATTATCCATTTTTGCATCTTGTAATGTTCTCTATCTCTTTTTTGGTCATAAATTCTTCCCTTCATCATAGATCTGACCAGTAAACTATTCCTTTCTTTCCTAATTTGCTTATGGTATCACCTTTTATGTCTAAAACATGCACCCATTTTGACCTTATGTTGATATATGGTGTAAGATATTGGTCTATGTCTAGTTTCTGCCATACTATTTTCCAGTTTTCCTAACAGTTTTTGTCAAATATTGAGTTCTTATCCCAGAAGCTGGAATATTTGGGTTTACCAAATGATAGATTACTATGGTCATTGACTACTGTGTCTTGTGTACCTAACCTATTCCACTGACCTACCACCCTATTTCTTTACCAGTACTGAATACTTTTGATGATAGCTGCTTTGTAATACAGTTTTAGATCTGGTATGCCTAGGCCACCTTCCTTTGTGTTTCTTTTCATTAAATCCCTTGATATTCTGGACCTTTTGTTCTTCCAGATGAATTTTGTTATGATTTTTCCTAGCTCTATAAAATGTTTTTTTTTTGTAGTTTGATTGGCATGGCACTGAATAAGTAAATTAATTTAGGCAGAATTGTCATTTTTATCATATTAGCACAGCCTACACATGAGCAACTGATGTTTTTCTAATTATTTAGATCTGACTTTATTTGTATGAAAAGTGTTTTATAATTGTGTTCATATATTTCTAGGGTTTGTCTTGGCAGGTAGACTCAAAAATATTTTATGTTGTCTATAGTTATTTTAAATGAAATTTATCTTTCTATCTCTTGTTGCTGGGATTTGTTACTAACATATATAAATGCTAATTATTTATGTGGGTTTATTTTATATCCTGCAACTTTGCTAAAGTTGTTAATTATTTCAAGTAGTTTTTTAGTTAATTCTCTAAGTATATCATCATATCGTCTGCAAAGAGTGATAGCTTTGTTTCCTCATTGCCTATTCTAATTCCCTCAGTTTCTTTTTTCTTATTGCTAAAGCTAACATTTCTAGTACATTATTGAGTATAATAGATGTTGGTTTTTTTGTTTTGTTTTTTGTTTTTACCTCCAGTCTTACTGCTTTTCTTTATTTTTAGATGATCCTGAGATAGTACATTGTAAAAAGCTCTAAAGTAAGCAGTGTATACATTTTCATAAGCAATAGAAGAATGAATATTTTATGGGTTGGAGTTTTGTAAGGATAAAGCTTATTGTGAGGTGTCTAACAAACATATATTCTTTTTTTTCCATAATAAAGTTTTCTTGCTTCCATATTCATTACCTGCATTGTAAAGGCAAACTCTGTCTTAAAAATATTTATTGGTTGTTTTTGTCTCCGTTTGCAATTCCATTATCAGGTGCAACCTCTGTTGAAGACTCCATCATCTAAATCCCCAGGTACATTGAAGTCAGGAGTATAGAACAGCATATGGTCAAACCTTTATTAAATCATGGAAAGGCTGTATCCTCCAAAATGGCATTCCTTCAACTTGGCAACATTGGGTAAAATATATAACAATAAAGCACTAGCCAACTCAGAAGCACTACTCCCACAGGACTCTCCAAGGAGTGAATTGCTAAAAAGGAAAAAAGATCCTTAAAGGCAAGTCTAATTAGAAATATAACAATAAGAATTTCCTTCCAACTAGCAGGAACCATAGACAATTTTGTGAAAAAAACAACCCAATGCTCCTAGTTCTCTCTCTGTCCTTCTCTTAAGTAACAGGACTCAAGTCTTAATGCCCCTTCATGAGCAAAACCTACATATGAGAAAGGTACTGAAATTATTTGTTCAAGAAATTAAAAAAAAAAAACCTTGAAAGAGGATCTTTTCTACCAACATATGCATTTTCAAAAATGTTCAATTCAACAAATACCTTTAGGAGTCTATATGGGTAAGTTGCTAACCTAGGCACTCCAGATAAAGTCCAACAATATAGGGCTATCCTTCAGGAGCTTATAAATTAGGTAGAGAGAGAGAGAGACATGTAAACAAATAGCTATTTCAAAAGTTTGAATATTGTTAAATGCATAGAAGAGCAAAAGTAGCATGTTGAAAAAATTTAAGTAGGGAGGGCTCACTTCTAGGGGGAGCAGTGAGTGAAGGCTTCATAGAGTTTTCACCTGAAAGAACTCTTAAAGGAAAGGGAGGATTTTGATAAAGAGATAGAAGTCAGGAAAGGATTATGTGCTTAGTATGGGTGTCAACGGACAGGGTGACATACCAATTCAAATAGACAGGGGGGGTTGTACCAGTGCAGTGTACAATGAAGAATTCAGTTTTAATATAAATTAAAACCTTTACCAAAATATGTTGCATATATTTTGACCTTGGAGGAAAAAAATGTATGTAATAAATTCAGCTATACATTTTCTTTTTCTTGACCTTACTACACAATGTCTCTCATTGTCACCAAGCACATTATAAGAACATCTCAGGAGTAATTTTGAGTTTATTTATTTGACAGTATTTTACATTTTGTATGTTTGTAGTTTAGTTTCATGATTATCCAAAATTGCAAGTATACATCATAACCCATTAGAAACCAGCTTTTTCCCCCTAATTTTCCTAAGATGATTTTTTAAAAGTGGCTTCTAAAATTTCAATATCATTTGCTGATTTTTCCTACCTTTATAACAGTAGTAGCAAATGTGTTTTCAGAAGGAAAATTATCACTTATAACTAGTGTTAGTGCCACTAATTACTCTAAAAGCTACATCCATGAATATTTAATTTGAAGCTTTAGTCTTCAGATATTAACTTAAATTTTATGCCAATTTGTATGATGACTACTATAACTAGATTAAAAAATAATGAAAGATTATGACCAATGGCACATAAGTATATGCCTATAGGCATTTCTTGTGTTCATATTTTAAGCACACTTAGATGCTTAATAGGTTAAAAACATATCAAATGAGTTGATTGATGCATGTCAAAGAAAAAGCACAAAAAAATCAAAATAAAATTAGTGCTTCAGTAGGTGAAACCCACATTTTTGTTTCATTTTTCTATTACCCACCAGAATTCAGTTAGTAATAAGTACAAAGACCTGTTTTAGGTTCAAAAAGGTTTACAAATTTCAGAAAGAAAATCCTTACCTGCAGGGATAGTGCAATTTAGTTAGAAAAAATATTATAATTTGGTGGAATGGATAAGCCAGATTCCCAAATCAATATCATATAAAAACCTAAGTGTAGTAGCTGCTGTGAGGAAAGTACAAACTGAAGTACAATGAAGTAGAGGAGTGAGAAAACATTTCTTGTTGGAGAAGGAGAGGTCAGAGAGAGCTTTGTAAGAATGATGAGATTTGCAAGGGGGCTTAAGAATTTGGTAGGATTTAACAGATGGATGAAGCAGAGGGAATAGAGTTTCAAATCAAAAAGTAAAATGTGCAAATGCACAAAGACAGAAAATTACAATATATATTTATACAATCTTGATTAGTCTTGTTTGACTGGAATATGGAATATGTGAGGAAATGTCATGAAAAGAAAGAGGAAGGAGGTGGAGAAGAAGAAAGGGAAAAGGAGAGAAGATTAATGAAAATGGAAATTGGAGCTGTAAGAGAAGACAAGCTTGTAAAACATAAAAGGAATAGATCAGAGAGTCAGAAAGATAACCATATGAGAAGAGTGTCACTTAGCATCTTGTCTATGGAACAGATACTAATGAGAATGGATAATGCTCAGCAATGTAATTTAATGCAGAGAAATCAAAGAAATTGTTGTATAGTAAAAGGCCATTGTATTTCTCCAACAAGAAGTAACTACTGGCCTTTGAGAGGACATCTTCAGTAGAATATGGCACAGAAAGCATACTGAAAGAATTTGAGTGGGTGTTTGGTAAATAAATAAACATATTCATTGTTTATATAAAATTAATAAAAGGATGGAGAAAATGGAAACTTGGGATGATAGCTGAAGACTGAATTAGAGCAAAGAGAATTTTTTTAAAGAACAGAAGAAATATGTCCTTGTTTCTGGCAGAGGCAAAGTAGTCAAAAGAGAGGGAGAAATTGAAGATACAAAAAAGAGAGAAAATGGAGGCAGAACCAAGATGGTAGAGTGACAGCAGACACTCACCTGAGTTCTCCCCCAGATCTCTTCAAAAATCTCTAAAAAGTGACTCTGAACAAATTGTAGAGTGGCAGAACCCACAAAGAGACAGTGAGGCAGATTTCCTGCCCAAGACAACCTGGAGGGTGAATGGGAAAGTTCTACTTCACCAGCCTGAGAGAAAAGCATCCAGCACATGCAGGGAGAGCACAGACTCACCCTAAGCAAAGCCAGAGCAGGCTTTGGGGGACTGAATCTCCAGCAGCAGTGACAGGTTCCAGTCTTCTCAGCCCACAGACACCACAGACAACTTAGAAGGACAGCAGGAGGGGTCTGTCAGAACTGGGTGAGACAAAAACTCAGTTCATCTCAGGGCTTCAAAATGTGCCAATGCAGCCCCAGCACCATTGTTCCTGGAGCTATTAGCCCATAGAATGAATGCTTGAAAGTCACCTAATTAGACTTCTGGGAGTCAAAATGGTGAAGTAAGCAGTAAGTCTCTCTCACCCTCCCTTATTGACCTTGAAAAACCCAGAGAATACTGCCCCAGGAAAAATCCTGAAATAGTAGAGTCAGCAGAAAGACTAGATACAGCAATCTTTTAGCTTGTGAGGCTAGGGGTATTACTGGAAAAGTCCCTCTTGCTGTGGCTGTAGACAACCAGTACAGGAATGGAGGCATCCCAGCAAGTCAGTGGCAAGCCCCACCTCAGCAAATCAGTAACCAGCAAGCCTGGGACAGTGCCTCCTGTGCCCCAGAAGCAGAGATCAACTTTAAAAGCCAGAAAAAAGGCAAATAACATGAGCAAGAAGCAACATAGAAAAACAATGACCACAGAAAAGCATCTTGGTGACAGGGAAGATCAAAATTCTGGAGAGGAAAACATTATCAATACACCCACATCTGAAACCTCAAAGGGAATATGAACTGGATCCAAGCTCAAAAAGCCTTCTTGGAAGAGCTCAAGTAGGATTTAAAAGTCAAATAAAGAAAGAGGTAGAAGAAAAATTGAGAAAAGAAATGAGAGGTATGCATTAGAGAGTCAATAGCTTGGAAAAGGAAAGATGAAAATTAACTGTAGAAAATAAATCCTTAAAAAGTAGAACTGGACAAATGGAAAAGGAGGTACAAAAGCTAACTGAAGGCAATTCATTAAATATTAGAATTAGGCAATTGGAAGCCAATGAATCTATGAGACATCAAGAATCAGTAAAACAAAATCAAAAGAATGAAAAAAGATAGAAGAAAATATACGGTTCCTCATTGGAAAAACAACTGACCTGGAAAATAGATCCAGGAGAGATAACTTAAGAATTACTGGTCTACCTGAAAGCCATGATGAAAAAAAGAGCCTGGATGGCATCTTTCAGATAACAAGGAAAACTGCCTTGATGCCCTAGAACCAGAGGGTAAAATAGTCATCGAAAGAATACACTGATCACCTCCTGAAAGAGATCTCAAATTGAAAATGCCAAGGAATATTTTAGCAGAATTCCAGAATTATCAGGTCAAGGAGAAAATCTTGCAAGCAGCTAGGAAGAAACAATTCAAATACTGTGAAACCACAGCCAGGATTAAGCAGGACCTTGCAGCTTCTACATTAAAAGATCAGAGGGCTTAGAATATGATATTTCAGAAGGCAAAGGAGCTTGGGTTACAACCAAGGATCAACTACCCAGCAAAACTGAGCATAATCTTTCAGGGGAGGAGATGGACATTCAATGAAATAAGGGACTTCTAGACTTTCCTAATGAAAAGACCAGAGGTCAATGGAAAACTTGATCTTAAAATACAAGTCTCAAGCAAGGCATGAAAAGGTAAATAGGAAAAGGAAAAAAAAAACATATTATTCAATAAGGGTAAATTGTTTACATCCCTACATGGGAAAATGATACTTATAACTCTTGAGAACTGTTTTTTTATTATGACATGTAGAATGGATATACACAGACAGAGGAGTGAGATGAAGTTGACTTTAAATATGGTGATAAAAAAACTTAATGAAGTAGTGAAAAGGAACTATAATAGGAAAGAGAAAAGAAGGAAGCAGAAAAGGGTAAATTACATTACATGAAAAGGCACAAAGATATATTGCAGTACAGGGAAAGAAGGGAGGGAGATGAGTATTGTGTGAACTTTACTCTCATCAGGTTTGGCTCAAGGAGGGAATAGCATAATCAGTTAGGCATAGAAATTTAACTTGCCATGTAAACTGTAGAAGGGGGAAGGGAAAGAAAAGGAAAGGGAGTATAGAAGGGAGGAAAGAAGTAATAAGGGAAAAGGGAAAGAATAGGGAGGGGGCTGATAGGAGGGAGGTGGAACTGAGGTAGGTGGTGGTCCAAAGCAAAACTCTAGGGAAGAAGGAAAGGGAGAAAAGGAGAAAGAAAAGCATAAATGGAGGAGGGAGCAACAGAATGGAGAAAAAGCACAGATAGTAATCATAACTATGAATGGGAATGAGATGAACTCTCCCATAAAACAAAATGAATAGCAAAATGGATTAATAAAAAACCCAATCCTACCATATGTTGTTTACAAGAAACATATGTGAAACAGAGTGATATACACAGGGTAAAGGTAAAAGGCTAGAGCAGAATGTATTATGTGTCAGCTGAAATAAGTAAAGTAGAGGCAGCAATCCTGATCTCAGACAAAGACAAAGCAAAAACAGATTTTATTAAAAGAGATAAGGAAGAAAACTACTTCCAGCTAAAAGGCATCATAGACAATGAATATCATTACTAAGTATATATGGTATAGTATCCAAATTCTTAGAGAAGTTCAGGGAGTTACAGGAAGAAATAGACAGCAAACTATACTAGTGGGGGACCTCAACCTCTCCTTCTCCGAACTAGATAAATCTAACCACAAAATAAACAAGAGAGCTAAGGAGGTGAATAGAATTTTAGAAAATTTACATATGGTAGACTTCTGGAGAAAATTGAATGGGGATAGAAAAGAATATACTTTTTTTTTCTCAGCAGTACATTGCACCTACATAAAAATTGACCATGTACTAGGACATAAAAACCTCACAATCCAGTGCAGAAAGGCAGAAATATTAAAACCATCCTTTTCAGGTCATGATGTAATAAGAATTATATGTAATAAAGGGCCATGGAAAAAAAGATTGAAAATTAATTGGAAACTAAATAATCTAATCCTAAAGAATGAATAGATCAAACAATGAATCATAGAAATAATCAATAACTTCATCCAAGAGGATGACAATAATGAGACAACATAGCAAAACTTATGGGATGTGGTTCTTAAGGGAAATTTTATATCTCTAAATATTTACATAAATAAAATAGATAAAGAGAAGATCATGCAACTAAAAAAAATCCAGGAAAAGAACAAATTTAAAATTCCAAAATAAATACCAAATTAGAAATACTGTAAAACCAAAGGGGAGATTAATAAAATTGAAATTAAGAAAACTATTCAACTAATAAATAAAACTATGACCTGGTTTTATGAAAAAAAAAAACAATAAAATAGATAAAACTTTTATTAATTTAATTTAAAAAAAGAAAGAAGAAAACCAAATTACCAGTATCAAAAATGAAAAGGGTGAATTCACCATCAATGAAAAGGAAATTAAAACAATAATTAGGAACTATTTAGCACAACAATATTCCAATAAATTTGACAATCTTAGTGAAATGGATGAATATTTACAAAAATATAAATTGCCTAGATTAACGGAAGAGGAAGTAAAATACTTAAATAATTCTGTCTCAGAAAAAGAAATTGAACAAGCCATCAAGCTTCCCTTGGAAAAAATCTCCAGTGTCAGATGGATTTACAAGTGAATTATATCAAGCATTTAGAAAATAATTAATTCCAATACTATAAAGACTATTTGAGAAAATAAGCAAAGAAGGAGTCTTAACAAACTATTTTTATGATATAAATATGGATCAGATACCTAAACCAGGAAGAGTCACGACAGAGAAAGAAAATTAGAGACCAATTTCCCTAATGAATATAGATGCTAAAAATTTACATAATATATTATCAAATAGATTACAGCAAATTATCACAAGAATAAAACACTATGACCAGGTAGGATTTATACCAGGAATACAGGGCTGCTTCAATATTAGGAAAACTATCAGCATAATTGATCATGTCAACAAAAAAACTAACAGAAACCACATGATCATCTCAATAGATGCAGAAAAAGCTTTTGACAAAATACAGCACTCATTCCTATTAAAAACACTGGTCCCCATAGGAATAATGTAGTCTTCCTTAAAATAACAAGTAGCATCTACCTAAAAACTTTAGCAAGCATAATATATAATGGGGATAAGCCAGAAGCATTTCCAATAAGATTGGGGGTGAAACAAAGATGTCCATTATCACCATTGTTATTCAATATGGTATTGGAAACATTAGCTTTAGCAATAAGAGAAGAAAAAGAAATTTAAGGTATTAGAATAGGCAAAGAAGAAACAAAGCTAGCACTCTTTGCATATGATATGATGATATACTTAGAGAAGCCTAGAGAATCAAGTAAAAAACTACTTGAAATCATAAACAAATTAAGCAAATTTTCAAGATATAAAATAAACCCACATAAATCATCATCATCTCTATATATTACCAACAAAGCCCAACAGCAAGAGATAGAAAGGGAAATTCCATTTAAAATTACTCTAAATGTTATAAAATATTTAGGATTCTATCTGCTGAAACAAACCCAGGAACTATATGAACACAATTACAAAACACTTTTCACACATAGTCAGATCTAAATAATTGGAAAAACATCAGTTGCTCATGGGTAGGCTGAGCTAATATAATAAAAATGACAATTCTACCTAAGTTAATTTACTTATTCATTGCATACCAATCACACTGACAAAAATTATTTTTAGAGCTAGAAAAAAATAATAACAAGATTCAAGTTGAAGAACAAAAGGTCCAGAATATCAAGGGAATTAATGAAAAGAAGTGCTAGGGAAGGTGGCCTCGTTGTTCCAGATCTTAAAATGTATTAGAAAGCAGCAATCATCCAAACTACTTGGTACTAGCTAAGAAATAGAGTGGTGGGTCAGTGGAATAGGTCAGGTATGCAAGACACAGTAGTCAATGACTATAGTAATCTACTGTTTGACAAATTCAAAGACCCCAGGTTCTGGGATAAGAATTCATTATTTGACAAAAACTTCTGGGAAAACTGGAAGAGTATGGCAAAGGCATATACCAAAATCTTACACCATATACCAAAACAAAGTCAGAATGGGTTCATCATTTACATATAAAGGCTAATACTATTCGCAAACTGGGAGAGCAAGGAATAATTTACCTGTCAGATTTATGGAGAACAGAGAATTTATGACCAAACAAGAGATAGAGAATACTATGAAATGCAAAATGGATAATTTTGATTACATTAAATTGAAAAATTTTTGCACAGACAAAGCCAATGAAACCTAGATTAGGAGGGAAGCAGAAAACTGGGAAAATAATTTTTACAACCAGTGCCTCTGATAAGGGCCTCATTTCTAAAATATATAGAGAACTAAATCAAATTTATAAGAATACAAGTCATTCCCCAATTGATAACTGGTCAAAGGATATGAACAGGCAGTTTTCAGATGAAGAAATTAAAACTATTTATAGTCATATAAAAATGTTCTAAATCACTATTGATTAGAGAAATTCAAATCAAAACAACTCTGAAGAACCACATCACACCTATCAGATTGGCTAACATAACAAAACAGGAAACTGATAAATGTTGGAGAAGATGTAGGGAAATTGGAACATTAATGCATTGTTGGTGAAGTTGTGAAATGATCCAACTATTTTGGAGAGCAATTTGGAACTATACCCACAGGGTTATAAAAATTTTCATACCCATTGACCCAGCAATAGCACTTCTAGGGCTGTATCCCAAAGAGATCATACAAATGGGAAAAGGACCCACGTGTACAAAAATATTTATTGCAGCAATTTTTATGTTGGTAAAGAATTGGAAATTGAGGGAATGCTCATCAATTGGGGAATGACTGAACAACTTGTGGTATATGAATATAATGGAATACCATTGTGCTGTAAGAAATGATGATCAGGTGGATTTCAGAAAATCCTGGAAAGACTTGCGTGGACTGAGGTGAGCAGAACCAGGAGAACATTGTACACAGTAACAGACAGGTTGTATGATGACAAACTTTGATAGACTTAGCTCTTCTCAGCAATGCAAGGATCTAAGACATCTACAAAAGTCTCATGATGGAAAATGCTATCCAAGTCCAGGAAAAGAACTATTGAGTTTGAATGCTGATCGAGGCATACTATTTGCTCCTTATTTTCTTCTGTTTTGCCTTGTTTCTTCGTTCTTGTGGCTCTTCCTGTTGGTTCTAATACTTCTTTACAACATGACTAATGTGAAAATATGTTTAATAGGAATGTATATGTAGAGCCTATATCAGATTGCATGCCTTCTTGGGGAAGGAGGGGAAGAAAATTTAAAGCTCAATAGCTTATGGAAGTGATTGTTAAAAACTACAAATAAATTGATTAATTAAAAAAGAAAGAAAGGGAGAAAATGATTATCCTGGCAGAGTCTCAAAGAATGTTGGAAATAATGAGATTAAGGAGAGTCATTCAGAGATAAGAAAGAAAATGAAAGGGCTGTTTATAATGGCAGCTAAGAATTATATAACTTTAAAGTTTGCAAAGTGCATTACGAATACAATTGCAGGTGCTATTATCTACACTTCATATAGAAGAAACTGAGGTTAAGTGACTTGTCTAGGATTAAACAGGTAGAAAGTGTCTGAGACAGGATTTGAAATCAGATATTCCAGACTCCAGGCCCAACACTCTCATCACTGCACCATCTAGTGGCCTGTGTTTTAATCATAAAGAAGGAAGAACACGTCATCAGCTGACTTCAATCTTTCCAATCAGTAGTAGATGAAAACTATGCCACTGTGATGACCTTGATCTTTCAAAGAAAATAAAAGATTGCTGTGGGGGTAACTTCACAAAATTGGTCAAAGGTATAGAACAAATATTATTGTTGAGTTCAACAAGAAAACAATGAGAAGAATAATAGTGTTGTTGAATAGCAGAAAGATGAAATAATATAAAATGATAGAGCAAACAATTAGTTTACTGATTTTGTTTTCTCTACCAACATCTGTCTTTGAGAGAATGATAGTTAAGAATGGGTATGAAATGGGTTATTTGCTTTCAGGGATGGGAGATTCAATTATAACAGAAAGTCAAATCTGGAGAATCCAGAGAGAGAGTAAAAACATAATTTCAATAATTTATTCTAGAGTCCAGGCTAGATAAAAAGGTAAGTGGAGGTAGAAAAAGAGCAAATATCCTAGATAAGGAACATATCATCCACAGAGGTTGGTTATTAGAGTGCATATCCAAGTCTGAGATCATGGTAATATAGAACTTTAAGAAGGTCCAAGGAGAGGAAATACTCATGGTTAGCTAACATAATGGAAGTGAAGTCGAACAACCATGAGGAGTATATTGTAGGTATCAGCAATGCAGACAATAAAATTTTATCAAAATAAAATCATACATTATTATTAAATAGTTTTATGTAGAAGGCACTGTGATAGTATGGGTATATAATGAAATATAAAATATAATTATTTTCATTGAATAGCTTACAATCTAGTTGATATTTTAATGAATTGCTGTGGCCTTTCCTCACTTAGGAATCAATACTTTGTGATAAGCATCTATAAACTTATCTAGGTTGGACTATTGATGACAGTCACTTTGTCCTGCTTGGAGACTTTCTAGCTGGATGGAAGCTACAGGAGCTTGTGTTTCACTGTCATAGCCCAAGGTCAACTCCATAGCAGGAAGAGAAGTGAGTAGGATTTTATCAGAGATAAACAACAATACAATTTTTAAATAAAAGATAAGGCAACAATAGAAAGGGTACTAAAAGATATTGCATAATTAAAAATCAAATTATTGGAGTAAACAATATAAGAGCAAATATATATTATATATATATGGTATAGGCAATAATTTTTGTGGGAACTCAGAGGAAGAAGTGATTGATCACTTCAATCAGAGTTCATTCATAAAAAATTTGATAGAAGAGATAGGTTCTAAATTGGATTTTAGGGATGGGTAGGATTTAGATTGTGTCAGATAACATGGAGACCATCACACAAAGTGGAACAAAAAAGTAAAGACTGAAAAGCACAAGGCACATTTGGCAAACAGTGAGTAAACCAATTTGCCTGGAAAAGCGGAAAAAAAGGTACAGTTTCTTAATTACTAAAACCTCTCTAAAGCAATCCATCTTATCTCTGGAGAGAGATGGAGAGAGACAGACAGTGAGAGAGAGACAGACAGAGAGAGACAGACAGACAGACAGACAGACAGACAGAGACAGAGACAGTCATAAAGACTCATCTTCCTGAGTTTAAATCTGGCCTCAGATACTTACTAGCTGTGTGACCTTGGGCAAGTCACTGAACACTGTTTGATTGGTTTCCTCATCATAAAATGAGCTGGAGAGAGAAATGGTAAACCACTCCAAGTATCTTTGCCAAGAAATCCCCAAATGGGGTCACAAAGAGTCAGATGTGACTAAAAACAACCAAACAACAACAAAATAGCTATACAAAAATAGCTATATCTCATGACATATAGATTTCTTTCTTTGTTTCTATACATACATGCATAGGATTATTATAAAAATTATGTATGTATATGTATACATAAGTACAGCTATAGATTTATGTGTGTAGAGATAGAGATAGAGTAACACTCTAGACTAACACCTAGAACAGGGCAGGTTACATTTCCATATCAGGATTCTAGGGATACTTATTGGGGTTTGAGTAGGTGCCCCTTTTCTAATGCTATGAACCTGAGTCCCATTCTGGTGTGTCCCCATTAACTGTAGATTATTAATACCTCCATTCTATTTAACCAATTAACATCAATAAGTTTTTGCAAAGAAATATTTAGTGGGTAATTATAGCAAGAGTAGAAAGGCATTTATTTCCTCCAAACACCTAGGGGTACAATCTTCTCCATATCACCTCAATCATAAAGCCTCTGTAGCACATAGTTAGTGGACAAGAAATAATTATCATCTATTTGCATATGCTTCAAAGTCCATGTGGGAATTGCATTAACTGCATGCTGCTCGTGCACATAAGGACGGGGCTCATTGCTCCTACCACTAATACCTACATAGACTATGATGATAAAACAGAGTATTTGCCCTCAAGGAATTATTATCTAGTTGAGAAAAGAAAATATTGATATAAATAGTATTATCTATCAATTTGAATATCTTTTTAAAATCTTCTATTATCTACCATTACTGTACCATGGGTTGTATATTCTTAATTTCCACAATGTATTATACATTCACTAAGTGCTATAAAATTTTAGAGAGCTCAAGGTCATTTAGGAAGCCTTTCTAAAGACAGATGGGACTTGAACTGGCTTTTGAGGATGAAAAGGTATTTTGAGGTGACTTGGGTTCAAACACTGGAACTGCCATTGAGTCAATCAGTAAGTTTTCCTAAACTTAATTTTCCTCAATGACATTGTATTAGAAGAAATCTAAAGTCTTTTTCAAATCCAAGATTCTATGATCCTCTAATTTTTTATAGAAGAGATTAACAAGATAGGAGGAAGGAGGCCATTCCACATGTCTGTCATTATTACAGGGATCAGATCATTGACCATTGTGCTGCCATGGCTAAGCCTCATACCCTTCAACACCTGTGTGCTGTTTCAGCACAGGAAAGCAAAATTCCTAGGGACAACTGGTGTCTCTGAGGGATGTTGATGCAGGGCAATAGACCCAAGTATATGAATGGCACAGGCAGGTGCTAGCTATTAAAAAAAATCTAAAAACAAAACAAAACAAAACCTGGAGCCATCAACTGTATGTCGAGTATTTACAATAGCTTTCATTAATGCTGATGATTATGGCAGAACCTTGAAATTCAGAGATTTACGGAGAGTATTCTCTAATAGGATGCAGATCTCAGGACACTGATCCCACAGTATCTGATGATTTAGTATTTCATTTCCATTGTTTTGAGTTCTGTGTTCTTTCCCTAGGCTGTGGCAGCAGCTGTTAAACCAGATTAAGTGTGTTGATTCCTATGTATCTTGGATCATGGGGTATCCCATTGGGACTCTGCTGGCTTGTGTATAATTTAAGGGGCAATGTGGAATGAGGGTCTTAATTTGGGTTGAGTGAGCTATCATTTGGACAGTTGTCTAGTATAAAAATTACCTACAGGCAATTTTCAATATTATAATACAGGCAAAATTCATATATGAAATGCATTGTTCTGAGGTCCTAACTCTGTCTTCCAATAGAGAGGGAATAGTAGTAGTCCACAAGTCAATGAGCATTTATCAAGCATTGATTATGTACTGGTCATTGTACTAAGCACCTAGGACATAAAGAAAGGCAAAACAAACAAAAGTCCCTGCTCTCCAGGAGCTTAGTCTCATTAAATGGTTGGTTGTTTGGTTCGTGTCCTTCATTCTCAAAGCAGACTAAAATGACATTACTATGTTGGAGTCAAGGTATAATGACTGTGGCTGATCAGTTTTCTTAGTGCTGATTTTTAGGAAGACTTATCTTCATGAGTTCAGGAAGACATCTTCCTGAGTTCAAATCTGGTTTAGGCACTTACTAGCTGTGTGACCCTCATCAAGTCACTTTACCCTGTTTGCCTCAGTTCCTCCTTGTAAAATGAGCTAGAGAAGGAAATGGCAAACTACTCCAATATATTTTCCAAGAAAACCCCAAATGGGGTCACAAAGTATCTGAAACAATTGAACAATTTGCTCACAGTCTAATAAGGGAGACAATATACGAATTGTATATTTACAGGATAAATTGGAGATAATCCCAGAAAGAAAGCACTAAGTTTATGGAGGGTGCAGAAAGACTTCTTTTAAAAGGTGGGATCTTAGTTGAAGGAACCTAAGGCAGCCAGGAGGAAGAGGTGAGGAGGGAGAGAAGTCCAAGTAGGTGGTAAAGTAATATCCAGTGAAAATGTACTAAGTTGAGAGGTGGAGTGCCTCAGGTGAAGAACAGTAAAGAAGTCAGAGTCATTGGATCAAAGTTTATTTGGAAGAGAATAAAGTATAAGAAGACAGGAAATAGAGAAAGGGGGTAAGTTATGAAGGGCTTTAAAGATCAAACAGAGGATTTTACATTTGATCCTGCTGGTAACAGGGAGCCACTGGAGTTCTCTGAATGCATGAGATGGGGTTACATGATCAGACTAGTAATAGTACTAATACTCATAGCAACAGGGGCAGTAGTAGCGGTAAGGATAATTAACATTTATATAGCTTGTTGAAGTTAAGCAGAAACTCAGAGATAAGTATCAACTTTAGTGCCAGTGTTGCAAACAAGAAAAGTGTGGAGATGAAAGTAACATAAATCAGTGAAATAAATGGCCTGATTAGAGCAGAAAATACATGTTTGGAAATAATAGCTCACATTTCTATAGCACTTCCAAGTTTTCAAGATGATTATCTCCAAATGCCCCTACATCAGGCCTGCATAATATTTCAGGCTGCCTGTAAAAAAAAAAAAAGTAGAGGATGTAAAGGAAAGTAAAGATGTAAGGAGTGCTTTGTCTGCACCCTGCTTAGTCTGCCTTCCACTAGTAACCATTGTGCCAGTCATGTAACTTGGAGGGTGGTTTGCTGCTGTGCACTCTCTTCTGTTTGTCATGTGACCCATGGCAACCATCCATTGTCGGTCTGTCTCTAGTCTGAGAGGAATGAGAGTCCGATCTTTTCTCTGTGTTTTCTGTTGTTACTTGAACTGAACAGAGACAAAGTGAGTGTAGCCATGGAAAAATGCAGCTGACTTTTGCTATATGCTGAGCAGCAACAATGCCAGGCTTCTTCCCCTCCCTCGCTGCGCAGCTGCCTCCAAGATACATGAATGTTTGGCACTGTGTCCAAGGACAGACACTCAGTTCAGTATTTCTTTGTATGTGAGAAGTTGCTGTGGAGATTTTTTGGTTCTAACATTAAAGTTTTTGGGATGAGTTTGTAAAATAAGTGATAAAAAGAAATGGAAGATAGAAATCGAACATAGTGTTTAATCCAGAGTGGACAAATAGATACTTGCTTAATTACATGAGAGACAATATATTGTGACTTGTTTGTTGAGAAGTAATAACCATTCCTGGCAGAATACAATCTTCAGCCATTTCAAATCAAAACATCCTGACTTAATCAAATTGAATGTCAATGCAAGACAAATCAAAGCATCCAAATTACTGAAAAATCTCAGTGAGGAACAATGTTTTTTCAACAAAGTAAACTCAGAAAATGAGGCGGCTACTAAAGTTAGTGTTCAGATTTCTAAAAATATCGATTTCAAACATCAATTTCTGGAGTACAATAAACTGCTGACAAGAAGTGTAATATGTCCCATTAACTAAATGTAAACAGTAAGAAAATCTGGAACATGTATTAAAACTTGTACTGCTTGGCAAAGTAATTTTAACATTAATGTGATTTCATGATGAATAAAAATCTTAAGTAGTAAGTATGATCAATTGATATTAATTGAAATTTCCCTTTTTAATATGGTTTACTTGCAAAATAGTTTAATCATTAGTTACACCTTTACTTGGGAAATGAGCTGCTAAAAACCTATCTGTGGCCTGAAGAAGTTAAGCCTATTTTAATTTTGGCCCTCACTCACTGCCAAGTTGTGCAGGTCTGCCCTATATTATAGACAATGCAAATATTATTCCCAGTAAATGACTTGCAGAGGCTGGACTTGATGTTGAGTTTCAACAATTTTAGTTGGGCCCAGACTAGGCCATCACTAGACACACACTTAATTTTTTTTTCCAACCCGATCTGCCAGCATCATTACTTACTAGACACATCTTTCAAAAAACAAGATCCACCTCTACACCATCATGAGAGACTGGAGTAATTATTTAAAAGAAACCAATTCAGGGTAGCTAGGTGGTGCAGTGGATAGAATACTCACCCTGGATTCAGGAGGACCTGAGTTTAAAACCAGCCTCAGACACATAACACTTGTTAGCTGTGTGACCCTGGGCAAATCACTTCACCCCATTGCCTAACCAAAAAAAAAGAAAAAAAAAAAGAAACTGATTTGTAGTAAGCAACAGTAATTTGTTGATACAGAGAATGTGGAAAACAGTTAAATCATTTATTTGGAAGTCAGAAAGTCTACTTTAGAACTTTTTCCACAAATATTTTATAATGATTTATTTTCCATGCATTAAGTTGCACATATCAAATTATTAATTCTGAGTACTTTCAACACAAAATATCATCATACTATTTTCTTTATCCTTAGTAATAGGTTATGTGTAGATAATGTTTTAGATTTATAAAATGCTTCACATATTCTCATTTAATTACACTGAAAGTGTTATTTGCCCATTTTGCAGATTGCCCGTTTTGTAGAAACGGAGTCTACAAAAGTTTGGTATAATCCACTAAATGATCTTCTCAGGATCATATTTCACCCAATTTGTTTTTTGAAGCCAAATCTAAGTGTTCTGTTCATCACACTACAAGCTTCTTTTACCAGATGAAACTTTGAAGAATTAAAATGCAGAGAATCACAGGTTTTCAGGGATGAAAGTGACCTCATGTTAGATGGATAGATGGATAGATAGAGATATTCAAGCCCATTAATGAACAGGGATTCTTTCTACAACATATCTGACAAGTGGTCAGCCAGAAAAATTCACTACGTTACAAAAGCAGACCTTTCTGGTATTAGATAGCTTTAATTGTTAGGAAGTTTTTCCTTATATCAAACCAGAATTTGCTTCTTCTCTAATTTGTTTATAGCTCTTTTTCTGTCATCTAAATTCCCTTTGTATGTTATTCTACTTTTCAACTTCTGTAATACACATATCGTGGAATACTGGGTAACGTGTATGTCTTGTCCACCTACTAGATTGTAGCTCTCTGAGAAGCAGGACCTTGCCTTTATTATTACTGTGTACTAACTAGCCACTGAGAGAGACAAAACATTTATTTAAGTTAAGGTTCCTGTCTTCAGAAGGTTCCTGTCAAGGAGACACCTACTCAAACATATATGAAAATATATATATATATATATATATATATATATATATGTATGTATGTATGTATGTATGTATTTGTGTGAGCATGTGTATAATGCATATTTGGGTATGTTTACATCTATATGAATATGTGTGCATATGTTTATATACATATGTAATATATGTGCATGTGTATATGTATTTCATATGCCTACTACACATAACACTATAAGATCTGGGATCTCCTTTTATATAAATGTCTTTTTTCCCCCAAAACCTAGTACACAGTAATAATTAAAACTAATATTTAGAGTTAATATTATATGCATATTTACATGTTTCCTGAATTTAAAAAAAAGCTATCAAATGGGTTCATGCATGTCAAAGCACAGAAAAGTACAAAAATATATACCTATCAAAAGCTAGAACATAGTTCCCTCAGGATAGGGACCTTGCATTAATATATTTAGTCAATAAGCATTTATAAAAGGCTTATTATGTTCTAATCATTGTGCTAAGCACTGGAGTCACAAAGAAAGACAAAAAAGACAATCCTTACTCTCAAGGACAGTCCAATGGGGGAATGACATGCAAACAATTATGTACCCCCAAAATGGATAACTTTGAAATAATCAACAGAGAAGACACTAGTATTAAGGCGAATTGGGAAAGCTTCTCATTGAAAGAATTTGAATACAATACAGAAGACTTTATATTATATTTGATCCTATAGCTACAGGGAGCTATTGGAGTTTATGGGAGTAGGTGAAGAACCATGACATTGTCAGACCCATGCTTTAGGAAGATTACTTTGACAGCTGAACAGAGGACGAATAGGAGTAGTGAGAAACTTACAGGAGTAAATGTTATGTTTCTTCCTGTAAAGCACAGAAAAAAAATGAAAAAAACTTAAATATTAGTGCTACACCAAAAGCTAATTTCTTCTTTATTTTTACAATGCCAATCAGAATTCACTGACACTTATTATAATAAGAGATTATGCCAAGTTCTTTAGGGTTTGAAATGATGAAAAAGTCAATTCTTGCCCACAAACTGATGAGATCACAGTTCCATTTGAGTATGTTCTAGTTTTATTTTTTTAGAAGAAATTTAGATATTTAAATACACTCTGGATGTTAATGTATTTGATCAACTGCCACACATCTTCTAAGTGCCTACTAGCTACATAGCAATAGATGGTAGAATATAACATACATGTACGCAACATGTAAGTATATGCATGTATATATGCCATATGTAGTATTTATATATAAAGTATATGTTTATCTATCTCAATATATATACATATAGTGTGTATAAATACACATACATGTGTGTATATATACATATATATACACACAAATACAATTATAAATACATACACTGTTTGCATTTAAGTGCAAGCAGTTTATTTCTCCATGATGCCTAAATCTCATAATTTGATTTTCTGAGGTGGTAATAAACATATGTACCCTTCTATGTTGATGCAATTGTTTTGTTTTTTAATTCCAATACTGTGCTGACACATAAAATTGTCTTGAAATTTCCATGAGCTTCAAGAAAACATTAAAACAGAAAATAGGGAAGTGGAGCAGGCATAAACCAAAAGCTGGACATCACACCACACATCATTATGATCTCATAACAACTCAATTGGAGAGAGATGTGGTCAATCTAATTTACTTCTGAACTCTGCTGCTTGTAGACTTGATCTTCTTACGATTTTTCATCATTCTAAATGAATGGAAAACTCTCTTTGGAAAAGAAGAATGTAGTAACACAACAACAAGCCCCAACTAGGTCAAATCTTACTTACAAACCAGACAAATCATTAGAAATCCAATAAGGCATTTAATTAAATAAAACACTTAAAAGGATATAAAATCTTATTATGTCATTAACAACCCAATGTAAATCAATGTTCTTCCTCCTCCTCACTTCTACCAATACACAAGTGGTAAATGAGTATAATTGGAAAGAAACCCCATCTTTCCATACAGAAGTTGTGTTACTATAGTTCAGCACAGAAGTTCCATCTGAGCAATCATCACTATGTGAACATTTGCTTTTCCTGTCTCTAGTGAAGCCTCATTTCTCTAGTCTGCTGTTTATGGTCAGTAGTCCTTTAGTTTCAACCTTCCCAGGATGCATACCTTGGGGATGCTGTTTAATGCCCTTTTAGATTAGGCTTCATGTAGTTGTTATTACTCTCAGATTTGGTTCATTCCAACCAAGTAGTCCTGGGGTTAATTACTCAGATTCTTTGATTTGTCACTTTTGCCTGACTTAAAATTGCAGCTACATGATAATAAAAGTCCATTCAGGCCATTATTGTGAGATGTTCTCTTACTGTTCCCTACAGAGGGTCTCAATGTCTGATCTGAGTCTAAGTTTGAGCTAGTATTTTTTTTAAATTTCTTCCTCAACTTGAGCTGAAATGCCTATCAATAGTGCCTACACTTCATAATTTTATTTTGTTATGTGGGAATAAAAAACATACATCCATCTAAAGGTTTTTCAACTCCCATCTTCCCCTGACAATATAATTTGCCTTGAAATTTCCATAAGCATCAAAAATGTTTTAAATGTATTAATGTATTCTCTGAACCAGAGAAGTGGGACAGGGACAGACAGTAAACCTGACAATCTTGACATCACATCATTGTGTACTCACAAGACTGGATGAGATTGATGTGGTCAATCCATTTCATTTCTGGATAATCCCTAGTACTCACTCACCCCATTAGGCATATTTGAGCTTTTTATCTTTTTTTTTCATTATCTTTACTGGACAGAAATCTCTCTTTGAAGAAGAAAAAGATAGCAACTAATCAAATAACAATGAAGAATTTGATGAAACAGTGGATAATTGATCAGAAATGAAAATTTAAAAATCTATTACTGTCCTCATTTAAAGACAATCCTATTCCTTTCCTGAAATGTATAATTGTTTAAAAAATATGGAGGGAAGCTGTCTCTAACATGTTATTAGCTAAAACTCATTATAGTGAAAATTTTTTTTTTAAAAAAGCAAAATAAATTTTGCTGTAATGCTCTTTAGAAAGGCAGAACCAGAACTTTCTGTATGTAGCAATTTATGGTAACTTGATAATTATAATCTAATCAAGGGAACTTCTCTAGAAGCCAAGTCTTCCTGTCTCCAGAGCCAACATTCTAACCAACATGCTACACTTCCCCACTCTATTTTCACCTAGACATATGGTCTTTAAATAGGAGATCACTTTGGAAGGGGTATTGTTTTAAAGAATGATACTACTGTCTAACTCCAAGTTGATATGATCAATCAAAAGGAAGTTATCATCCCCATGATAGCCAATCATGGCATTGTTGTTGACATCTATACTTATTTCTCAACACTCCATGCTTGGCTCCCTTATTCTGCCAACCCTCCCTGTTTTGAGTTAGGTTTTAGCCCATCATGCCAGTGAAAACCTAACTCCTATTTCCCCACAACCAACAGCTTTTCTAGTGCCATTGGGAAAGCCTCTCTCTTAGCATATCCATCATTGCTCCCCTTAGATCCTTTCATGTATATTCTAGGCATCTCTTAGAGGGTAGGGTCTGTACTCTGAAGCAGTGATTAATAAGCAAGAGCCCTACCTCCAACTTTTTCTATTTTAGGTGAAACAAAATGACTCATGTAGCATAAATAAAATTAAATGGGTTATAATCAGCATCTCACATATAATTACATCATCTTTCCTCCTAAATCCACCCCTCTTCTAAATGCCACCATTAATGTTGAGCACAGTATTATCTATCCATTCACCCAGGTTAACAACCTAAGTGATATCTTCCATTCCCCATTCTCCCTCGCTCCACATATCCAATGAATTGCTATATCTCGCCTTTTCAACTTCTCCCACATCAATCTCCTTCTAACTCTAGCCACTATCCCAGTTGAGGTCCACATCATCTCTGACCTGAACTGTTAAAATATCCACCTAATTAGTTTTCTTATGTTCAGTCTCAGCTCTATCTACTCTATTTTCCACTCAGCCACCAAAGTGACAGTCATAAAGTACAATTCAAACCACATCAACCCCCTACTCAAAAAGCTTTAATGGTTCCCTGTTGTCTCTAGGATTAAACACTATTTAATATTTATCTCATCTTTTTTGTTAATTTTATTTTTTGTGTGTATGAGGTTTATAATAATACATATATAATTTAAACATAAACATACCTGTAGTGTGGGTATGTTCATTTATGTAAGTGTATATGTATATATGTATATATATATGCATGTGAGTTTATATACACATACACTAATAAGTTTGTGTGATCAAGAACAATTTGGAGACCATTAAATTAGGGAAAATATATATATAGCAGATATATCTAAGAAAGACAATACCAAAAATAAGAGGAAAAAGATGTTGAAACCAAACCAGGAATTCAACAAAGATTTAAGTGAACTGAGGTAGACTACATTCATAGTGATTAGTTTGACACAAAAATATATCAGAAAGCTTAAAATAAAATTTTAGATTCAATGAAATTAAGTGGAAGGAATAAGCATGTATTAAGCACTTAATATATTCCATGTACTGTGGTGAATGCTTTACAAATATTATCTCATTTGATCCTCACAACAACCCTGCCATTATTATCCCCATTTTATAAATGAAGAAACTGAGGCAGGCATAGTTTAAAAGAATTTCACTGGGTTATATATGTAGTAAGTCTCTGTGGTCAAATTTGAACTCATATTTTCCTGACTATAGTTTTCTATACACTGTGCCACTTAGCTAGACTTCTGAATTAACTTAATTTAATTTTAAAGTTTGAAACAAATGATTAATAAATAATGAGTAAAAGCAAATAACAATTTATATCATTCTTACCTTTAAAATTTTTTTCATTCATATATTCTAATTAGCGCATGAAGAAATAAGAACTGCAAATATGGTATGAAATGGTGACTCATTATGCAACCATCTTTTTTCCTTTTTCTTTCTTTCTTTTTTTTTTGGCTTCTATCTTTTGTTTTTACATAACCTTGACTTCCAACAACATTCCTATTCCTTCACCTATATGAAGTTACCCCTTATATCAAAAAAGAAAATTAAGAGAAACATAAAAAGCATTTCAGAAAAGTTAACAAATACATCAACCAAATAGTGTATGCAAGATTTGCTACCTATACTTCCTCATGTCAGTAAATAGAGAGGTATATTCCTTATCTTTTCTCTGGGGCCATGCTTGGTCATTATAAGTACATAGCTCTCCTTTCCATGCTTTGGTTGTAGTTGCTGTTCTTGATGTCTACATTGTTGTTTTCTTTTCTATTTACCTTGTTGTAGTAACTTTTTTTCCTTTCTAACTCTGCTTACTTCATTTTGAATGAGTTCATATTAATCTTCCCTTGCTTCTCTGACTTCTCCATATTTATACTTTTATGGTATAATGATATTCCATTATATCCATATACTATAATTTCTTTAGTAATGTTTCATCTGATGAATATCTTTATTAACATAACTGCTGACCAATTCATCAGATAATGTTATACAGATAATAGATGGGTTTAGAAGGCTCTGTGACATAAAATTATTAAATAATAAAACCATGCTGAAATATTCTTTTAAAATATTTTACTAGGAAAAAAAGAAGTTTCTTGGAAACAAATATTTTGGGGATATATGTATATCAATAGTGAAATGAATGTTTCTTTTTCTATAACTGGAAAATCCATTTTAAAATTGAAAATGATTATTCTGAGATCTGTATTCATATATATTTGGAAAATATTCAACCTATG
Organism: Vombatus ursinus; assembly: GCF_900497805.2. Classification (NCBI taxonomy): domain Eukaryota; kingdom Metazoa; phylum Chordata; class Mammalia; order Diprotodontia; family Vombatidae; genus Vombatus; species Vombatus ursinus. The sequence goes on along the minus strand of NW_020950792.1, from coordinate 7,965,682 downwards.
ACATTTTGTCACTTAAATGTAGTATAAAAGGAAATTTAAAATAGAAATAAGCCACTTTCTTATGTGTACGTGTGTTTGTGTGTGTGTGTGTGTATGTGTGTGTTTGTGTGTGTAGGTAGGTAGGTATTTAACTTTCTTAGGGGAACAGAGGGTTATATTGAGTCTGAGATGATTTCTTCTGGTGGCAACAAAGAGATGTAGTTCCCAAAACATTCATTCATCTTAGTATATAATTTCTAAGTGAAGGCTTGACATACTTCTAAATGTATTACCTTAAAAAGAGATACAAATATTTTCAAAATTTTGTTTGAATTACAAATGGGATTCTTATCAGTTAAATATATATGTATATATGTGTGTATATATATATATATACATATATACACATATATACATATTATCAAAAATAACTAGAAGATATTGTTTCCTAAGAAAATAGAGATAGTGACAATTTACTTTTTGTGTCACTAACAAGAATGTTTCTTGGCCACTTTGGTACCAACTGAAATGGATTCTGTTTATCAAAAATATTTCATTCTAACAAGTTTCTATGAAAAGAATAAATAGCAATTGTTCAGGAAAAGCACTAGGTCACATTTTTCAAATATCCTATGATGTCCATTTACTTAGTGGTATTCAAGTTCTTCCAAAGAGTTAATAAAGCTGTCAAAGGAGATGACTTGGATACTGGTAAAAATCTAAATAATTGTGCATTATTTTACAACATGTTTTATTTTAATATGAAGGTTAACAAAAAAATAATACTATAATAGAGTTTAAGAGATACAAAGATATTCCATGAAAGATGTCATTGTTCCCATAGCAACAGTATGTTTAACCAGTTGCTGCGGCACTGTGGAAACAGAACCTACATTATGAAGAGTGAGCAAAGAATCGTGCATACATAGACAAAAGAACAAGGGTTAAAATAATTTCAAATATGTAAAAGAAGTACCTAACAATAAAGGGTCACCCTATCCTACTAGTTCCTTGTGAGGGCAATAGTTGAAGAATTACATGTGCAGAGAAAAAATCTCACCAGGTCATCATGTTGATTCCCCTGCTTTTAGGCAAGACAATGCCAAAACTACTCATAGAGGTATACTTGCCCAGACTTTTCTTTAAACCATGAGTGAAAAGTCTATAGCCTCTCTTACTATTGTGGTATAGGGTCACAGGACACTTTACTATCTTACAGGTTTTTCCTTTTATTAAAAGCCAAGTATTTAGTATTTACTGTTGGAATGTAGGCCAAATCCTCACTTACTCTAAGGGAGTGATTTAGACACTAGGGAAGAAACTAAAGCCTAAAGCATATTTATTGGAACAGTATATTTTACACAGTAGAAAACAGAAAAGCTATGGCCTGTGACCAGTTGGCTTAAGTATATAGTTAAATTAATTGAATCTGATGGACTAACACCATATGGCTAATTTCTTGGCTTTTTACTCTGTGGAGTTATCTGAACACAGAGTTCTTTTGAGGCCAAAGGGATCTTTACACACTGAAAAACTTTAAAGCAGCCAGGAAAAAAAAAAAAGGAAAGCTTTGATCCCTACTTTGTTTTCCCTGTTTCTGAAGTTGCTTTGAAATATCATAGACTTAATTAAGAGAATACTGATTTGTTTCTTGATTACCTCTACTTAGATAATTAATATATGCCGTTGTATAGACAAATAAGTAAGAAATGAAGACTTAATGATATGCTTTTTTCTTTCAAAAATTAATGTATTTTATTAATGTATTTTGTTTTTTTAAAAATTGATGGCCTTTTCTTAGTCTTTAGCCTTGAAATTTCAATCTTTTCTTCTCTGGAATTTCTCCCCTGGGGCCTATCCACTGCCCTGAATATGAATAGCTTCATCTGGGACACTATTTCAGGAAGGTTCTAGAAATGTCTTGTTTCACTCACTATTACCCACCCACCTTCTCCAAAGGTTCATCTGTGGTCTTAAAGCTGCCTTCATGTTCTTTGTCTCCTCAAGCCTCTCTGATTCTGAACATACAACCAAATCAATTTTTTAAAATTATTCCAGGATAGGATCTCTATGAATCTACTCACCTTCTCTGTAGCTTCTAGACCAAAGTGCCCTTCCCTATCTACTACCCTAGTATGTTGAGTCCCCATACTATTAGAATATAAGCTCCTTGAGGGCAGAAACTGTCACATTTTTGTATTTGCATCCCTACGGCTTATCACGGTGCTTGCGACATAGCCAATGCTCAATAATAATAATATTCATTCATTCTTTCATTGATTTATTCATTCATCTTTCTTGACTACACTGAAGTATTTGACATAGTTGTCTCTTCCCATGTATCTTCTTCTTTCTGGGTTTCTATGACCCTGCTCACTTTTAGTTTCCCTCTTGTCTATCTGATCCCTTTTTTGTTAGATTTATTTGATTGTCATCCTCCATATTGTGTGACCTAACTTTGGGTGTAACCCAAGGCTGTCCTGGACCCTCTTCTCTCTATAAACTGTCATTTGGTGACCTCATCAGCTCATATGGGTTTGTATTTAATTAGCATTTCTATGTAGATAACTCTAAGATCTATATTCCTTGATCTCGGATTTCTGAGCTCCAATCATGTGTCCTCAACTGCCTCCTGGACATTTCAAACTAGATGTCATGTAAGTATGTCAAACATGTTATGTCCAAATCTGAATTTATCATCTTTCACTCCAAACCACCAATGTTCTGAACTTCCCTTTCTGTGGAAGATACAAGCATCTTTCCGGTTGCTTGAGTTCACAACCCTAATGTTACCCATGACTTCCAACTTCATATTTCTAGTTAGTTGCCAAATCTGGTGGACTCTACTTCGACATAACTCCTATTTTTCCCTTCTTTCTATTCATAGTACAACCACCCTAGGTCAGGGCCACCTCTCTATTGCAAAAGCCTCTTAATTCATCCTCCTGCTTCAACTTTCTATCTTCTTCAAACTGTCCTCCACACAGCTACTACAGAGATTTTCCCAAAGTATAGATCTAACCATGTCACTCACTTACTAATGGCTTAAAGAAAATCCAATGATTCTTACTTGATTTTTATAAATATAAACTCCTCTGTTTAACTACTAGAATCTTTATTAACCTTGCCTCAACCTATCTTTCTAACTTTGCTATGATTTTTTTCCTGCATTGTGCAGTCTATTTATATTGACCTCGTAGCTATTTCTCACACAACATATCCTATCTCTAATCTCTATATCTTTGCATTGGCTGCTCCTACATCTGGAATGTACTCACTCTTCAGCTCTACCTTTTGGAATCATTTACTTCCTTAAAGACACAGATCAAGACTCATCATATATAAGAAACCTGTCCTGAAACCTTTCCAGCTGTTAGTGCCTTCTACTCCAAAATTGCTTTGCATTTATCTTGTATATTCATAAGCATATTATTGTCACATGGACAAACCATTTGCTTCTTATACCTAATTTAATCAATTAACAAATATTTATTGGACATCTATTATGTGCCAGGCAAAGTGCTAGGGTCTGGGGGTACAAGTATAAAATTTAGTGAACTTCATGGATCCTCTTTTCTTTGTCATAAAAATTCTAATTGCCTACCTTCTGGCTATGGACTTGGATCTTTATTTAATGTCCACAATTATCAAGAGATAAATTTGGTCCTCATACATGAAGCTTGGTAGCTTCCATCTTAATGATAAAAAAAAGCAATTGATCCTTTTTCAGCAGAATGAGTAACTTTTTTATATTAAAGGAGCATTTTTTCCTGATGCTGTCCCATCAATTTATTGATTAAAACCAAATTAACTATAAAAGGCATTCAAAGAAAGATACTATCTGCATCCAGAGAAAGAATTGATAAATAGAAGTATGTATTTATATATATACACATACATATATAATGTGTGTATATATACATATATGTATGTGTGTATATGCACATATATATTTGTGCCTAATGGTAGCCATCTCTAGGGCAAGGGAGAGAAGGAAGAAAAATTTATGTAGTAATTTTGTTGTATATTTGAAAGGAATAGCAATTTGTACATAGTAGATTTGCAGTTTCATGTGCAATCATCTTTTCTATTATACTATGTTATGGAAATGCTTGTTTCCTTCCACAGGTTAAAAATAAAATTTTATAATAATGAACAAAGAAAAATTGAAAAAAAAACTCAGAGTTTGTTATCCACACCTGGAACATAGTTGTCTTCCAAGAGTAAGTTATTCATAGTGTCACAATCATTAAAAAATCTTTTTCTTTGGAGTTCCACTGTGTCCTAGGTCTAAAGATATCATAGCATTTAGAGGTGCAAAAGACCCTAGAAATCACCAAGAAAGGATTCTTTCATTTGTTGTTGTTGTTTGTGTCCACAGGGTCTAACACAATACCTGACTCATAGTAAATGTTTAATAAAAGTGTTTTGATTGTTTGGTTCAACTTCCTCATTTTGCCATGAGGAAAAAGGATCAGAGAATTAAATGACTTACCCAAAGTCACACAGCTAGTAGTAGTAGAATTGTGCTTTATACATTTTCACATGACTGCAAATCTAACGAATGTTCTAATGTTGCATCTCTATTTTTTAATTGATGTAATTCTCAGATAATGTTATTTCCATGATAAATAACATTATAAATATCAAGTACTTGAAAAGATCTCCACCATATTTCTCCCCCAGTTTATTCAAACTAAATGCTTGGGAAGCATTTCAGACAACTATATTCTGGATATAGCATAGTCAGCCCCAAGAGATGTATGGACATTTTTTAAAACATTTTTGTTTAAAGATTTGAGTTCCAAATTCTATCCCTCTCTCCCTCCCTTCCTCTGCTCCCCCTCCCTGAAATGGTAGACAATCAAATATAGGTTATACATGTGCAATTATGTATAACATTTCTATATTAGTTATTTTGTACAAGAAGACAAATAAAACAAAGAAAGAAAGTGAAAAGTAGCATACTTACATCTGCATTCCACCAATATCAGTTCTTTATTTGGAGGTAGATAGTATGCTTTATCAGTAGTCCTTTGAAATTGTCTAGGGTCATTGTATTGCTGAGAATAGCTAACTTATTCACAATTCTTCATCAAATGATTTTGCTGTTATTGTGTACCACATTCTACAGGTTCTGTTTGCTTTACTGTGCATCAGTTCATGTAAGACTTTCCAGGTCTTTCTGAAATTATTCTGCTTGTCATTTCTATAATAATACAATACAATATAAGAATATTCCATTACAACCAAATGCCACAGCTTGTTTAATCATTCACCAATTGATGGGCATCCCTTTAATTTCCAATTCTTAGCCACCACAAAAAGAACTGCTATAAATATCTTTGTACAAATAGGTTCTTCCCCCCCGTTTTTTTTTGGATGTGTGAGAGATAGACCTAAGAGTAGTATTGTTGGATTAAAGGGTATGCATAGTTTTAGAGCCCTTTGGCACAGTTCCAAATTACTTTCCAGAATGGTTGGATCAGTTCACAATTCCATCAACAATGCATTGGTGTCCCAGTTTTCTCACATTCCCTCCAATATTTATCATTTTCCTTTTTTGTAATATTAGCCAATGCAAGAAGTGTGAAGTGGTATATCGGAGTGGTTTCAATTCACATTTCTCTAATCAATAGTGATTTAGAACATTTTCATATGACTACAGATAGTTTTGATTTCTTTGTCTGAAAACTGCCTGTTCATTACCTTTGACCATTTATCGATTGGGGAATGGCTTGCATTCTTATAAATTTGACTCAGTTCTCTCTGTCTCTGTCTCTCTGTGTCTCTCCCAATGTCTCTCTGTCTCTGTCTTTCTCTGTCTCTCTCTCTCTATATATATATACACACACGTACACACACATGCATATATATATATTAAATAAGATATGAGGTCTTTATAAGAGATACTTGTTGCAAAATAAAAAAAAATTCCCCCAGTTTTTTGCTTTCTTTATAATTTTGGTTGTATTGGTTTTGTTTGTGCAAAAACTTTAAAATTTTAAGTAATCAAAATTATCTATTTTAGATCTTATAATGCTCTCTCTCTATTTTTTTGGTCCTAAATTCTTCCCTTATCCATAAATTTGACAAATAAACTATTCCATGCTCTCTTTGCTTATGGTATCACCCTTTATGTGTAAATTATGTACCCATTTTAACTTTATCTTGGTATATTGTGTGAGGTGTTGATTGATACTTAGTTTCTGCCATACTGTTTTCCAGTTTTCTCAGCAGTTTTTGTCAAATAATAAATTTTTGTTCCAAAAGCTTGGATCTTGGGTTTATCACATACTAGATTACTATGGTCATTTACTATAATGTAATTTGTACTTAATTTGTTCCACTGATCCACCACTCTCTTTCTTAGCCAGTACCAGATCGTTTTGATAATTACTGCTTTATAATACAGTTTGAGATCTGGTACAGCTAGACCACCTTCTTTCACACTTTTTTCATGGTTTCCCCTGATGTCCTTGAGCATTTGTTCTTTTAAATGAATTTTATTATTTTTCTAGCTCTATAAAATATTTTTGATAGAGTGATTGGTATGGCACTGAATAAATAGATTATTTTAGGCAAGATTGTCATTTTTATTATATTAGTCTGGCCTACCCATGAACACTTAATATTTTTCAAATTGTTTACATCTAATTTTTTTTGTTTGAAAAGTGCCTGCTGGTTGCCCTCATATAGTTCCCGGGTTTATCTTGGCAGGTAGACTCCCAAGTATTTTATGTTGTCTACAGTTATTTTTAAATGGAATTTCTCTTTTTATCTCTTGTTGATGGACTTTCTTCGTAATATATAGAAATGCTGATGATTTTTCTGGGTTTATTTTATATACTGAAACTCTGTTAAAGTTGTTCATTATTTGAAGTAGTTTTTGTTTTAGTTGGTTCTCTAGGATTTCCTAAGATACCATCATATCATCTGCAAAGAGTGATAATTTTGTTTCCTCATTGCCTATTCTAATTTCTTTAATTTATTTTTCTTCTCCTATTGCTATAGCTAGTATTTCTAGTAAATATTAAATAATAGAAGTGAAAATGGGCATCCTTGCTTATCCCCTGATGATATTGGGAAGACTTCTAGCTTATACCCATTACAGACAATGCTTGCTGATAGTTTTAGATAAATATTATTTCTCATTTTAAGGTAACCTCCATTTATTCCTATGCTTTGTCATGTTTTTCATAAGAATGGGTGTTGCATTTTGTCAAAAAGCTTTTTCAGCAGCTGTTGAGATAGTCATATGATTTCTGTTGATTTTTCTTATTGCTATTGTCAATTATGCTAATAGTTTTCCTAATACCGAACCAGTCCTGCATTCCTGGTATAAATCCCACTTGGTCATAATGTATGATCCTTGTCACATATTGTTATAATCTCTGTGCTAGAATTTTGTTTAAATTTTTTGTATCAATTAGAGCAACTGGTCTGTAATTTTCGTTCTCTATTTTGGCTCTTCCTGGTTTAGGGATTAACACCATAGTTTGTCATAACAGGAATTTGGTAGGACTCCCTTTAATATTGGGATTAGTAGTTCTTTATATGTTTGGTAGAATTCACTTGCAAATCCATCTGGTCCTGGTGAATTTTTCTTAGAAAGTTCATTGATGGCTTGTTCAATTTCTTTTTCTAAGATTGGGTTATTTAAGTATTTTATTTCTTCTGTTAATCTGGGTAGTTTATATTTTTGTAGCTATTCATCCATTTAATTTAGATTGTCAAATTTATTAACATATAATTGGGCTAAATAGCTCCTAACAATGGTCTTAATTTCCTCTTCATTGGTGATAAATTCACCCCTTTCATTTTTGATATGAGCAATTTGATTTTCTTCTTAATTTTTTAAATCAAATTAACCAAAGGTTTATCTATTTTATTGCTTTTTTTCATAAAACTAGCTTATAGTTTTATTTATTAATTCAATGGTTTTCTTATTTTTAATTTTACTAATCTCTCCTTTAATTTCCAGGATTTCCAATTTGGTGTTTAATTGGGGATTTTTAATTTGTTCTTCTATTTTTCTTAGTTGCATGCCCAATTCATTGATCTGATTTTTTTTCTTTTTTATTGACATAAGCAATTAGAGTTATAAATTTTACACTAAGTACCACTGCATACCATAAATTTTGCTATTTAGTCTCATTTTTATCATTTTCTTTAATGAAATTATTGACTTTGCATGATTTGTTCTTTGACTGACTTATTTTTTACAATTAGATTATTCAATTGATTTTTAATCTCTCTTTCCACTTGTCCATTATTGAATGTAATTTTTATTGCATTATGATCTGAAAAGGATACATTTACTATTTCTGCTTTTCTGTATTTGGTTGTGAGGTTTTTATGTCCTAATACATGGTCAGCTTTTGTGTAGGTACCATGTACTACTGAGAAAAAGGTATATTCCTTTCTATTCTCATACAATGTTCTCCAAAGGTATATTGTATCTAACTTTTCCAGAATTTTATTTACCTTCTTAATTTCTTTCATGTTTATTTTTTGGTTAGATTTATCTAGTTCTGAGAGGAGAAAGTTTAGGTCCCCCTCTAGTATAGTTTTATTATCTATTTCCTCCCATAAGTAATTCAATTTCTTCAAAAATTTAGATGCTATGCCATTTGGTGCATATATATTTTGTATTGATATGACTTCATTGTCTAAGGTGCCTTTCAGCAGAGATAGTTTCCTTCCTTATCTCTTTTAATTAGATTTATTTTTGTTTTTGTTTTGTCTGAGATCACAATCACTACCTATGCTTTCTTTATTTCAGCTGTAGTATAATAAATTCTGCTCCAACTCTTTACCTTTACCCTGTGTGTAACACTCTGCTTCAGACATGTTTCTTGTAAATAATATATTGTAGAGCTATGGTTTTTAATCCAATCTGCTATCCACTTACATTTTATGGGTGAGTTCATCACATTCAAATTTATAGTTACGGTAACTAACTGTGTATTTCCCTCCATGCTATTTTCCCTTGTTTATCCTTTAGTCACACTTACCCCCCACACTTTCCATTATCACAAGTGTTTTGCTTCTGATCACCATCTTCCCCAATCTATCATCCCTTTTACTAGAGGCCCTCCCTCTTCTACTATCCTTGTCTTTTTTACTTCCTTATAGGGTAAGAAAGATTTCTATATCCAAACTGAGTGTATGTTATTCCCTTTTTGAGCCAATTTTTGAGCAAATTACCCCCATTCAATCTCTCCCCTACTTCTTCCAATGAAATTTTCTTTCTCATCTCTTTATTTTGTTTTTTGGGGTATTATCCCATCAAAATCACCCTATATCACACCCTCTGTTTATGTATACTCCTAATTTCTCTTATAATAATACAGTTCTTAAGAGTTACAAATATTATCTTGTCATATAGAAATATAAACAGTTTAACCCTATTGAATTTCTTATGTTTTCTTTTTCTTGTTTCTTTTTATAACTTTTTATATTTCCCTTGAGTTGCGTGTTTGGAAGTCAAAGCTTTTATTCAGCCCTGGTCTTTCAATTAGGAATGCTTGAAAGTCCTCTGTTCTGTTAAATATCCATTTTCCCCCTGAAAGATTACATTCAATTTTGCTGGGTATGTGATTCTTGGTTGCAATCCTAAATCCTTTCCATTCCAGTATATTATATTCCAAGCCCCCTGGTTTTTGTTTTTGTTTCTGTTTTTAATGTGAAAGCTGTCAAATCCTGTGCAATTGTGACTATAGCTCCATAATATTTGAATGGTTTCTTTCTGGCTGCTTGCACTACTTTCTCCTTGATCTGTGAACTCTAGGATTTGGCTATGATGATCCTGGGTTTTTGTTCATTTTGGGGTCTCTTTCAGGTGGTAATAGGTGGATTCTTTCAATTTCTATTTTGTCCTCTGGTTCTAATGTGGGTCAGGACAATTTTCTTTGATAATTTCTTGAAAGATGCTATCTAGGCTTCATATATATATATATATATATATATATAATTTGTTTTTTTGTTTATTTTGCATCATGACTTTCAGGTAGTACAATAATTTTTATATTATCTCTCTTGAATTTATTTTCTAAGTCAGTTGTTTTTCAAATGAGAAATTTCACATTTTCTTCATTTTTTTTTTTACCTTTTAGTTTGTTTTATTGTATTTTGATGTCTCATGAAATCATTAACTTCCATTGGCTCAATTCTAATTTTTAAGAAATTATTTTCTTCAGTGAGCTTTTGCATTTCATTTTCCATTTTGCCAATTATATTTTGGAACTATTTTCCTCTGTAAATTTTTAAATATCTTTTCCAATGCTATTGACTTGTTTTTTCATGATTCTCTTGCATTACACTCATTTCTTTTCTGAATTTGATTTCTATTTCTCTAATTTGCTTTCTAAAACACTTTTTAAGCTCTTCCAGGCCTTCTTTTTGAGCCTTAGACCAAATTATATTTGTCTGTAGCCATTTTGACACTATTGTCCTCTTGTTAGTTTATGCTTTGATTCTCCCTGTCACCATAGTAACTTTCTATAGTAATTTTTTTTCTTGCGTATTTTTCTGCCTTTTTTTGTGACTTAGTATTTTTATGTGAGAGTTGGGTGCTGGTCCTGCACTGTCCCAGGATTTTTGTGCTGGGGTTCAGGGTCTTACTGCCGACTTTCACAGGGCTTCAGGGCTTAGCTGTTTGCTTTCACTGGAGGGTAGGTTATACTTTTGCCTTGTCCTGGGAGGGGGAATGGGGGACTCCCTGTTGGCCTTCCCAGAGTGTGGGATTTAGCTGCTTGCCTACCCAGGGGTGGTGCCATTCCCCTGGGTAGCTATTGTAACAGAGTCTTTCTGGGGGCTGGACCTGGAAGATGGATCTCATTGCTGATATGCCTGGTGGTGGGGCCCTGCTGCTGGGTTGCTATGAAAATAGAGTCTTTCTGCTGGCCTGTCCCAGGGATGTACACTTGCTGTTGGCAAGTCCCAAGGTGGTGGTGATGGGAAGGGGTGGGGGAGGGGCTTCACTAATGGTGGGCAATGGTGTCAAGGCCTCTCTAATAGCTTGTGCTTGGAGTGGAGTTGCTGGGGTGGGGCCACTGGGGTGGGCGTTGCTGTGCCACATAGTCTGCTCACTTGCCTATGGGGCTACTGGTTTGCAAGAGGGTGGGGCCTCCATGGTGGATTGCCCCAGGCTCAGAGCCTTGGTTTAGACCCCCTGCTGTGATGCTAGTGGCATCTGTGGCTCCCCCTCCTCCTCTTGGATCTCACTCCCCTCACATCCCAGTGAGACAAACCTTTTCTGCTGCGTGCTGGTAAACCGCTACCCTGCTCTTAGATCAATTCTTAGGTGGTTTTCTAGTTGTTTTGAGGGGAATTTTGGAGGGCTTCAGAGGGTTCTTTCCTCACTGCCATCTTGGATAACATTTTTTATCCCTATCAATGAGTCATTTCAGGCACATCTCCAGTAACAGAGCCCAAAAGCCACCATTTGTGACAACTGGGAATATTATTGTTAAACAAATTTAGGAATGGAAAGAACCCTAGAAATCTCTAATTCACTTGGCAAGTCACTAAACTAGGTATTGGCAGAACTAATACTATAAATACAACATTAGGCTATTTATTTGTAAGGTTAACAAGTTCTTTTGAAAAGAAAACATTATGTGAAGTATTAGCACATTCATAAATTCAAGTCTCTGTGAATTAATTTAATCACTATGCTTTTCTCTTAAACCTAGGGACAATTTTAGGCACTGGAAATTCTGGGCAGGAAAAATGAGAAGGTATGCCAATATAGGAGACTGAAGCACTGTTGCTAGGTGGGGAGCATTAAATTTGCAACATTACTGAACAAGGGACTAGGAGCAGTACTACAAGTAAGTGGAAAAGAAACGAAGAAAAGCAAGGACACAAAGCATGACACTGAATTTAATTAATTCACAATATTTCCTTTATGGCCATAATGTGTAGGTAGCCCAACCTTTTGGCCATAAAAATCAATAGCATATACCTGTCTGTGTATTAATTTAGTAGGTCTAACTATATGAACTTTTCTTACATTTTAGAAAAATTAAAAAAGGGAAACAAGTCATTTTGAATAAGTTTCTAAACAACTTTCTATAAACACTACAGTATTTCATTGAGGGGCTCCAATATGTAATGAATTGTAAGCAGCTTAAATTCATTATAAAAATTTACAAAGCTGGTTTTGTCCACCTAGTAAAATTTATCTTGTGCATTTAATTCTTCACTGATAGTTCTATAATGGACTCTGTGGTCCAATGAGTAGCTTATGGAAATCCTTTTGGAAGCTATTAATTAAAGTACATTGCTTACAATAGTTGTCTTATGAGCATTGGCTAAATCCAAGAAGGCAGAAGGAAATTTATAATTAAACTATAATAGCCTTAGGGAATATTCACACTAGGAGTTGCATCTTTTCTGGGCAAGATTCAAAATTAATCTTGTTTAGTTTTATTAAATAACAAAGGCTATCAGAATAGAATCTCTATTATTTCACTCACCCTATTTTCCTGTAAAATTTGCATATGTTAAAATATCTTTATCAAACATATTAACAACTTTGCACTAGAGGAGTTTATTGGCACAAAATAGGGGGTAGAGTACCAATACCGATAGCCAGAAGGCTAGGGATGAACATTTAAGTAATTTTACCCTGAAAGGTGATAACTGTTTGCAGCTATATAAGTGGGAACCAAGCAGTAAAGAACTGTTGATATAAATTATCGCCTTGTCATTCTGTAACACAGTTTCAAGGGAATAGGACTTAAGAGAGAATAAAGAATTAAGCTTGCTTTGTTTCACAGAATGGGCACAAAATCTTAAAAAGACATAAAATCATAGATGTAGAGTGGGAATGGACCTTAGAACCCATGTGGTCCAATTGCCTCATTTAACAGAGAAAGAAACTGTGTCACAGAAGTTAAGTAAATTGTTTAAGGTCACAGTAACTGGCAGACACAGAATTCTAATCTGGGTCTTCTGACTCAAGAGTCATTGCAATATGCTTCCTCTGAAAAGAACAGGCTTCTTCATAGTCCTGTAACTATTTCTGTTCTTCTCTAGGGATTTCATCACAGTGGTTCTGATACACAAGAATATTGTGACAGGGGTAGTATTCCCATTGGAAAGTAGCAATAAAGTTTTGCTGTTAGGCAAAAAATGTTTCATGCAAGTACCAAGGGCCCTAGTATTAAAAATGAATTTTCCTTCAATGCATGTTTAACTCCTGGAAATACTTTCCAGGTTGCACAGTTCATTCCTCAGAGAGGTCTATCCCTAGTTTAACATACTCAATGGCCTATATACACTAAAAGCTTATAAGCCACCAAAAAAGTAGAACTTTACTAGTCAATAAGAGGGCACAAATATTTCTGGCAAAAACATGTAATGAAAGAACTTAATTGAAAAAAGAGCAATAAAACATTCCCCCACCCAAAAAAATCCCAGTACAATCCATTCTCTAAATATGTATTTCAATGGGAAGAGTGATGGTGCATTTAACAGACATGAAGAAGGAAACATATAGAAAGTACATATGGTCAGGATACATGTACAGAGGGTGATACATATGCCTTAGATAGGTTTGTGGAAGGGCAACATAAGTGTCTGATGCTGCAGGGTGACTATGGTTTTCATATGCTGTCATTATATTGATGGATAAATTGTCTCTATTGGATATTGCTTTACTTGTTGAGTATTTTTTTTCTAATTGCTGCGAGGCATGATCTCATTGGGTACACAGTGGTAAAATTTCTCCCAGCTCCTTGCAAATATGTTAAAATCAATTCCCCTATGGTTTCACTCACCATTTCTCTGATTTCCAAGACCAAAAACCCTTTCCTTCAACCCTATTCAACTTTATGCTGCTATCTCCCTTATAAGAATATATGGTTCTAGAAGGCACTGTCTGTCTCACTTTTCTCATTTTGTCATCTCATTTGGTGTTCACAGCCCTGTGAGTTAGCTGTTATTATTACCCTATTTTGTAGATGAGTAAAATGAGGCTGAAAAAGGCTGAGTGATTTAAAAGGATCACAAAGGTAGGAAGTATCTGAGGAAGAATTTGAACCCAAGTCATTCTGACTCCAATTGCAGTTCTCAAACCACTGGGCCACCTAGCTCTTTCACTTAGCACTGTGGCTGAAACATAGTAAAAATCATTGTATATGTATACATACACACATACAGACATTTATTTCTTTTCAATCACTCATTTCTTGTGGTGGCCAAAGTGACATTTCTTCCTCATGAGAAGAGTGGATTGCCATACTTTTTTTTAAAGTTCAAATCCTAGATTTTTGCCTTTGTTTTGTTTTCTTTTGTTTTATAGAGATTTTAGAAAATCAACAGGGATTCAACAAGGCAAATCAACAAGGCAAAATCAACATGGCAAAGATCAGTAGAAGTCTTCCCAAAGAAATAAAATCCTTTGGTTTTTTTCATTATGTTTTTGTTTGTGTGTTTGTGTGTATGTGTGTAATGTGTATATTTTCCTTTAAAGAGCAGTCTAACTTTTAGTTTCAGAGTAGCGTCTAGAGCAAACTTTCATACCTAGGAAAAATTTTTCCCCCAAGAACCAATGCCATTACAACACAAAGCAGATTTGATCCTTGCTAAATAGCTAGTGCACCAAGATTTAGGTCAAGGTTTAGAATCAAACTGCCTACAATATGTATTGAGTCTTTCTTATAGATAACTAAAATAGCTTAGGCTAAGTATTCTAAGTATACTGATTTTAATCTCTGATGGGTAGATTGTCTTTAGTAATCTTGTATGTAATCTCTACTATTCCAACAAATTATTGAGGAGATGAGGATTCAAAATTGATCTGTAGGTGTATACATTTATTCGTATGTGTGTGTGTGTGTGTGTGTGTGTGAGAAACAGAGAGAGAGAGAGAGATAAACTATAGGCCAAAGGTCTTTATCTTACTTCTACATAGCCACAATTCTGCTTTACATATGAATATGTGGAAGCAAAAGCATTTCAGTTTTGAATTCACTCTTATAGTCTAAAATTTGTTTAAACACATCCTAAATGAGAATTCTGACTTTTCTCACTCCTTCTCACCAGACTTTGTGTGGTAAACTTTCCAAGTTTCCAATAAAATGGGCTTAAATTTAAGAACAAATAAATATAAGTTGTAGAAATAATATTCCTATTTGTCACTTAAGTACATAAAATCCTTATCTTAAGTCAGTTATTTAAATGTGTTCTTCTTTAGAATGAAAGCAGTAAGATGGATGTTGACTTCAAAAGTCAGTAAGAAGGTGCTGAGAGAATATAGTTCTCTTACATTCATTTCCATCAGGTTTTAGGTTTCTGTTATACTGTACTATTGCTCTAAACTCTAATCTCTATCTCAGTAATGTTCATGATGTACCAGTGTTCTTCTGTCCATCATGAAACACTGATTTATTATGTAGCCATGGTAGGCTCCAGGCACTGGACAAAAACAAAGCAGTCTCTGCCCTCACGGAGATATTAGACTCTGACACTTCCTCCTTACCACCATTCTATTAAAGTCAGGAATATTTCTTTTTTTAACCTAGAGCTGTGGATAAGGTTACTAAGGTACAGTTGGAAGGACAACAAAATAATTTCATACCATGACATAGAGTATGTAGACAACTTGGGTTAGAATCAAGGGTCTATCATATTGGGCAAATGACTCCCTTCCTCTGGACCACAATTTCCGGATGTGTAAGGTGGGAGTTGTAATAAATGGTCCCTCCATTTGTTAGCTGCATTATGACCTTACATTGAGGTCAATACTGGTACGAATTCCTAACAATATTAAAAAATAATAAGAAGCTCAAATGTTCAGTTTCAAACTTGGTCCTAAAGTTTCTTGATTCACCTCATACTCCTGTTTGCTGTGTATGCCTCCTTAAAAGTGTGCCTCCTTGGAGTCTGCAAAGTCTTTTGAATAAAAATAATATATAGCATTGGTAAAAATTTCATTTTTCCCATGGATTAGATTTAAATTCTGTAAACTCAGATGTAAGTCCTTTGGCTATTTTTTAAAATATTCAATTTTGTTTTCTGTTCATATATCCTACTATTATCCACAGTTATTAAAAACATTTTGTTTAATAATTATGTCTGTAGTTATATAAATTTTATACATGTATTCAATGACAAATTCATAATCATAAATATTTGAACACATACATACAAATTTATGCATTTATTTTAAAATATGCATTTATGGAAAAAACTTTATCTGTGTATAAAATGTGGGGACTAAAAGTCCCCATGTGATGCAGATTCCCAGATATCTTGATTTGAGACAGATGTGTCAAACTAATATTGTGAAAAGCTCCAAAAGGGACTAAACCAGATTATAATATAATTGGGAAATGTTTACCAAATAAATCTAAATATAATGCAAAATAGATAATGTTAATTTGTGGTTTTCTATATCAATATACTGTTCACATGTATGCAGTTCTATTTGAGTTGAATACCACTTATTTAAAAATCATTCAATAAATCAGTTCCACCTACAATTAATGTGGGTACTGGGAAGTCAGATTTCTTGACTAGATTAATAAATCAAAGGTACAAACTAGGTGTAAACAAGTTCTTACTCAGTTTGAGGTCAGTGAATTAGTTTGATCATTGGATAAAATTATATGACAACACAAAATAAATGTGTTGGAATTAATTGAATGCTTTAACCACAACTGTAGAACTATGTATATGATATGGCATTCCAGCCTTCTAGAATTCTTTAGGATGAAAGTCAAGTCTACTCATGGTCAAGGGAATTTCCCTTGTGCTAGAGAATGAATTCTCTCTCATTGTCTCTCTCTTTCTCTCTCTCTATTTCAGGGTCTAGTGTAATTTTTGTCACTTTATGTTTAAATTATGTGTTTTATATTTACATCATATAAATTCACTTATTATTCCTACTTTGTGAAAGGTCTTACAATAAGTAAAAGAAATTGTACTGTGACCTCGTATAAAAGTACATGCAACATTTTACATTGGTATCACTCCTTAACTTTCTATTTGTTTACTATCTATTTATCTTAAATTTCCCTCCTTCTCACTCACTATTTTTTTAAATAGAAAAAACTCAAGAGAAGCATGAAAAGGTAAACAGGAAAGAGAAATCACAAGGGATTTATTAAAGTTGAACTGTTTACATTTCTATATGGAAAGATGATATTTATAACTCATGAGACCTTTCTCATTATCAGGCTAGTTGGAGGGAATATATATAGACAGAGGGCACATAATGAATTGAATATGATGGCATAATATCTAAAAAATAAAAATTAAGGGGTGAGAAAGGAATGTACTGGGAGAAGGCAAAAGGGAGAGGTAGAATGGGGTAAATTATCTCACATAAAGGGGGCAAGAAAAAGCTTTTATAGTGGAGGGGAGGAGAAAGGAGATAAGAGGGAATGAGTGAACTTAACTATCATCAGATTTGGCTTAAGGAGGGAATAACATACACACTCAATTGGGTATGAAAATCTGTCTTACCCTACAGGAAAGTAGCGGGGAAGGGTATAAGGTGGGGGGGGGATAAAAAAAAGGGGGCAGAATTGGGGAGGGGGTAATCAGAAGCAAACACTTTTGAGGAGGGACAGGGACAAAGGAAAGAATAGAATAGATGGGAGTGGGATAAGATGGAGGGAAATATAGTTAGTCTTTCACAACATAAATATTATGGAAGTATTTTGCATGACTACACATGTATAACCTATATCAAATTACCTGCCTTTTCAATGAGGGTGAGTGGAGTGGAAGGAGGGGAGGGAATTTGGAACTCAAAGTTTTAAAAACAAATGTTAAAATTCTTTCTCTATGCAACTGGGAAATAAGATACACAGGCAATGGGGTATAAAAATCTATCTTATCCTACAGGATAATAGAAAGGAAAGGAGATAAGAAATGAATGTTGAAAACTAAAAATAAAAAAAAATGGGAGGGGGAAAAAACAAAAAAAATAACAGAAAAAAACTACTTTTTCTTAGAAATATACAAAATCAAACAAAACAAATACCCTACAATGGCTGTACACAAAAATTTATGCCTTTTTCATAACCCTAAATTTCTCACATCTCTGTAATAGATAGTATTTTTCATCATCCAACCTATGAAATCATGCACGAATATTTATTGTATTGATCATAGTTCTTACAAATTTTTTATTTTCACTTAATAATTAACAAAGAATAATCACATCTAATTTTTTTAAAATTCTACTTAGGTCATTAACTTCTTTGTTTTCTATTGCTTTAAATTTACCTAGGACAAATGGGATAAATTGGAGTTTAAACCATTATATTTTAATTGCCCATTTTTATTATAATTTTTTTACTTGAAGTATGTATATGTATATATATATGCTATATATATTCACTGCATATATATATATATACATATATATGCTATATATATATTCACTGCATATATATTAAATATTAAGTCAGTTCATTGTCTTTTACCTTTCAGTAAAATGCTGTTTTCTTCTTCATCTCTTTTAGTTAAATCTATTTTTGTTGTTGTCTTGTCTGGAATTTTATTTATATCTTTGCTCTTTTGTGTGCAGCTAAAGTATAATAGAATTTTCCCCACTTTCTTATTTTATCTCTTTGTGAGTTTTTTTTTTTTGTTAAGAGTGTGTTTCTTATAAACAACATATTGCTCAATTGGGGTAAAACATTATTAAAAATATAAGTTGCTGGATTTTCCTTTCTATTCCATTTTACTAACCTCTTCTATTTTGTAAGTGAATTTATCCCATTCACATTTATTTGTGATTGTTAATTGTGTCCATGAATTTTACTCATTTATATTTTTTATTCTCCATTCTTCTCTCTCCTTATTTATTTATTTCAAGTTGTCCTATTTTTTTCTTTTAATCTTCTTTTCCCCTACTCCCTTTCTAAGGTTAAGGTTTGTTTTGTTTATGACTAATCCCTCTCTGAATCTGTTCTCCTCTTTGTAGTCCCCATTCCTTTCTTCCTGTTCCTATTTTTATCAATGGGTGAATTTATTTATACACCTTTGTATGTCTGTGCTCTTCTTTCCTTTGAAAATTTAGATGAATGTGAGGTATAAATGATTTCCATTCTTCCCATTCTTTCCATGATTCCATATAATTCCAATTTCACAACCTAATTATGCATCTTAATAAGTTTTTCATAATTTCTCCCATTTCCCTCAATGTATCCTTTCTCTGTCTCCCCTCCTTTTTTATAACATCTTCAAAACATTACAAAACTATTTGTTACATAATCCCAAGTGGTCCCTTACTTGCAAAAAGTCAATTCTTTCATACCTTCCTAATTGACTCACTATCCCACACACCCCAGTGGCTTTTCTAAACTTTTTCATTCCTCCTTTCATCTCTTCCCCCTCTCAGCAAAGAACCTTTGTTTCATAGTTCACTAAATAAAAGACAATTTCCTTATAACTTCATCTTCTCCCATCCTTCTCATATCACATCATTCAGATGCTTTCTGCCATTGTCTCATCCTTCAACCCCTTTCTCAGATGGATAAAACCCTTAACATGAAAAAATGATCCTTTTCCATGCTATTTTCCTGAATATGTTGCATCTTCTCTATCATCTCTAATCTCACTGTCTACTGGATGCATCCTTACTGCCTACAAACATGTCCATCCATCCCTATTGAAAAAAAAATCTATGCTTCAGTCATCCATCTCTAGATAAATGTTGTTCCACATCTTTCCCCTCTGTGTGATTATATACCTTGCAAAGGCTGTCTACAATTGGTCCTTCAACTTTCTTTCCACTCACTCTCTTCTTAATTCTCTAAAATCTATCTTCTGATTTCATTATTCAACTGAAATTGCTCCCTCTAAAGTTACTAGTGATTTCTTAATTGCTAAATCTAATGACTTTTTCTCAACCCCTTCATAGAATTTTACCCTTCTAATCATTCTCTTCTTGATATTCTCTTCTTTCTAGGTTTCTGTGACACTGCTTTATCCTGGATCTTCCCCTACCAATCCAACCATTAATTCTTAGGATACTTTGCTGGATCTTCATCCAGCTTATATTCATTATTTCAATAACCATAGTGTCTCTATCCTGGGCTTTCTCCTCTTCTTTTTTTTTTTTCATGCTGTTTAACTAGGTGATCTCATCAGCTTCTATGGATTCAATTAACATCTCTATGATGATGTTTCAAAACTACTTATCCAGACTGAATCTCTCTCCTGACTTCTGGTCTTACACCTCAAATTAACTATTAGACATCTTGAATTGGATGTCCTACAGACATCTTAAAATCAAAATGTCTAAACTCGAACTCAGTAAATGTCCCCCAAACTCCCCTCTCTTCCTAACTTTCATATCACTCTCAAAAATGCCACTGTGTTTCCCAATCACTTCAGTCCATAACGCAGGTATCCACCTTCACTCCTTATTCTCTCACCACCATCCTTCCACATTTATTATATTCACAAGTCCTGTCAATTTTACCCTTGTAACAACTCCTGTATATGCTCCCTTCTTTCCTCTGACACTGTAACCACCCTTGTGCAGTTCTTCACAACCCCTTGCTTGGATTATCACCATACCCTGCTGGCTATTTGCCCTGACACAAATCTCTCCCTACTCTAGTCCATGCTTCACTCAACAGTCAAAGTGGTTTTCCTAAAGTTTACACTCTGAACATGTCACTACCCTATTCAATAAATTCCATGGGTCTCGGTTGCCTCAAGGTTCAAATATTAAATTCTCTCACAAAAAAGATACTCATAACTTCAGTCCTTCCTACCATTCTATGCTTCTTATACATTACTACTCCTATGTAATCAGGGATCCAATGACACTAGTTTCCTTACTGCTCCTCACATAAGACTCCATCTCCCAACTCCATGCAGCTTCACTCATTGACCTTTGTGCCTGCTTTTTTTCCCCTCATCATCTTTGCCTTCTGGCTTCTCAAGCATTCTTCAAGGCCTAGCTAAAATCCTACCTTCTGTAAGAAGCCATTCTGAATTCATTTTAATCCCAGGCCTTCTCTCAATTGATCAACCCCTATTTATCCTATATAGGACATATTTTAATTGTTTGCATGTTGTCTTCCCCATTATTCTATAAACTCCTTGAAACAAGGCACTATTTTCCCCCTTGTGTGTATTCCTAGTACTTAGCTTAATTGCCTAGAACATAGTAGGAACTCAATAAATGCTTATTCATTGACTAACTCCTTTCTTCTTTTACCCTTTCCTTTCATCTCTCCCTTCTCTCTTCCTGTCTCTGCATCTCTCTCTGCCTCTTTCTATGTGTGTGTGTATGTGTGTCTCCCCCTCTTTGACCAGAACACAAACTTGTGAACTTCTCAAAAGCTCAGAAGATTTGAATTTTTCTGTGTCTGTAGCAGTTTCCTAGGAATGGCAGTGGCTTATGACAATTTCTGCACAGGGAGCTGATAAAAAAGCCTAGTATAAATTAGACACTCTGGGTTTTTGAAGCCTCAAGACTATATAGTTGTAAAAACAATAGAACCAAGCAGAGAACTACATAGAAATTGTTTTTCCCTAAAACTAATATTCATCGTCGAGATAAACAAGCTATCTAAAGAGATAGCAGAGCCTATCCAATACAAAACTGCTAACTGGTTTCTGATAGTGTCTTAACTCAGTCAAATGACAATTAGATATTTTTAAAAATCCCAAATTCATCAACCTAAGCTTTACACATTCATAAGTATCAAGAATTTATAAGGTGTGTTCACAACTATAATTAGCAATTCTTGTGCTCATGGAAAATTCAGTTGAGTTGGTAGTGGTAGAGGATAATTTGTTCTGGTACAATTGGGTTCAAGAGGCAGTGGTCCACTCTCCAAAGAGTCTGGCCCAAATCGCTGGAAGAATTGTAAAATCTCCCATAGCAAACAAAAGGGTGGTAGGGAGGAAGGCAAGAGAGCTCTGGAAAAGGGAGAGGACCTTTGATGAGGTCAATATAACTACCAGCTCACAAGCTCAACTTGGAGCTGAGCTAGGGAGTATGGGGATATGAGCGTATGCATGGGAACAGTCCTGCTGCAGATATATGCATGTCAATGCTTTAGGAAAAAGCTCTGGTCACCTTGACCTATTCATGGCTTTGGTTAGAGATCTTGAAATGAGCACTTGGCTAAGTGATCTGATAAAATATATTAACCAATTTTTTTAAAGGTAATTTTCAAATTCTCAATCAGTTGCAAAGGCTACTATAGTGACTCTGCCATACTAATCTTGAGAATATTATATCTCACCCAAATTCTCTGATGGTACTCCTTAACTTTAAGAATGACCAGAAATATGAAAATGATCACAGAATCATGGACATAGAGCTGGAAAGGACCTTAAAGTCATTTACTTCCTTCAGTTTTACAGAAAATGAAACTGAAACACAGAAGAATTAGATAGCATGCTGAAACATACAGAATGAATGATAAGACAAGTGGTGTCCATTAGTAAATCCACAGGCAAGGTGGTTTTCATCATCTTGTTGATCTAGGATCTCAGAAAATCATGTTGTCATTTTTTAAATATTTCAAATGATGAATCAATGAGCAGAATTTCTCTAAGAATTACTCTGTGATTTCTAATCCTCTGAAGGAGTAAAAGAGCTTTAACTTTTTTGGGGCAAGTCCAAATTCTGGTATTTGAGTTACTCCTCAAAGGTACCCAATACCTCAAAGGATCCTATAAACCTTTCTTACCTTGCTTATTCAAATAACACTCCAGGTCAGTATTGTACATACAGATTCTTGAGTAGGCACTACTTAAAATTAAACAAAAGCTTCATGGCATTACTTCATATAACTTTATCACTGTTTCAGTAAGCAGACTCAGCAAGTCCACATTAAAAGTAAGCTGTTTTGTAGCTCACAGGACATATGGAAAGGAATTCCTATTGTCCCTTGGACATGCAAATCCAACTACCCAGCTGGCTTGGCTGAAAAAATAATAACTCATATTTATACTATTGTTTACAAAGTACTTTTCCCCCAAGAATCTTGTGAAGTGGGCAGTGAACAGAATTCATTTTTTTTCCCATATAACAACTTTCCATAAAGCAACTTGCTAATGGTCATGCAGGTAGTAATTGTCATAGATAGTAGCTGAACCCTGTATTTCTGACTTTAAGAGCAGTGCTGTTTCCACTACACTATCTCTAAGTGGAGTCCCTTACCTCTACCAAGCACATCAGAGCTTCATTTAATATTTTTTGTTTATTATCTATACTTAAGTTTTGCATAATTTCATATGTATAATTGATATTGTATTTCTTGCCTTCTCAATGGGTGGGGGAGAAGGTGGATGGATGGAGGGAATCTGGAACTGAAAATAAAAAGAAAATATTAAAAAGAGAATTATAGAGAAATGTTAATAATACAAATTAAACTTTAAAATGTATTCTGTGTATTTTTTTTCTTGCAGAGAGACTTATTAAGCATTTACTAGCATACCACTGAGTATGACAAACATCTGATGCAATGATAAAAGGCACCAGTATCTCAGAAAGGACTTTATCTGTGTCATACTAAGTGTCACAGTGGGGCATAAGTGCTCTGTGGTCTTCTCACTTTCTTCTGCCAATTAGGAAGAGGCAGATTCAAAATCATCACAGAAATTCCTACTGATCTGACTTGAAAATAGGACTATCTCCTTTAATATCTCCTAGCTGACCCCCTCAACCTTTCTTCCAGTCAAAAAAGTCAGAATTTAGCTTTCAGGAATTACTCTGCTAACATTAATGGCATCATGGCTTTGATAGAATGTCTTCTAGGGGTAACCAAAGTGAACTCCATATCCACTCAGAGTTTTTCTTCAGAGAATTATAGGATCATTGCTAAAACCTGAACTGTGAACCAGTAGTCCTTGGGGAGATCTTTTCCCCATGTAAGAATTGCTGGTTCTAGATTTAAAAAGTCTATAAGATACAAAATTTCTCAGCATTACCCACCATCTCATGCACATGCTGGCCCCATAAACAATATGACCACAACCAACAGAAATAAACTCATTTATTAAAAATAAAAATAAAAATAAGATTAAAAATGTGAGCAGTAGACGCTAAACAAATAACTAGTATGTATGTGTGTGTGTGTGTGTGTGTGTGTGTGTGTGTGTATTTTTTTTTCTTTCTCTCCTGGACACATTGTCACCACCAATCCAGAATTCCTCATCACTTTAATTTGTTGCACTACAAGATCTAAGACATTCTCATCCCAAATCCTATATAGATACACTCTGAATGTTCCTCTACAACAATACTGCACCAGTCCATGGGGGACTGAGGAATATCCTGATAATGTAAGTCCAGCAATAGGAATACCTTGCCCCCCAACTCGTAAAATTGATATTCTAGTACTGGGTGGGTCTGAATCTTTCAACAAACATCAGCCAATAGATGATTTCCTAAATATTTGATGATAGGGGAGGAAGGAGTTTAGGAGAAACAAAGTACAGAGGATAGAAGGAAAAGTTAGAAGCAAGTTCAAGGTCTCTTGTGACATTACCAATTTCTTTATCAGCCACAGTCCCTGGATTTTCAGTATATCTTGTTATAAACTTATTTGTCTCTTATGGCTTATGTCGACCTATTCAGCTGAAGTGGCCTATTCCAAGAGCTGGCTGGTCATTTTGGGGGGGTCCTCAATTCTTTACAATCCCATTCTCTTGCACAGGACACTGTTTCAGTCCTCCACTCAGTTCCATGTTGATTCTGTTGCCCTTATGGATTTTCTTAGAATGTGAGTTTCTTGAGTGAGGGTTCTTATTCGTGCCTTTCTTTGTATCCCTGGCACTTAGCACAGTGCCTGGCACATATTAAATGCTTAATAAATACTTATTGACAGACTCATAATCAGAACAGCAGAGTATAGTAGAAAAGAATGAACCATCACAGTCAGAAATCTGGGTTTCTATCTGTGTTCTGTTCACAATTAATCATTGTGCCTTAAGGAAAAATTACCTAATCTTTCTAAGCCTCAGTTTCTTCATTAGTAAAATGGTCTGGAAAAAGACATACCCTTTCTACCTCATAATGAGCATCAAAGGAATAATATAAATTAAAATCCTGTATGAAATGTCAAATGCTTTAGAAATATAAAGTGTTATTATTCTAATAATGAAAAGAACTACCTTTCACACACAGCAGTGAGTCTCTTGATCCATCATCAAAACATACAGTTTGAGTCATTATTTCTTTCTTTTCTTTTTTTTTTTTTGCTTTCCTTTTATTACCCAGAAGCTACATAAATCTGCCCCAATCTATCCATGCTTTCTAAACCCATTTACAAAGCAGCCAAAGGCATGTGTTTGGAAAGGAGTCAAAGCAGGTGTTAGGAGCACGTTCTGTGGCCATGGATCAAAGAAAGTCTGACTTGTATATATGCTGTTTGAACACCTGACTTTGCTTATTATCCTTGTTCAAAATACTATTTTATTTGTGAATATTTAGAAATTAATTTCAACTAATATCTAGCATGCTATACGGACTAATGCCAATCTGATAAAGTGAATTTATCTTATTTTGCAAAAGAAAATTGTAAATATTTCTGATCAAGTTGGCTTTAAATATTGTCTTTTAGTTCTCAATATTGTGGGGAGACCTTTCCCTCTTTGTAACCAGTATGAAATGTAAGATACACTTCTTCTAAAGCATTTATGCATCCATTCATATCTCTTATCCCCTTATCAAAAATATTTTAAAACCTTAGAATATAGCGAGTGAGGCTAAATTTCACTTCTATGTCTACCATGATCCCGGGTTTGTAGTTTTTGTTTTTGTTTTTCCCCAGGTAAACATTAACGTACAGGCATTCCCCTATGCCAATACCAACCTCCATCAAGAGGAATTTCTCTTCTCTTTCTCCAGTTATAATTTCATAAGATTATCATAGGATTTACTAATGGAAGAGACTGTAAAAATTTGCTAGTCCAACCTCTTTTTTTTTTTTTAACAAGTAAGGTTACTGACTCCCATTAGAGCCATTAAGCTCTAATGAATATTTGGAATCACACACTTGCCTGAAGTTAGAAGATGCTCTCCTCTCCCCTGTCTCCTCTCCAATTGATTCCCTCTCAGGAGCTGAACTAGAGCTGATCCATCACAAGACTGAATTTCTCATTGAATTACAGAACTCCTAAATGACTTCTTGTTTATCCATAGCTGGACAAGGTCTGAATACTTCTTTTAAACCAATGACAAAATATTTCCTGTGTGGTGCTATGTGCTATCATCCAGTAATTAAAGCATTGTAGTCCTCTCAAATTAAATAAAGACTTGTTCACACCTGATTTATATTTTTGATAGATCAGTTGATTGATTCACTGAAGTCTGGGTGTTGTGTGTTTACAATAAATAGGATGAGTGTTGCTTTACCCATATATACATTATACCCACACACACATGTGTATATGTGAACATATATGTATTATTATTAATATCTTTCCTGAAATTCAATAATTCAAGCTTACATCTCTGTCTGGTAGCCAGTTCCACCTGTATGTCTGCCAGGCATTCCTACTTTACCATGTCTAAAACTGAAGTTGATCATTTTCTCCTTTTAATCTACCTAAATTTTAGTCACTTTTGACTATTCCCCCTGCTTCACTCCCCACATCTAATGAGTTGCTCTAAAACAGCCTTTGAATCTGTCCCATTCTTTCTTTTGTACTGCCACTGTCCAGACCCTCACTAATTCTTTCCTGTACTCTTGTAATAGCTTCCTGAATTTCATCCTTGTCACCAGTTTTTCTCTTATGCTTCCCATCCTTCACCCATGGGCCAAAGTAATCTTCCAAAGGCACAGGTGTGACTATGATCCTTTGCTCAGAAATCTTCTGTGGTTCCCTATTATTTTAAGGATAAAATATAGTCTTGTGGAATATGGATAGAGCTAGATTATGAAGAGCCTGGAATTTAAGGCCCTCCAAAATCTGATTCCATTCTATCTCTCCTGACCTATTTTCTGTTACTCTTCTACATAAAATTTACATTTCAGGCAAATTGAAATATTAGCTGTTCCCTGAACTCAACATACCATCTTCATCCTCTCTGTATTTGCACAAGTTATGCCCAGAGTGCATTTCCTCTTCATCTCTGCTTTTCAAAACCTTTGTCCTCCTCCAAGGCTCAGCTTTGGTTCTACTTGCTCCATAGAGGAATCCATAATCCCACCCAACTTCAAATATTCTCATGCTTCTCAAATTGTCATAGAACATTTTGTGTGTATCATTCATTTCCTCCACCTCTTCATATTAATCTATGTATATGTTGTGTTCTATTTTGCTAGAATATTAATTCCTTGGTAGAAGGAAATCAATCATTTTTATCTTTATATACCTAATGTGTATAACAGTATGAAACTTTGACTGCAAAGTATTATTAAGTAGAACTGCGTGAAATAATACTAGATAGATAGATAGATAGATAGATAGATAGATAGATAGATAGATATAGATTGAATCTTTTTAAAATAAGGGACATAGGCTTACAGTGCCCTGCACTAACTGGTCTTTTGTAGTGACAATTAGGTTAGTTTTTACCTCAGGCTAATCTCCAAACTCCCTGTTCACTGCCAATGAGAATGTGGACAGCAAAAAAGAAGTTGGAAAAGATAAGCATACAATTTGCTTGGGATAAATTCAGAAGGCATTTAACATTTTTCCTATGGCACCACAGAAAGAAAAGTCATAGAGTTACTGGAATAGAAAAAAAGTCATTATATATTCAATTGAAAAAATGACTATAGGGGCAGCTAGGTGGCACAGTGCATAGAGCTCTAACCTTGGAGTCAGAAGGACCCAAGTTCAAATCTGGCCTCTGACACTTGAAACTTAACTAGCTGTGTGACCCTGGGCAAGTCACTTAACCCCGACTGCCTCACCAAAAAGAAAAATAAAAAAGACTATAGCCTCTCCGAGCCAATGTTAGGAGTGTTACAGCCCCAAATGCATGACAGAGTCATATAAGGGAATGAAAATTGGCCCTGGAGTCATAGGATGTGGGTTCAAATCCCACCATTGATATTTATTACCTGTGTGTCCTTGTGCTAGTTGCTAAATATGCCTGGGACTCAGTTTCCTTATCTGTCAAATGAAAAGGATGAAGCCCTCTGAGGTCCTTTCCAGGTTTCTATGATCATGTGATCTTATTGCCTGGCTTTAGTCAGTTAACAAGCATTTATTAAGCATTTACATTATGATCAAATAAGATTACAGGAGTGAAGCACTTTGTATTCTGAAGAGTGATACATGCTCTGGTGACAATGATTAGTGACAGGTAAGGTGCTAAGTGGTAGGGAAACAAAGAAAGGCCTAAAAAGTCTCTACCCTCAAGGACTTTACATTTTAATGGGGGAGATATGCAAATAAAGGATACAAGCCAGATAGTATGAAGTAGATAGAAAGTAGCAGAGGTAAAATGGAAGCTAAGCAGTGCAGTGGATAGAATACTAGTCTTAGAGTCTGGAAGTTGCTCTTGTTGAATTTTTTCAGTCATGTCAAACTCTTTATGACCCTATTAGGGGTGTTCTTGGCAGAGATACCAGAGTGATTTCCCATTTCCTTTTCCAGATGAGGAACTGAGGCAAACAAGGTTAAGTGACTTGCCTAGGGTCACACAGCTAGTAAATCTGAGGTCTATTTTGAACTCAGATCCTCCGGATTCCAGGGCTGTCATTTTTATTTCCTTCCCTACTCCCAAATAGGTATTACTCAATTCATTTTATTTTAATAAGAATATATTAAGAAATTACAATATGCTAGACTAGGATGGGGAACCTATGGCAAGTGAATCCAAATTTCACAGAACAAATCCTGATTTGTTCTTTGAAGTTTGAATTCAGTCAAAGGGCTGCACTTGAAGACCTAGAGGGCCACATGTAGCCTCCAGGCAGAAAGTTCCCCACCCCTGTTAGGCCCTCTTGGTCCTCAAGTGCAGCCCTTTATTGTGGATACAAAGATAAATAAAATTAGTTTTACCCTAAGGAAGTTTACATTCCACAGATTAGAAAACTACATGAATAAATACAGAATATATAGGAAGTAAAAGCAAAGTCCTTTGGGGAGAGGTACTAGTAATTTTCTCCATACCACATTTGATAACTTTTTCCAGGACCAGTTTTCCTCACTAGAAAAGTCCTAATCCATACCCAGGAAAACACCTGAGAAGTCCAAAGCTTATTCAGGTGGGGAAGGAAGAGTACCTTTCTCTGCTTTCCAAGACCTGAAAGAATTTTATGTAACAGTTCAGACCAGCTATATTGCTCATATAGTCAGGTACTCTCAGTGACTAGATTTAAGAGAGGGGCTACTTGTGCTCTCCCAAATTCACCCTATACTACCTTTATTCATATTGATTCCTACATACTGTTGCTATGTAACACCAAGTCTAATATCAACTTGTAGAAATCTTACCCCTATTTCAAGGTCTAACTCAAGTATCACTTCTTTCATGAAGTCTTCCATGACTGGAGTAATCTCATGTCACCCTGGTTTCATAATTCTGTTTTCTTATAAACTAGCAATATTCTATTTGCATTTTACATGTGTACATATATATATATATATATATATATCTGTATGTTTGTGCATATATATTTTAATTCAAGGAGATAAGACCTGAAAAATATGTGTATGTGTGTGTGTGTGTGTGTGTGTGGTGGGGGAGGAGGGTGACTTATGAGCTTCTTAACAGCAGGGCTTTGTGTCTTAAAAAAGTTTCTTGTGGAAAACAGGCACTTTTTTTGCTGAAAGGTTGAATATGTTGAGGTTTAAGTGTCCTGGGACCCCAAAATCATGACACACAGGTCCTGCCTGAGTGAATTCTACATAAGCCTTCTTTCAGCCAAAGACAAGGTTTATTAGAACATCTACCATATTGGACAGACTCTTAAGGAATCTGAGCATTACTGAGCTATTGGCTAGATCATAAGAATCTGAGCAGAGGCTAGATTTTAAGAATCTGATCACCTTAATGGAGACAAGATGGACCTTATATACAGACTGTGGGAGGAATCTAGGAGTGGCCAAGTAGTTTGGGGTGATTGGAGTAGGGGTCTAAGGAAGATCTGGAAGGGAGTAGCCAGTAAACTGAAGTGAACAGAATGCCTGGGACCTGGACCATGTGGCCAAGGGACAATGGAGTCTAGGTAGGATTAAGGGTGGGAAGTGGCCTGGGGCCATCTGGAGGAAGATTGGGCAATAATGAAATAGGGGATCAAGAAAGGCCAATTGATAGGATTATAACCTCAGTTGAAAGCCAGAGATTTGGCCATGTGGGAAATTCCAGGGTTTTTCCATGTTGGGGTACAGATCCTATTCTCATCATTCCCCCCTCAAACAAATGGAACCCAAATTCTTTTGGAGTAAGGAGTCAAGGTCTCATCTTGGGTCCATACCCCATCAAATACAGTAATAAAAATTAAATTAATTTTAAATAATTTCATTAAAATGAAATAGTGGATCTTTGTAGTGGACTTCTCACTATCATTTGGGATCCCTAGCATGGTTGGATAGTCACCAAACATTTATTAAGCACCTACTATGTGCCAAATCCTGAAACCTTGAACTATTACCTTTTAAGTAAATTTTGGTGAATAATGAATGAATATTTTTTAACTGATGGGACTCAAAGAAAGCATGTGGCAGCTTCTCAGTTATGAACTGATAGATCAAATACGTCTGTCAAAATGATTGTATTGCTTAATGATATATGCCAAAGGCACATTATGAACATGGGTCATGATCTTTTATTTATGTCTGTTTCTGACATTAAGTCGTGGTGCCAAGCTATGGGGATTCTCACTGGTTGTTATGTCTAAAGGTCATGTTCATTTCAAAGGGAAACATAAAAGGAAAAGAAAATCTCTAAATGTACTTGAACCATAGAGTTAGCTGCTATCAAGTCATTTACATAATTGGCAGCTTCCTGGTTTGCAGTAATGTTCCTGCCTGCCATGAACAGATGGAGTTTGGATTTGAGAAATACCTCTTTAGAAGCTGAAATATGTCAGGTTAAAGTTTAAGTCGAATGCCAGTAGAAGGAAGGGCTTTGTTTTGTGTAAAAGGTAGTGTTCATATAGAATATGAACCACATAAATCCAGTTTACTGAGATCAAAAATCTGCTGTTTGATGAAAATGATAAGGGATACTTTAATCTACACACCACACAATGTATGACAACAAATCCATGTCCCTGAAGTGAATGACGGATGCTATAGAAACTATAGAACTTTATACTACTTTGATTTTCAAATTAAAACTACACAGAACAGGATCATACTTTATTAGAGGCTATTAAAGTTGATGGGCCCAAACCTTGACAGCTTTTAAAATACAATTTTATAGTAATTTATTTATGAACGGCGTTGAGATTGTCCATTTATGCCCTCCTTTCCAAACAATTTCATCTCAAAGAACATTGGCTGGAAATCAAGTGACCTGGTTTCTAGTCTTGGCTTTGCCACTTACTTGCTGTGCAACCTTGACCAAATCACTTACATCATCTTATCCTCAGGTTCCTCATCTGTAAAATGGGAATGTGGAAGCTTGATGATCTATAAGGCTCTTTCCAGTTCTGAGTCAATAATTCTAAAATCATCTGTGAAGAACTAGAATGGATTTTAAGGGTCATCTAGTCCAAGCTCCCTCATTTTGCACAGGAAGAAACTGAGACAGGAAGGATAAAAGACTTTCCAAGTTTTTAGAGGTAGCAGTGGATTTGAATCCAGCTTCAAAGCCTTAATTTCAGTATGCTTTCCATCGTGATACTTCCCCCACCCCAGCTCACTAATTCCTGAAGAATTATAAAATACGTACACACACACATACACAAAGTGGTAGGTCAGCAGCTATGTAGAACTAATTAGAAAAGATAAATTATGATGCAATAGCTTTAGTTTGTGATGTGTAAAGGTAGTTTGAAATTACAGAACATTATCAGGTATTGGAAGCTTGTTTATAAGTTTATTGATTTAATGTGATTTGAGGAAATAAATTATAATATTGTTATAAAAAATCAAGAAGGCTTTATTTTGCAAAAAGGATAAGAACTTACTTTACAGATTTCTGCTAATGATGATGGACCTCTAATTGGAGACTTTTAAAACATCATTTCAAATTAATTTGAGACAATAGATATAGTATAGTTTCTATAATATAGATCCCATTGTAATAATTTTACATTTATCTATTTGTAGTCATAAAATAATATAGTATGGCACTGAAAATAAGTATCAATTTATTTTTATTAAAACTATAGCAGCTATAAACTAAACTATGACTATATATATAAACTAAACTATAACTATAACTCTCTCTCTATATATATAAAGTACAACTATACATAACTACCTATAAACTAAAACTATACTATTGTTATCTAAAAATAGATGGATTCAAATTGAGCGTGGTTGGACATTCATATCATTTCCTTAAGCTCATTTGTTCACTATTTCTTAGTAAAAGTTGTGGTATTTGTATGATACTGCCAAGATGTTGGTGATTTTAATAGTAATTCCAGGATTCCCAAGAGGGTATTCATTGTTTTGTGTCAATAATTTTATTTTAATGGTCCAACAAAATCAATCAATCATAAGACCTCTCTAAATATTACTTTAATAATGCAACAAAACTACGAATTCCAAACCGATGAAGTACTGGTCAAGAAAGAATATCTTTCCCTCAGGTGAAGCCTTTTAAGAGTCTTTAAACTTACTTCACCAAAGGAAATATTCTCAATTACTAATCTCAAAATATATGTCCATGAGACCTTCAGAATCTCACTTTGCTCTCCATACTAATCAAAAGAGAAGAGGATTTAGGAGAGAGAGATTGATTTTTCTGTCTATCATAACTTAAATCATTTTGTCTTTCCTTGAACTCAGTTCACTACCTCATTACTTCTCTGTATAGTATTGTTGTGACAGTAACATTCCCACAAGGGAAAATAAACTAAAAATTACTACCATGAATTTCTCTGTTAAATAATGAGCAAAATATAACCCTAGATTCTAGGAGTTCCAACACTTTTTTGTGTTACAGATATTTTTTTGTGAAACCTATAGACCCCTTCTCAAAAAAAGTTTTTAAATATATGAAATTAAATACATAGTATTAAAAAGAAAACCAATGGTATTGAAATACACATAAATATACATATATGTGTGTATATAGACATACATACATACATACATATGTGTGTGAAAAGTTTGTAGAACCCAGGTTAATTATCCCTGCTTAGAAGCTGATTAAGATCCTTCACTTTGGCAGCTGTTTTGAATAAGAGAAAAATGATCAGGTGAAGAACAAAATCCTTATCTAGGGATTTGATATCTGGAAAAAAACTGATGTCATTAATCCACTTCTCAAAGTATAAATGTACACATGTGCTGCGCACACACACACACAAATGCACTGATGAGAAACTGATCCCAGTTCTATCCTTCTAAGCCAATTTCAAAAAGAAAAAAGATAATGATTTGAGAAGATCATTCACTAAAAAGACCTCATCGGTGCAAGATGAACACCATCCAATCCCAGTTTGACTGAGTCATATTCTTCTACTGAGTAGTACTAACCTATGGATCAATTTCAAGGGTTGACCAGTCAATTCAAGTATCTAAATCTCACAGTGTGGTTGATCACAATGTTTAAAGGAACCAAGTAAACTATTTCTTGCTACTTATCAGTATTAATTAAACTAAAACAGTTATCTAATAAGGACTTGGATCAGGGCAATTTTGCTGGAACTCTAGATAAACAGACTGGTTAGTTAGGGAGTCTAACCCTGAACCAAGTTTTCAAGTGATGTTGATTGCATAGAACCTAGCAGGTTATCCTAGTGTACCAAAACACATTATGGGCACTATTATAAATCCTGATTTGCATCTCTTAATATATTTGTTACACACATACGCACAAACTCACTTCATGTCACTCTGAATTTGAGGTGTAGGAAACCAAACATCAATTATTTTTTGACCAATATGGATTGTGGGAATGCTCTCTATATTAGAGAATCCTTTCTTTTCTTTGAAGCTAAACTCAGTGCATCTTCTTATAAGAAACCTTTTCTAATCTTCTCAGTTGTTAATACTTTCCTTACAAATACTTTATATTTATTCTGTATACATTTTGCATGAACCTGTCTGTGTACATGTGGCTTCCACAGGCAAATGAAGTTACCTTATGGAAGAAACTTGTGATTTTTTTTTGTAACACCTTGCCAGTCAAATAGTCAGTGTTCAATAAATGCTTGTAGCATTGATTTGCATTAAGCTAATGGAAATCTCTTTTTATAGAGATATTAATACCCTATCAGAAAGATGAGTGAGAGGGTCTTTGCTTAGCAAAGAAACATCAGTGATCATCTGTCTTCAGTTTGGTCCTGCTAAATTTAGCATTAAGCTACTGATTTCATCTTTTCCTGGAATTTAGCCTAGCACCTCATCCCTTCTTTGCCTTACCACTTCCATTTTAAATGACTGAAGTCAACTGACATCTCAGTTTCATTATTCTGTTTCATAAATTGTGTTTGTTTGAGTATTGGTTGTGTAAAGATAACAGACTGAATCTTCCTATTCCCTTCTTTACTCACTAGCAATTTAGAGCAGTACTTTTGCTTCAAAATGAAGCTTATTCTGTTTACCCTCTCCAGTAGAAAAGATAAGAAACTTGAAGAGTAGATGAGTCCTTTTCTACATGCTTTCTAATTATCCTGAACTTACAGTTGTATTTATTTTAGGAGGCAGAGAAAACACTAGAATCTAGAATATTCTAGTAAGATAGCTCATTAAAATTGTCTAATCCAGCTCTCATTATACAAAGCAATAGTGTTTTAAGCCCCCAAGTCACAATCCTCTGCATTCTTAATCAAATTTCTAATTTGTTTGTTTTGTATATAAATATTATGGAGGAAAGTGACTTCTTGGGACATAAGTAAGAATCTTTAAATAAAAGTAAACTCCAGATTATTGAACATGATATTTAATGTTACAACAACAACAACAAAAATACAGTAGTTTTTCCTTTATCATTTTATTTTATTTTTCAACTAAATGGCATTTTATTAAAATTAATAATATTTATTTTTATTTTATAAGATTTTCTTTAATTTTAGACAAATATATTAACAAATTACCCTTATGAATAACATTTCATCAAATGGAAAATGAGCAAGTATAAACCATCAAAATCCTTGAAAAGCTTGTTATTTTTGTTTGTTTGTGTGTATGTTATTTTCTTAAAATTTCATTCTGAATCAATGTTCTCATTTTTAGTAGTTATTACACAATTTAATTTATAACCTATCTCGTTCATTGGATTACTATTTCCTTGAGAAAGAAAAAACACTGTCATCTTAGAAATAAAATTGGATAATGGAAAACTAAATTGAAACCCCCCCCCCTTTTCCATTTTTCAAATTTTAGCTGTGAATTAAAAAAAGATTAAATCTTTTTTTTATTTCTTTCTCTCTGTTATTTTCCAGTGTTCATTTTTCTAGTCCTATGTTCTGCTAATTGATATTTTTGTTTGCTTTTGTTGTCTTTTTGTTAGAAATGTTTTGTAGAAAACCCAATTCTGACCTTAAGTGTGGTGAATATTCTCTTTGCTCCCCTTACTCCTGAGTACTTGACCTGTGATTTCATCACACATTATTGTATCCTAAATCTGCATTAGCAATGGAGATTTCAACCCACTCATGCCTGTCCAGTCTCTATTTCTTTTTATTAATTTCCTCCCACAAATTCATATATGGTGTGGATGGGCCCTATATGCTAGGGACATTGCTCACATTCTTTTGCCATTTTCTGCGTAAGTTATCCATTGATTATCTTTCCCTCTTGTTAGGTGACTGGACTATCTTGTGATTTCTCCATACATTACTTAATCTCAGGATAGTTTATCCTCCTCTTCCTACATAATTCCTTATTTGGCCATATTGCTACCATTCACCTCTCCATTGGTCATTGTGTGATCTTCAATTTTGATTCTTTGGAGATTGTTGAATTTAATTACTTACAGTCCCATTACATAAAGGAATAATAATGATAAAAAAATTGGGTCTTTGTTTCAGAAAGAAGCTTGGGTTCATTAAAGAAGTCATGCAATTACTTAAAGCCAAATCTGTGATAATCATAGAGCAGCATATTCATAGCTGGCTGGTATTGGAAAAGATCTCAGGAAGCACAAAAATCAGTAGCCTCTTTTTATAGAGAAGAAAATTAAGGGCAAAGGGGTGGGGATGGCTTGCCTATAGTCACAATGAATTATGACAGAAGTAGGGCTTGAATCTGGGTCTCCACACACTCCTAATTTATTTTTCCATTATTCCTATATTAGGCGTTTGAGACTGTATGGTAAGGGTTAGAAAGGGGTGGGGAAGATACCACTAGTATCCAAAACTGAGGGAATAATGTGACATAAATGATAAACTTGGAATGATTTAAGTTCATAATGTAGCCTTATTGAGTTTATAAAGACTCAAGACACAGGTCAAAGACACATGCTGATGAAAATCCTGTAAAACATTAGCTTTGCCTTTGTTCCTAATGATGGCTTTTACAGCCTTTGGTATGAAGGTTCAGGCTGTCCTTTGACCCAGTAATACCACTTCTAGGTATCCCAAAGAGATCATAAAAATGGGAAAAGGTCCCACACGTACAAAAATATTTATAGCAGCTTTTTGTTGTGTCCAGGAATTGAAAATTGAGGGGATGGCCATCAGTTGGGAAATGACTGAACAAGTTGTGGCATATGAATGTAATGGAATACTGTAGTTCTATAAGAAATGATGAGCAGGCAGACTTCAGAAAAACCTGGGAAGACTTATATGAACTGATGCTGAGTAAAGTGAGCAGAACCAGGAGAACATTGTACACAGTAATATCAGCATTGTGCAATGACTAATTTTGATAGACTTAGCTCCTTTCAGCAATGCAAGCATCTAAGACAACTCCAAAAGACTCACGATGGAAAATGTTATCCACATTCAGAGAAAGGACTACACAGTCTGAATGCAGATTGATGGATACTCTTTGTTCTCTCTCTCTCTTTCTCTCTCTGTTTCTTCTCTCCTGTGGTTTCTCCCATTGTTTCTAATTCTTCTTTACAACATGACTAATGTGAAAATGTTTAATATGAGTGTATATGTATAGCCTATATCAGATTGCACACTATCTTAGGGAGGGAGGAGGTAAAGGACAGGGAGAAAATTTAGAACTCAAAATCTTGTGGAAGTGAATGTTGAAAACAAAACATAAATTTTAAAAAAGAATTGAAGGGCACACACACAAACACACACACACACACACACACACACACACACACACACAAGGTCCAGGATGAATTGTTTTATATGCCCCTGGAAGAGGAAGGTGGGTTAGCAACCAGGTGCTATGGTTGTGCATAATTCAAAGAGAAATCTTTACACTATACTTTAGCTGATTATTTTCCAGAAGGTGGTCTAATAGTTATTTGTTTGTTTGTTTCCCATAGTTCCCATGCAGCTTGAATTTCTTCCTGCATCACAGTCACTAAATGTTTTTTTTTTTTAATTCTATCTGTGCCATTTGTTGAAACCCAGGCAATGTGACAAACTTAACACAATACTGCTGCATCCCAGCAATTCTCAAAATTTATCTGTTGCCATTTTTTTTGGTGTCTAGTAAGATTTGAGTGAGATAATAATATGGATTCAATATGATGTTGAGAAAGATAAAATTGGGCTGTTTGTTATTTTATTTGCATACAGCTTTCAGAGCATAAAGACAATGATAATTGGAGAGGACAAAGGAGAAGATGCAGTAATGATTGTTCCCCACCATACTCAGGGAATAAATGATTAGCAGCAAAGCCAGCACAATGAGGCTTAATGATATATGAAAAATAATACCTATGTAATAATTATTTGCCTTATGCCTCCTTTGAGAATTTTTATCCTATCCATCCTATCCTCTAAGCCTTAATCATAGTTCTTATGACTGATAAAATTGTAGTTTAATGATTTCTGACTATTGATTTTAAAAATGAAAATTTGGTAGATTTGACTCTCTAAAAATTTTGCCACTCAAAACAATCATTTCTTCATGATGGCTTCCATTCTGAATAATGCAAAATAAAAAAAAATTCGTATTCATTAGCATAAAATGTTTTTATTAAATTATCAATTATCTTATCTTCTCTTTGCATTTTGCCTAATTAAGTTTTATTCATATCCAATTTATGATATTCTAGATTATGGCTTTTAAAAATATTTCAATCAAATTATGTTGTTCAGCTATAAATACAAGATTTGAAAGTATGATGTGAGTCTTAAAAAATTTACTTTCTTATATTTAACTCTAGAGACTTTCATTTCTTGCAGAAGTTGAGGGCAGAGCATGGGTGCTCAATGTCACATTCATTGTTTTAAATTTTTAGTTTATTCTAAACTTTTGACAATCACTGAACCAAACAAACATTTTCATATACATTGCATAACTGGAGTGGTTTGTAGATAAAACTTCACATCTCTAGTATGTAGAACTTGCTTGTTGCATACATAGATAGATTGTAGTGTAAAGTTTGCATAGGCACTGCATGAAGTTGTCTTAATTGGTTTTCTTTTTCAAGAGAATGATTGGTGGGCACATGGATAGTATATCCAGAAATGACTGTGACTTAGAAATTAAATGTATCAATAGATCAACTGGTTAGTCAACTAGATGTTATTAAGTATCTTTTATGTGCCAACTTAGCATGACAAAAGGAAGTAAAATATTATAAACAAATGAAAATATATAATATTATTTATGATATATTATTGTTAACCAAAGATGAAT
The DNA here is from genome assembly GCF_900497805.2 of Vombatus ursinus. NCBI lineage: Eukaryota > Metazoa > Chordata > Mammalia > Diprotodontia > Vombatidae > Vombatus > Vombatus ursinus. Next base: position 7,926,898 of record NW_020950792.1, on the reverse strand, counting down.
TTTTAGGTGCAAATCTTTCTTGGACTCTTCCCTTCCTCTACATTGAGAGAATCACCCTAAATATTTACTATTCCCTTCACAAAACTGCTTTCCTTCTTTCCAGTGTTAGTTAAATTCATTTTTCACAGTTCCATGAGATAAGACCTAAAAGCAGCTGTATCTTATTCGCTCCTTCTTTGAACAACTCCATAGAGCTGTGATCTTGTTTCCTCAAGGTCACTGGGGCTGACAATAGATTTATTTCATCATAAACTATAGCTTTATATGAAGGAAATTATTGCCAACATTAAAGGCTACAAAACTGGCAAACTGGTGAAAGAGCATATACTAACTGTCATAGATCAATTAAAATCAATTAAAGCATGTGCTCCAAAAAATGTGATTTATTGCCAGAGAATGAAAAACTAAAACAACAGTCATGTTATCAAGGCAGCACATCAATTGGATCTATGACCTCATGTACTTTTTTTTAATGAAATACCATAAAGACTTGTTGCCAGAAATCTTGACAGAAATATAAAAATCACTTTTACTACCCTGGGCCATATATTTTATTCACTAAATACAATAGCAACATCTTCCCCAATCATTTGTAACTTTTGGCATTTAAAAATAATTTCTAGTGATTAGAAATTCATCAGGAAACAGTGATTAGACTGAATCTATAGCTTATCACAACTTATAAATATAATAACAAAAATAAAGTATCTTACCAATTATATAAACTTGATGAAAGGGAGAGCTATTACTGGCACAATGCTCTTATTTAATATATAATTTACAAATTAGCATTCATTCAAAGGGAGAAATTTGATAAAGAATTGGTCTATGTGGTCTGACCTCAGGAACAAAATACTTAAAACATTGGATTTGCTAATCTATATAGAATATATTTGTCACATAATCTGTGAAGTTTGTTGTTTTTAGTTTGATTTTTGGATTATCACCCAGGAAAAATCTTTAAGGATATTATTGGTCAACAATAGTGCATAAAATATACAGTCAATGTTCTTCTACTGTCTGAAATGATGTGCTCATTAATTTGGTGATAGGTTTCCTGACATGACATAACCTTTTTTCTCCTCTCCCCACCCCCTGTAGTTAATGATAAGCAATAAACAATCTTCCACTTCTTATCTGTGACCTATTTCAAGACACTGATTTCTCTTGTTTCCTCGTATCTGTGTGATTGTTCCTTCTGAGTGTCTTATGTTTTACCTTTATCCATGACATTCTCACTAATATTGAGTGCCCCCCTTGTTTCTGTCCTGAACCTCTTTTCCTTCTATATTATCTCACTGGGTCTTCTCATTAGCTACTATTAGCTACTATGACTTCACTAATAAGTATCTGTATATTCATTTCTAGTGTTTCTCCTGAGCATCACTAAATTGCCTTTTGGACATCTTGCAATAGATATCCAATAGCTATTTCAAAAACAATGTGTCCCAAGTAGAACTTACTATTTCCTCCCAAAATTCTCCCTTCTTTTCAATGTTCTTATTACTGTTGAAGGCCTTTCTAGTCAACCATGCTCAAAACCTTGATCTTTGACTTCTCCTTGTCTATCACCCAAAATTTCAAATTAGTTGTCAAATCTTGCTGCTAATACATTCACAATACATCTCGTATGTGCCCCCTTCTTTTCCCACACAGAAGCCATCATTTTAGTTCAGATCTTATTCACCTTTCCTCTGGATAATTATAGTAGACTTCTAATTGTTCTCCCAGCTTCCCATCTTTACCCACTCCTACCATACCAGACCATAACACCCCCCAATCAATAAAAACTATTGGGTCTCTATTACCTCCAGGATTAAATATCTTGTCTTGTGGTATTTAACACTTACCATAACCTTATTTCTTATCTTTTCAGTCTTCTTATACTACAATCCATTCTATTTACTCTGTGATCCATTCATACTGGTCTGCTTGCTGCTCCTCATACATAATGACACTTCTCTTACCTGAGTCTTTTCACTGACTATCACCCATTCCTGGAGGATCTCTAGCTTCACTTCTGCTTATTAATTCCCTTGTATTTCTTTAAGACACAGTTGAAACTCTATTTTTAGCAAGTGGCTTTTTTCTAGTGTCTTTGATATTATCTTTCATCTTCCTTGTATGTACCATATATATACCCAGTGATTTTCATGTTCACTCCCTCCCCCATTAGATATGTGGGCAGTAACAGTTTTTGCCTATGTATCTCTACTACTTAGCACAGTGTTTGGCACATAGTAAGCATGTAATATAATACTTGTTGACTAACTTAATGACAGACTCATTTATACACCTAGGAAATAGGAATAAAAAAAGTTAAACAGTAAGACATTATGGTGGCAACATATTTTTCTGGTCACTGCAGGGGTCACACTATCTTTGGAAATCTAATCTATCCATTTACTAAGGTATTTTCATACATGTACCATTTACTGAAAAGAACCAACAAAATAGGCCTTGTTTAACAGGATAGTCCCTTTATATTTCAGATTAGTTTATCTATTCATAAGACATAAGTACTCTATTATAGATTTTTTTTGGAGGGACTCAAGATTTCAAACAAGATGCCTCCTTGAGTAAGTGTTCTTTTTTTTAAATGCTCACTACTGCAGATAATGAGTTATCTTTTTTCCAATAAAAACAGAAAAGATGGATAGTTTTTATATTCTGTAATGTCTTTATTATTGTTGTTGCTGTTTTAAATAATAATAATAATCTGAATTTTCTTATGTAAACCCATTTAAAATAACTTAAAATCAAGTGTACTTGGATTGCTTACTTAAAAAATAATGAACTATTTCATTTATGAGGGGAAAAAACATCATTTGTATAAACCAAGTGGAGTGAATTTAGATGTATGAAATCCCATTAGCGAAATAGAAAGGGTGTTCAATTTATTTCAATACATTAAATGTTCTAACAGTAATTCTAGGTACAGTATCATACATTGAATTGTTCCTCAGTACTAAGGAGGGAACTAGTTCAAGACCATTGAAGCCCAGAATAAAATTTCTGCACTGAGGAAAGAGGGGCTCATCAGTAACACCCGGCGAAACTACTGGGGACAAAAGAAAGGCACTTGGTCTTTCTTTGCCTGGGTACTTACATGTACACAATACAGGGATTTCAGTTTACTAGTATACAATTTTAATCTCTAGAGAGACTTTACATTAAAAACAAAAAACAAAACCATGCATTCACTATTGAACTCTAAGAAATATAATACAGTTGATTACCATATCTCTTTATATTCTATATGTTTATTCTATTTCCTCATCTCCTTTTAAGTAGGGGTAGGCTGACAGAGGAATTGTATGCTATCAGTTCACTAGGTCTTGTCTACTTAATTCTAGATTGTTTGATTAAAGGTGGTTCCCATGTAGGTGTTCCCTATACTAAGGAACAGCTCAATTTGAGAAGAATCAAAATTTCAGGTGAGCCAATGTTGTCTTGCTGCATGCAAGCAGGCTGAACCATCTTAGCCACAGTAATTATTGTGTAAGATGAATTCTCTCTATATAATTCTATACTCATCTTTGTGGTATTCTTTCATATTAACAGAATTGAAGAGATAGCCTTCTCCTAAGGTCATCAAATGCCAGATGCTTATCCTTATTCTCAGCTGTTGGCTTCACCACTGGTCAGTAAATTCCATGTGGACAGGTATAGATGGTTTATGATCTTCATAGTTGAAGGAAATTTCCCAAATGATGGGATCACTAAATCAGTTTTATTTGAGCACAGTGCTTTAAGCCTTATGTTCCCATCACCACTTTTTCCTAATGTAGTGGACTACTTGCTATGACCAAACCAACTATAGTGCTTAAAAATCTAGACTTGCTATGAAAGATGACTTTAAATAGATAGTATATATTAACAATATCTGCTGACCCATATGCCTTCTCTCTTTCTAAAATATTCATGAGAATACCTGAATTAAGGATTTCCATGATGAAAATTAAAGTGAGTCAGAGTACACATTCACAAATTATTTCCTATAGCAAATCACATCTTAACAGCCCCTGATTTCATTGATAGGTGTGAAGAATGTGACCCGCATCTCTTTATTATTGGTTGATTTCTTAAAAAGCATTTTACTCATAAAGTCAGGCAATTGGCTATATCTTCTAATACCTAGTGATGACTTTAAGGGCATGGAAAACCATTGTTTATGAACAGCTCAGTAATAGATGTCTTGTAACAAATTCCTGTCTGTATAGTTGATTGTACTGTCAGGATAATAATTTTACAGATTTTTGAAATAACCAAAATAATACTATTAAAAACATATATATGTATCTACATGAATATATGTGCTAACACTCTGCCTTAACATAGCACAACTACACACACTTTTACAAAGATATTGTCTATGCCCTGTGACACGTACATAAGAATTCACATTTTCTTTGCATGGGGAAAATATTTTTAATAATGGCAAAGGTCCTGCACAAAATAATCTCCTTTCCCTAAGAGGCCACATGCACCTTAGTCTTAAAATAAGTCTGGACTTCAATTGGAGAAGATGGTTGCAAATCAATCAGTTTTGAACAAAAAAAATGTTTGTACCTTTTGATGTGACAGAAATTATATTAATTAAACTCTGATTCCAACCAATTGGTGTGACTTTAACCCAGGCAATAGAGATAGCTGGACCTAATCCTTACTTAATGAATTAGAACAAAAAGCAATCATACAAAGGAACTGAACAAAATGATTGCCAATTTTTTTTTCCAGGTTTCAATGACATTCTGGTTCAACCTGTGTGGATGATTTTAAGCTCTGCATCCTTTTAAAGGCCTAAGTCTTTGTTTGGCACTGGGAAAAAACAGGAGTTGACTCAATTTCAACTGCATCTTTGATGCACTCCCAGTTTTGTTCTTGAGAGAAATAGAGTTGAATTGCTCTAAGTGGCAAAGAGTGGGAACAGATAAGGAAAGACCATCTAGAGCCCCAGTAAGAGTTTTGTTTAACTCTTATTTTCATTAGAACAATGTGCTGCTTCTCTGTCTCCATCTCTAAACTAAAGGGCAACACAGGGCTAAGAAAAAAAAATTGATTATTGAGAAAGAATAGTCACTTCTTGGGAAAACTAGGAACAAGACAGTATATGAAAAATACTGCAACAAACAGAATTTAATTTTTTTGAAAAGTATTTGCACTTTACCAATTCATTGTATAAGACTACTCATTTCTTTTTCTTTTAATGATAATGGAAGTAAGAAATGACAAAGTTAGGTAGTAGTTACATAGAGATGAAAGTTGTAAAATACAGTATTTCACAAAATCTATAATTTAAAGTTGCAGAAGTTAAAAAGTTTCTGATATCTGTAATCAGTAGATGTGGCCAGCCTTATCAGCCCAAAGATAGATTAATGACTGATGATAGTTTTAAACAAGAACCACAAAAGGCCTGCTGGCCTAAATGGCCCAATGGTCTCCCAGTATCTCCTCTACAACTATTTCTACCTGTTTGCAACATTGACTATAGAATCATTAAGGGATCATATATCACAGATACATGCACTATACAAAAGGCCATAATTGAAAAACACATGTTATTAGTGAGTGGCCCTCTAACTCAGGTAAGCTAATATTAGTTTAAGTTGACACATTGGAAACTGTCAGAATTATATACAGAACATTTAATATAAATTTGGTAGAGATGACAGCAGCCAGGACTGGGGAGTTAGTAGAAGCTCAGGACCAGGGAAAATAGATGTTGGATAAGGTGAATAGAATATCATTAGTCAATGGTCACTGAAAAAAACTTTTCCTACTTCATAGGTTTGTCTAGTGGTGGTCATGCAAATATGTGTATATACATACATATATATATGTATATATATATATATATATTTATGTGTGTTTTATTTTAATTTTTTTCTTTATTTTTTAGGAATACCTCTTTTACTACTAAGTCCAAAATCCCTGACTCCCTTCCATATCTAGCAATGTGACAGCTGCCACAGCTAACCCTTGCTCTCAAGATCATATGTAAACCCTGTACACCAGGGACATTGAGGCTTGGCAAGAAAATGTATTCCAGCTTAATACCCTAGCATGTTACCCTATGGGATGCTGAAAGCAATAGAGGCCACATGTGACTATATCTAATTGAATCTTTGCTCCTTCCTACATTGGGTTATGAGAATCAATAAGACAATCAAACCCATCCCAATGCCATTGAGTTCCATTCACCCAAATGTGAGCCTGAATTATCATGATATTTCTAAAATTATGATTCATGTGCCCCCATCAGTGCATTTCCTTTAACAATAAGCCAGTAGACACAATTAATTCATAGCAGTCATTTGGTAAGATTGTACAGTAAGAACAGTAGCTGTATAAACAATCTTAAATAAGACCCATAATCACTCAAAGAAATTTGACCTAAATATCTAAACTGGAAAACCAAGGTGAATGAAGAATGCTGATTATTCAAAATATGATATGCAGTTGATTTGACTGACCCATTGAATTGGTCTAATAAAAATGAACAGACATAATTTTGATAATAAACCACACTCTGCTATACCCCTTTCTCTGATTATAGAGATACTACCCCAGTTCAGACCATTATTAACTCTTTTCTGAATTACTAAACTAGCCTCCTGATTGATCTCTGCCTCATATCATTCCAACTCATCCTCCACACAGTTACCAAAATGAATTTCCCAAAATGCAAACCTGGCTAAATCATTCCCTTACTTGATAAACTTCAGTGACTCACTTTTAGCTCTAGGAATAAATATAAACTCCTCCTTTTGGATTTTATTGATTTTTGTCATGTGGTCTCAACCTGCCTGTCATATTACATATTGTTCCCATTCATAAACCCTACCAGTTAAACTTGCCTTTTTACTCTTCTTCCTTTTTTTATCTCTATAACTTCATATTGGCTACCACTTACGCCTAGAACATGCTCCCTCCCCACCTAAGCTTCTTAGAATCATCTATTTCCTTCAAGACTCAAATCAAGAGCTTCTTTTTATGAAAGTCTTCAGTAATAACCCTTCAGGTATTAGAATCTTCCCCTACAAAAATAAAAAAAATCACCTTGTATTTATTTTGTGTTTATTCAATATTTTATATTCATCTATATCTATATTTATATCTATATATGCATAGATTCTTTTTCTCTGATAGAACGTAAATTCCTAGAACACAGGGACAGTGTACTTGTTGCTTTTCTATTCACAAGGATTCATGCAGTATCTGGAACATATTAGGTACATAAGAAATGTTTGCTTACTTCAACAATTGATTTTCTGTATTTTATCAGGAAGAGAAAATTAGGCTGGGTGGTCCCTAGAAAATTTTACAATGCTTTAAATGACCCCAAGCTTTTTCTTCAAGGAGGGCATTAGATTGTAAGCTTCTTGAGAACAGGGACTGTATTTTTCTTCTTTTGTTATCCCTAGTGCTTGTCACAGTGCCTGGCACATAGTAGGCACTTCATAAATGTTTATTGAATTGAATAATGAAAAAAATATTATTTCTGTAATGCTAGGAATACAAAGCATACCACAAAGAATAAATTTTTAAGTTAGTCAAAGAGTAATAGAGATAAAGAGTCAGTAAATAGGCTGCGGTGCATTTTCAATTATGAATCGTAAAAGAAGATCCACATAAACTATGTTAACAGAGACACGGGAACAGAAAAGAAAGTGAGTTGGTTATCAGGCAAAAAAAGGAATAGCCCACCTGGCTTGTTCCATTTTAAGGGGAAATGGGCTAGAGTTGTCCAGGATAAAAATGTGTGGATAGGCTCTAATCTTTTCCAGCATAGAAATAAGGGAGATAAGAACAGTTCTTGATCCAGGTTCTGAAAACATTTTTTTCTATTTTCAATGAACCATACATGAGCCAACTATCAATATTGTCCCTGATTACAATGGTATGCATGATTCTAAGTGGAATTGGGGGAAAGATTCCAGGAAGTAGACCTTGTTTTTGGTTAAAGTTCCTAAAAATTCAAATAAGAATGCCCTGAATGTGTCTAGCTGAGTGATGGCAGTAGTGCCTTCTCCTGTGCCTGCCTCATCCCATTTGTGATTCATAAGGAACCACCCCAGGCTTTATGCTACATATTTATAAAGAGGATTTAAATTGAATGAGATGACTGAGAATAGGAGATCTGTTATCTTTTTTTAACTTTTTTTTTCTTTGGTGAGTATAGGTCACAGCTTGTCTGTCTTCCCTGGGACAATGGGGGTGCCATAGCTTTGTTGTTGCCTCTAAAGTCCTTTCATATGTCCCTAAAAAGAATTAGTATTCTTTTTTATAGTTATTTGAAAGAAATCATAGTGATGGTAAGACATTTTCTATTTGAATATAAAAAAGAATTTCATGAATATTATCTTCGTATTTTACTTCACAACTAAGATTTCTCACCATGGCAATTCTTTCAAATTTTCATAGGTTTAAAGTCATTTTTTTCCTTGGTGAAGAACAAGTGGTCACTCCAAATGACCTGTGACCATAACTGCTCCAATCAGTGCCCCTGAATAGGATAATGGAGCATGAACCACTAAAATGGGATGTATAGTATTTTTAGATGTGTTTTATCAGTGAGCCTATACTGATACATAGCATTTGCCTGTGTTGGAGACAGTCCCCACTGCTCACTTTTGATTCACAAAGAATGCTGGCCTTATGTGCACAGTATTTCAAACATTATCATGCTTTATGCCAACCATTAGTAGCCAGAAGACAATGAAAAAGTATCCTGCAGCCTCAGACTCTAGGAATTTCATGTAAAAGTCAGGTTTTAAAAGGAAAAAAAAAGTTCCTATTATATCATAGTTAAATGACTTCATTTTCTATGGAAATAAAAAAGATTTTATGTTTATTTCAAAAAATAAATATTTGAATATAGCATTGCAATAAGAATTGGAGATAGCTGGGCTTTAGGAACTCTAATGAATAGATGATACTGGCAATTTTGAAACTTCTGACCTTCATCACTTCTGTCCTAGATTATTGAAATAAACTTCTACTTCTTCATTCCTTCAGTCTCTGCCCTTTCCAATCCTTCTTCCACACAACTGTCAAGTTGATATTTCTAAAGCATAGGTCCAACCATGCCATTCTCTACCCCAAGAAGACAGATTATCACCCTGTCATCTCTAGGATAAAATACTGCCTCACCTGTTGGACATTTAAAGACCTTCATGGTCTGACTTCAGCAGCTCTTTCCAGACTTATTTCACAGCACTTATTCTGTTCTCTAAATGCCAAGCAAACTGGACCACTTGTTGCTTTCCATATATAGCATTCCATCTTCTCCCCAGGGACTTTGCACACACTTTCCCTACCCCACCCGTTATTAGAATGTTCTTTCTCCTCACCTCTACCTCTTAGAATCACTAGCTTCCTTCAGAATTTAGGTTGATTGTCCCCTTCTCCATAAAGTTGCTGCACTGTAGCTATGACATTTAGAATTAGTCAGAAGACAGAAGGCTTCAACTAGGTGATTTTTGAAAGTATTGAGATACGACTTCTTTGGCCAAGAACTTTAAGAATTGGAGTTCGTTGAAGCTTTTTATAAAGGCTTTTTCTCTTTATTGCTATCTCTGGTTTGAAAAAGAAAAAAACAATAGGGGGCTGAGCCAAGATGGCGGAGGGAAAGCAGTGAGTTGTTTGAGCTCTCCCCCAAACCCCTCCAAATACTTAAAAAAAGTCTCTAAACAAATTCTAAAGCAGCAGAACCCACAAAAAGACAGAGTGAAACAAATTTCCAGGCAAACACAGCTTGGATGGTTGATTGGAAAGGTATATCACGCCTTTTGAAGAGAGAGCGCAGTTTGGCTTGGCGCACAGGCTGCCGCAACCCTGGAGCAGGCCTCAGAGGACTGAATCACTGGCAGCTGTGGTGGTTTCCAGACTTCTCAACCCCTGAATGCCAAAGACAACTTAGAAAGTCAGTGGGAAAAGTCTATGACTGCAGTAAGAGAGGAGCTAGGTCTCAGCCACAAGTCTCGAGCGCAGGGCCATGGCTTTTTCCTGAGCTTCTGGCCCACAGACTGAGGGTGAATCCAGTGACTGATCAGAGGGGGATCATAGGGATAGCTTTGATGGCACTTAGGCAGGAATTTCTTGCTTTGCACCCACTTGGATCTGGGTCACACTTCTGAGGGGCGGTCCTGGAGTGAGGAGGAGTGCTGGTGCAGTGGAGCTTGTTGTGGTGGTGGATAGGAAACACCTTGCTCCTTATTATACCACCTTAGAAGAACTGAAAATTTACAGGTCCCTAGAAGTATCTCTGAAAACAGCTGTACAAAACCCCAAAGCTTGGGACAGTACCCTGTTCACATTGGAAGCAGACTTTTACCTTAACAAAGAGTTTAAAACTCAAGTAATTGGCCGGGATCACGAGTAAGCAGCGCAAAAAGAGTCAGACTATATTATCTTACTTTGGTGACAAAGAAGATCAAAACATACAACCAGAAGAAGACAAAAAAGCCAAAGCTCTTACATCCAAAGCCTCCATGAAAAACATGAATCAATCCCAGGCCTTGGAAGGGCTCAAAAGGGATTTTGAGAAGCAAGTAAGAGAAGTAGAGGAAAAACTGAGAATGATGCTAGAAAATCATGAAAAACAAGTCAACCGCTTTCTAAAGGAGACCCCCAAAAAATACTGAAGAAAATAACACCTTAAAAAATAGCCTAACCCAAATGGCAAAAAAGGTCCAAAAAACCAATGAGGAGAAGAAAATTTTGCCCTAAAAAGCAAAATTGGACCAACGGAGAAGGAAGTCCAAAAGATTACTGAAGAAAATACTTCCTTAAAAATTAGAATAGAGCAGTTGGAAGCTAGTGACTTTATGAGAAATCAAGACACTGTAAAACAAATCCAAAAGAATGAAAAATTAGAAAACAATGTGAAATACCTCATTGGAAAAACAACTGACTTGGAAAATAGATCCAGGAGAGAGAATTTAAAAATTATTGGACTATCTGAAAGCCATGATCAAAAAAAGAGCTTAGACATCATCTTTCAAGAAATTATCAAGGAAAACTGTCCTGATATTTTAGAACCAGAGGGCAAAATAGAAATTGAAAGAATCCATCCATCTCCTCCTGAAAGAGATCCCCAAAGGAAAACTCCTAGGAATATTGTAGCCAAATTCCAGAGTTCCCAGGTCAAGGAGAAAATATTACAAGCAGCCAGAAAGAAACAATTCAAGTATTGTGGAAACACAATCAGGATAACACAAGATTTAACTGCTTCTACATTAAGGGACCGCAGGGCATGGAATATAAAATTTCTGGAGAGCAAAGGATATCTCCTTTTAAAAGGAAAAAAAAGGAAAAAAGGGAAAAAAAAGTTCCTATTATATCATAGTTAAATGACTTCATTTTCTATGGAAATAAAAAAAGATTTTACGTTTATTTCAAAAAAGTAGTAGTATTGATTAGGCCAGAGATAGGTACTATGACTTCCCTCATGGTGCAGTAGAAAATAGAAATAGAAAGGAAAGCAGAGCATTAACATTTCCTTTAGATGTCCACTGGTTCCAATGCCTTGCAAAGCCAAAAGAGGAAATTGTGCTTTCACTGCAATATCAAAGCATAGAACATAGAAGAAATCTCAGCATCAGTGAAAAGATTGATTCCTCCACTGTCTCCCAAGTCTATGATCTAGATTGCTACATTAGTGAATAACCAAAAAGAAAATATTTTGTGGCCTAGTATCACCCCTCCTGGTATGTCTGCTGCTACTTAATAGCATGCTTTTTAGACATTAAAGTGCATTAAAATTCAAAATAAATGAATACAGACCTTGCAAGTTCTCATTTGTCATTATAACGAAGAATTTAAATGAGATAGGATTACAACCAAAAATCACCTACCCAACAAAACTGAGTGTAATCCTGCAGATGAAAAAGTGGTAATTCACTTAAATAGAGGACTTTCAAGCATTCTTGATGAAAAGACCAGAATTGAATAGAAAATTTGATTTTCAAATACAAGACTCGAGTGGAACATGAAGAGGTAAACAGGAAAGAGAAAATCATAAGAGACTTATTAAAGTTGAACTGTTTACATTCCTGCATGGAAAGATGATATTTGTAATTCATGAGACCTTTGTCAGTATTAGGGTATTTGGAGGGGAAAAATTATATGTACATATAAATAGATATAGATAGATAAATAGAGGGCACAGGGTGTGTTGAAAATGAAGGGGTCATATCTGGAGGATAAAATTAAGGGGTGAGAGTGGAATATACTAGGAGAAGGAGAAAGGGAGTGGTAGAATGGGGTAAATTATCCCACAAAAAAAAAAAACAGAAAAGAAAAGGCTTTTACAGTGGAGGGGAAATGGGGGAAGGTGAGAGGGAATGAGTGAATCTTATTCTCATAGGATTTGACTTAAGGAGGGAATAACATACACACTCAATTGGGTGTGGAAATCTGTCTTACCCTGCAGGAAAATAGGAGGGGAAGGGGACAAGAGAGTAGGGGAATGATAGAGAGGAGGGCAGATTGGGAAAGGGAGTAATCAGAAGCAAATACTTCTGAGGAGGGACAGGGTCAAAAGAAGGAATAGAATAAGTGGATGGGCAGGATAGGATTAAGGGAAATAGAGTTAGTTTTTCACAGCATGTCTACTATGGAAGTGTTTTACATAACTGCACATATATAACCTATATTTAGTTGCTTGCATTATCAATGAGAGTTGGTGGGGAGGGAGGAAGGGAGAAAATTTGGAACCCAAAGTTTTAAAAACACATGTTAAAAAAAAATGTTTTCACATGCAACTGGGAAATACGAAATACAGGAAAAGGAGTACAGAAATCCATCCTGCCCTACAGGAAAATTGAAGGGGAAGGGGATAAAAGAAGGAGGGAGAGATAGAAGGGAAGACAGACTAGGGGAAAGGGTATTTAGAATGTATGCCATCTTGGGGTGGGGGAAGGGGAGAGATGGGGTGAAAATTTGGAACTCAAAATGTTGTGGAAGTAAATGTTGAACACAAAAAAATAAATAAAAATTACCATTAAAAAAAGAAAAAGAAAATAAATTAGGGACCAATTCAAAGTTGTATTTTCCAGTGTAAAGCATGACAGGACATTGGAGTTTTGAGGACTCTAGAATGAGACACAAAACCATTGCAAATCACTAAAACAAACAGATGAAATAACTTGCTACATTCTCAGAACCCCCAGTTTTTAGAACATCCTTATTATTTTCTCTACCTTTCTGTAAGCATATACACAATAAACTTTAATCTATGGTTTATGACCTAAAAAAAAAATCAAAGGGACTTTTTTTTTTTGCTGTTTTATGACCTAAAAAAAAAATCAAAGGGACTTTTTTTTTTTGCTGTTGCTTAGTTTGCTGCTCTGATGAGCTGACTAGACTTTTTTTTTTTTTTCCTGGCTCAAGGAATCAACCAGATCTCTGTTTCTGTGAGTTCCAGTGTAATTGGACAATGCAGCTTCTAGGAAAGTGAAATTATTGGCTGGTCTGGACTGTTTAGCAAATTAATAGCCAGTTTGATGAACTTTGATGATCTATGGCTTAAAGGAACTGTTATTGATATTGAGGCAACACTGTCTAAATGCCCATTTAAAGGTAATTGTAAACTAAAAGAGTTATAAATGTTATGTTTGAGTAGAGAAGTGAAGAGGATTTAGCCAAGTGAAGAGTATTGAGGTCCAATAGTTAAGCACTAAGCTGAGGAATAGTTTAATTTAGTGTAGATGTTCCTTAATGGATCGATAACATGAAAGCTTATGGCCCAGAGATGTATTACCCTTAAACACTTGGATTTTTCTCTCTCATGTGCTTCCCCACTAGTTTCTTCTAAGTGTGTGCCCACTCTTCACCATAGAAATTGAATGATACAGAGAATGTGATAATGGCTTGAACATATTGTAAGATATTTTATTAATTATGATTTGACTTTAATATGTTAGTATCTATGACATCATTTATTAAAGTCAATTGTTATGTAGAAGATCCTAAAATTGCCATTATTATGGCATTATTAATGCATTATGGCATTATTGTTATTATTATTATTGTTTATGCTGGTGGCATAAATATCCCATACTACATGAGTATGTTACCTTATGAATATCTGGTTTCATAGATGGAAAATATTGTAGAGGGCACAGCTCATTATCTAGAGTGACAAGGGAAAGTATATTTATTTTCAAAACAGTACCCTTCTAGAGTCTGAGGGTAAGTGTGTGGTGGTAGTCTATCTTTGGAAATCTAGACCTACCGAGGTGAGTAAAGGTTAAAGTGAGTAAACCCAGAAAGTAAGTGGGTTTGATAGCCCTAGATGAGAGTCTGAGGCTCCTACATTTTTGGGACTGTGTTTATGATTTGTCAAAAAGCACTAGAGGTATCACTAGTAGTATTAAATATTCTTCCTTCTGTCCTAGGATCTAGCAAATGTGTGAATCTAGTAAATGTTTATTGAATAAATCATGCTAATTTTAGAGTGGGATAGCAGTTTTCCATTTGCTTCATGAAAATTTTCTACAACTACAATTTTCAAGAGGTCCTTCATGTTGCCTGGTAAATTGGGAAAACAGGAAAAAAAGTAGTAGTATTGATTAGGCCAGAGATAGGTACTATGACTTCCCTCATGGTGCAGTAGAAAATAGAAATAGAAAGGAAAGCAGAGCATTAACATTTCCTTTAGATGTCCACTGGTTCCAATGCCTTGCAAAGCCAAAAGAGGAAATTGTGCTTTCACTGCAATATCAAAGCATAGAACATAGAAGAAATCTCAGCATCAGTGAAAAGATTGATTCCTCCACTGTCTCCCAAGTCTATGATCTAGATTGCTACATTAGTGAATAACCAAAAAGAAAATATTATGTGGCCTAGTATCACCCCTCCTGGTATGTCTGCTGCTACTTAATAGCATGCTTTTTAGACATTAAAGTGCATTAAACTTCAAAATAAATGAATACAGACCTTGCAAGTTCTCATTTGTCATTATAACGAAGAATTTAAATGAGAAAATAGTGAACATTTGGGTTTTTCACAGCAGGGAGCATGACAAAGGTGCTGTTTGCCACATTGATTTCTTTACTTGAATATTTTAAGGTGATGAGCATTCAACCCACAGACTTACTCAATCACTTAAATTTAAAGTTTCATCTTTACAGATATCTACTTAGTAAATCAAACAATCAATCACAAGAATTTGTTTCATGTCTAATATGCTCCAGGTGCTGGAAATGCAAAGACAAAAATGAAGCAATCCCTGCCTTTAAGGAGCTTACATTCCAGGATAACATATGCATGAGCAAATAAATTATATGTATGTATATGTATGTATATGTATGTACATGTGTGTACATATGCATATGCATACATATATATATGCAAAATACTTTATCAAATTCTATCCTTTAGTTAAACAATATCCACAGTTTTCTTCAGGTCTATCAGTTTAGTCATAATAATAATGATGATGATGTTGATAATAATAATCATCTTACATAAACTGTGATTGATGTTACCATGCTGGCTTGTTATGATCACTGTTTTCCCTTTCTAGAGTTTAATGCTGACTAGTCATAATTATTGGGCAACTAGGTGGTGCAGTGGACAGACTGAAAGGCATGGAGTCAGGAAGACTCATCTTCCTGAGTGCAAATCAGATCTCAGATACTTACTAGTGGTACAACCATGGGCAAGTCACTTAACCCTATTTGCCTCAGTTTCCTCACTGTAAAATGAGTTGGAGAAGGAAATGGCAAACCACTCCAGCATCTTTGCCAAGAAATCCCCAAATAGGGACGCAAAGAGTTGGACACGCCTGAACAACAGCAAAAATCATAACTATTTGTTTTTGAATTTGCCTAGGGATCTACGTTAAGCTCATTGTTATGTTTCCATCACTGGCCAGGTATGCTGTGACACCTTGTGGGAGCATTTCTATTATCCCTTCTCCTTCCCCAGCACACCGGGCCGTGTTCTATGCACACATATGCTTAATATCATATAATTTGTAGACCCTGTTCTCTTTTATGAAATTTGGTCCTTTTCCTTTTCTCCAGCACTGAAGTACCATCCCTATCCTCTATAATCTTTCAACCATCACTGACACTCTCTCAGCAAGAACATTCACCTGTTCTCTCAGTACCTGAAAATACAGTTTCAGCTGGGTCAGGTGATATTAATTAATCAAAGATAAGCTTTTATATTTCTCTATTACTATATTCTTACTCATCATAGTTACCAACTACCTGTTGGTCATCTTTTATTTATTTTTTTTTTTACAATCTAAAGGGAGTCTTGTTTTTAGAGATAGCAGAAGGGAAATAAAACTCAAGCTGCTCCGTCTTTTTTATGCTATCAGTTATTATCATCCTATCTGTCCTAGTTCTGTACCTGCTTTTATCTTTTTTCCCCTACTATCATTAAAATAAAAACCTTTTTTTATACTATTCCTCCATCAGCTATTCCATCTCAAAGTTGAAGCATATAGACAAGGATATAATAATTGCTAACATTTATATAACACTTAAAGTTTACAAAGTCTTTTGCATACACTATCTCATTTTCAGCTGTGCTTGCACTCATCACAAGAAAGGAATACAAGACTGCTGCTTCAGAAACCCCAACCTCCTCTGAGAGAAGGGAGGAGCTTCATTCTCTTAAACAGCATCATCCTAGAATCTAGACCTCCGTAAAGAACAAATATTTAAAGGCCTATACCATCTTTGAGAGTTGTCACCATGTAATTCCAAGTTTATGAGATACTTTCTGCTCTTTGGAGAAAGAAGACAGTCCACGTGATTCCTACAACCTTCTATTGGATGCAGCAACCAATGGTTGCATTGTCTGATAGATGCTGTTAGACTTAGGTCAGTGGGAGCAGTGCAGGAACATTAACAGCACTGAATATTCCTGTAGCATTGGAGACATGAGTTGACTTACCTTCATACATTCATTCCATGACCAGATGTATTCTTAATATGGATACTTTGCTACTTCTGATTTCTATGTATGTTCACTCTCCCTGATGATTCAGGATATACTTGTAGGTAGGTGTGCCCCTGGTATATAGGGATTTGGGGGGGGCAGCTATTTTAATATAAAATTTCAGTATATGTCTGCTTTGAGCTAATTATACCATCTGAATATCAAAGTTGGATATGTTGGTGGATAATCAAGAGTTAATGTTTTGCTGATGTGGACACACAGAGTGCCTTAAGCTTCAGGTAGCTATGTTGTGAGGAATATATCTGGAAAGTTGGGGATACCAATTACATGCCATATTAGAAATTTCATTCTTAAAAGTTTGCTAATTCTGCTGAATCTATTTCCTTGTAGAATTTTAGTCCATGAGATCCTATCTTTCTTCTAAACACTTTCATATTTGCATTGCAAAAATCTAGGGTGTATGTCATACTATGCCTTACTTTTCTAGCCTGCACTATCACAAATTTTAAGAGGTAGAGTTCCTTTCTTCATTATGTTCCCATAACTTTTACTTCATCAACCAGTTCTTTCCTATCAGTGAGAATTAGATCTGGTATAATACTTCACCATGTGGGGTACTCTACTCTACAATGATAGAATTATCATTAAGGTAAGTAAACAAATTATCAGCTTCTCTGCTATTAGCAGAAAGAACTCTAGCAGATGTCTGGATAATTGAAATCTAACAGCAGTACTACACCATTTCTCTTTGACAGACTTCTGTTTTTCTTTCCTTTTATGTCTCATTTTTCCCTTTTGCTTGAGAGGTAGCCCGTAATATACTATAGTGACAAAAATTGCTCCTTTTCTTACCCAATTGATCTTAACCCAATTGCTTTCCACCACATTTCCTTCTTTGGGTTCCTAGATTTCTTTGATGCTTATACTTTCTTAAAAAGTAATGCTATCTCCACATACATGTTTATGTATTCTGCATATTTTCAATAAAATATACTCTTCTGTACTAATATTCTAGTCATTAGTTTTATCCAATCAAGTCACAATTATGCCACAGATATTAAATCTGCCTCTTGCATCAAGACCTCTAGTCCATCTTGCATGTTGCCTAAACTGGGTATTTGTATATAAATGTTTGAGGCTATGGTTTCTACTATTCATTCCTTTTTCTTTTTTCTTCTATTAATGTTTGCATTCCTCAAATGTTATGCTTTTTCATGATAACTACTCACTAGGATATCTAACTTTTGGTCACATGTAGGAAGTGTCCTCCCTCCCCTTTTAAGGTTTTTTTTTTAAGTTTAAAGTCATTTTCATTAGATTTTGTACACTCTAGCCAAATGCCATATCACCTGCCTCTTCTGTGTGCATTCCATCCTATGCCATGAATACCTCATTATTATATCTTAAGCAACAATTCAGATCCAAACTCTATTCTCACATACCTCCTTACTAAACAGCTCTCTACCTGGCAAATCATTTATTTTTCTTTTTCTGGATCCTTTGCTTTCCACGCAGCCGTAGTAGAATTGCTGTTGTCTTGCCAGCTACCTTGTCCTTTTCTCTATTCTCTAGTCCTTCTCCTTGAGTAAGCCTCCTCAAATCCTGAGTCTTTAAATCTCTTTAATCCTGCTCTTTTTCTTTAAACCTTGTCCCAAAAAAGTCAGAAATAGAAATTCAGGTAGAATACTACAAGGAAAAGAATGATACAAAAATATTTCACTGAATTTAACAGAATAGTTTTGAGGTACCATGAAAAAATTCAAGGGCATAACAGATATTAGAAGCTTAGTGAGGGCAAATGTTTTCCTGTAGATGCATGAAGTTCATTACTATTGCTTTGGATAGCACCATTCTTATATTAAATCTTTGATTAAATTTGTGGTCTACAATCTTGGCTCCTGAGAATAGATAATGAAATATGCCTTTCTCCTTTCGGTAGAAAAAATGAGGCCAGAACTGTTTAGTTCATTTTGTTGAATCTTTTGTTATAAGCAATACACTTATTGGAAAGAAGATGAATGCAGAAAATATTGATGTTTAAAAAGAAAGTACTCAGAAAAGATTATTTAATTGTTTTCACAAAACTGCGATTTGATTTATGCAGGTTAGTCCTAGCAATGGTACTAACTTCCTCTGCTAATTTAGATTGGCAACTGGTCTGCAACTTGTCATTTTAGAGTTCCTTGGAGGAATTAAGAGGCTAAATGACTTGTCCAAGATTACACAGTCATTTATGTGTTAGAAGTGGAACTGAAACCCAGGTTGCTCTGACTCTGAGACCAGTTTTGTATCTGTTACAAAATACTGCTGTATTGTATATATTGAAAAGTAATTTGAAAGAAAAAATCAAAGGTTTATAGAGTGAGGCTAGGTAACCTGCATGTATGTATGTATGTGTGTGTGTGTGTGTGTGTGTGTATAGGTAGGTAAATAATTGTATAATATGTATATATATGTATATATGTGCGTGTGTTCAAATTTTCTTCAGTCACAAGGAGGTATTTTGGAGTATCTGAAATAGGAAACTGTGGGTTTGGAAATATTATGATACCATGGGAATTGCTTATTCAGTTACATATCCATATTATTTCATATCCAACTTTAGTTAGTGTATCTCCCGAAGTTTTCACCCTAATCAAATCTCTTTAGTGTGGTTTAATCAATATAATAAAATATCAACAAGGGGACAAAGTTTCATAAAAATATGCAGAAACTAACATGTATCAGGGTTTGAAGTGATTAGATCGAGCATTTTAAAAATTTCATTTCCTACTCCAAACCTCCGAAAGGATGAACTAGCTTGTTACAAACTCATAGACTTGGGTGTTTAAAAGGCACTAAAGGTAGGGTACTTGTTATTATGACAAGGGAAAAATAGAAACTTTGTCTAAAAACGACAGGAATTATTAAAGAGGAAACAAGGAAGCTTTCATTTTGGGAGCTTTTTATGAAATATTTACCCACAGGTAAATATGATGAAGTGAGCACAGAGTTATTGCTCTCAGATACCTCAGTGGATGGTCTCAATCAGAATTGCCCCCGGCATTTCAAGAGAATGTTACACATCAAAGAGAAGGGGATAAAGTCCTCATCAAACACATAAAGCCCCTGCACCTCTTCCTGCCTTTATTCTATTAGCACTGTTTAGAGGTTATAGAAGTTGAGTAACAACCTGTCAAAACAGTTCTGTGTGATACAGATTTCTTAAGGAATACATGGTTGTTACCCACAATTTCCCCTTATTATTTTTAGTAGCCTCTTGTACCCCTTTTCCCTCAATTATGAGGAATATGCTTCATTGAACAATTGGATTGCATCTGGAGTACAGTTTCCCATTAGTAAGAAGTTCCACTTAAAACCTTCAGTCATTTCTAAGTCTTGTCAGTTCTATTTTTATAATATCCTTCAAATCTGACCTTTTCTGTCCACTTACACAGTTGCCACCTTAGTTCAGGCCCTCATCGTCTCTTGACTGGATTATTGTATAGGTTCCTTAATTATTTCCCTGCCTCAATTCTATCTAATCTATTCTCTACAGAATTGCAAAATGACATTCTTAAAATCCAGCTCTGACCATGTAAGTCCCTTGCTCATACAATTCCAGTGGCTTGCTATTGTTTCTATGATAAACTATCTCCACAGTTTGATATTTGAAACCCTTCACAATCTGGTTCCAATTTATCTTTGCAGACTAATTGTACATCATACCACCTCAACCAGTCTGTGGCATAAGCTGCCCCATTGTGCCTGGAATTCACACCTTGCTCACCTCTGCCTCAGAGAATCCCTACCTTCCTTTAAAACTCATCTCAAGCACCTTCTCCTACAATAAACCTTACTTCCTTCAACCCCAAGCTGTCACACCTTTTTAAAAAAAATTAACCAGTACTTGGTTTTGTGTATGTGTGTTATGTAAATGAAACACAAAATGAAGCTCTCTCTGACATATATGCCTATATATTTGTATATATGTGTGATATAACACATACGTAAGTGCATGTCATAGAAATTTTCATTTTTTTCCTTTGCATCCCTGGTAGACATACCAGTGCCTGGCATGGAGTATGTGTTTAAATATTTTTAATTGATTGATAAGTAGACATACCTCATTAAGTATCAGCTATGATATTGTGGTACATGATTTGACTTCAAAGATACTAGCACTGAAAAAAATAACAACACTTTTTTGGTATCCAAGTTTTGTTTTTCTGATGTTAAGAAAAGTTGGAAAAGTAATGGATATTACATGGTTGGCTTGCTGCTTTGATTTCACTATTCTGGGAAAAAGTATATTAGAGTTGTTTTGCATATACACCCCCTCAATTAGTCAGGGAAGATTATTTGCATCATTTTTCTTAGTCTATTCAGTCTGTGAATAGGCACTTTTGATTGTGACTAAGGCTCTGTCCTGACAATGGGAGGTAACCTCCTACTGATATGCTGGCTTATATGGAAAAGGAAGGGGACAGAAAGCACTGCCCCTTCAACCTAATGACTAAAGTCATTTCAAGGATGAGAGGTGGGGCATTATCTCCTCTTTTACCAAGAGTTTACCTTCTTAGGGAATCCAAACCAAAATATGACATTACAAATCTTATGGGGAGGGTACTGTGTAAGAATCTGTAGGAAAGAAGGATTTGTTGAAATATCAAAGGGTTACTCCAATTTAATTGAAGTACTGCAGGGGTCTGGGGGCGTGAAGGATGGAGCTGATAGGCTATTTGACTGATATCTGAGTTTTATATTTTTCCCCCATAGGCTCCAGTGGGTCCTTTGTATCTTTTGCATTTCTGGAAGGAAGATAGTGAAATAAAGACTGTCTCTTGTACAATTTCTTTGTGTAACCTTAAGAAATTGGTCACTCTTATTATCCACATTTGGAACAAACTAGACATGTACTATACCAAGAATATATTTAGAGATTTTCTTGGAGTGAGTGGTGGGAAATAATGAACTAAAGGTAGAAATTTTGTGCTTCTATATATAAGAATCAAATGCAATTCCATGTTGGTAAATAAGATACTTACTAGCTTGCCAATGACTAGCAAAATTATAACATAATGGGAGAATTGAAATATTAAGTAATAACAATATAAAATATTTTCAAAACAATATATAGTTCAGCTGCAGGGGAAGGAGTATTATATCCCTAGTCAGAAGACTGAATTTTAATGTTGGCTTTGCCATATACTCCTTGTGTGAACTTGGGCAAATCACTCAATTTCTCCAAGTCTTTATTTCCCTCATTAGCAAAATAATGGATTTGATTAGATGACTTATGGTTCTTTCTAGTGCTATATCTCTGATCTTACATACAAAAACTCAGAACAAAACTGATGTCATGGCAATCAAAAAGGATTTGGATGATCATTTTATCACTAATTTTTGGCTTTCCTTATCTGTCTAAATTAGCCAAAATATTGAAACATTATGCAAACGTCTGTTTGGTAATTTCATCCTTCTACTCAAAAACATTCAGTGGCTATCTGTTGCCTTATGAATGAATCCTTTTGTTTGGATTCACGTACAATATGGCTCTCAATCATCTTACAGTCTTATCATAACTTTTCTTTCTATATTTTATTTCTCAGCAAATTATCCTCCATCACCAGTTATCTCCATTTCTTTGCATTTTTTTCATAATATCCCCTATTCCTAACATGGATTTCACTTTCTCATGACTCTCAATTTTATTTTTGACTCTGATTCTCTCTTTTCCCTCAAGGTCTAACCTAGATATTTCTTCTCCCAGGAAGTCCTTGCTCATGCTTACAGTTGAAAGTTGTCTCTCCCTAGTTAAAAAAAAAAAGTTACAACAGTTTTCTAACATCACCTTTGCATTTGTAAAATTCTTTCTAGTCTCAGTTATTGCCATGAATTTTGACCACCATTTTTTGTAGTCTCAGAGCCAAGCACAATGAGTAGTATTGAGTAGGCCATTAAAAAGTTGAGTTGATATGGTGCTGAGAGGGTCAAATTTTAATCTTAATGAAAAATCACTGGTAGGAAAAAAAAACCTGACTAAAATGCATGCAATATTATTTAGCATTACCTTATTAGAATGCTGCTATTTAGATTGAGGAACATAGCCTTAAAATGAAATGCTACTTCAAGAATTTAAATAGTGTAGAACCTTGATTGTTAATCCATACTATGAAAAAAATGGCTCATGAGGTTCTTGTGGAATCCATTTTCTGATTAGTATCATCTGATAAGAAAAAGATAAGAACATTTTCTATGTTTTTAATGAAAAAATGTAGAAAAAAATTCCAAGAGCCATGAAAGCTTTTTTTTTTTTTTTTTTTTAGCATTTGTTAAGTAAAGATGCAGCTAAAGATGCATCACATAAAAGCATGTCATGTATCAACACTGGATCCACTACCAGGCTAACTGAATGAGAAAGTAGATGGATAGTAAGTAGTGGCACCAGGATTAAATAAAAGTGAAACAAAGCAAAGCATTTAGCAAAGTCATCATATTCCAGGGATCCTTATTACCCTGACAAAATGATTTCCTATCGAGGTATGTATTACCTAAGACAGGATAATGAAGATGAAGAGACTTATGTAAACTGCTATATATTAAAGCAATTCCCTAATGCGTATCTTTAGAACCATATATATGCTTATAGAACCACAGAAGTCATAGGATGATAGAATCATAGAAATAGAGCTAGAAGGTATATTGAGGTCATCTAGGACAGAGGTATCACATATGCTGGCCACATTTAGTCCATAGTACTCCTGAGTACAGCCCAAACCAGATTATAATTCAATTGGGAAATATTTAGCAAAATAAATAAAAACACAATAAAATATAGATAATATTATATTTTAAAACTAAGTCAGTATGCAGCCAGCAAGGTTCCTTATGTCTGATCAATTTCCATCATTTCTATTTGAGATTGACGTCATTGATCTAGTCCAACCACATCATTTTAAAGATGAAACTAGATCTCAAACAAGTTATGACTTGCCTAAATTCATACAGGTAGTAGTAGGAAGAGTCAGGATTTGAAGCTAGGTCCTCTGAATCCAAATCCAACACTCTTTCCACTGCACTACATGAAATCTTCAAGTCAATTCCATCCAATCTCACTCAGGTTGACAATTATTCATTACGAACTTGCTGTACTAGTTGCTTAGTATGGTTATGAAAATAAAGATTAAAAATGGAATTTTAAAAACTTAGACAGAACATGATTTATCACTAAGTTATAACTGACCTCTATAAGGAAAAAAAAGATAGCAATTCTTAGTCCTGGGGAGAGATTGAATAAGACAATCCCCTTCTCCATCAAGCTCACTACCACTGAATAGGGTAAAGTAAACCATACGTGGAAGATTAAAATGACCAAATCCTACCAAGGGGTATATTATTCAGAGAAGTTTCAAAAGCTATGTAAATTAAAATGAAATTAAATTGGTCAAGCAACAGGTTTAAGGTAATGCTAAATAATATTGCATGCATTTTTGGCTATAAGTCCTTAGTCAGAGTTGGGTAATGTTTATTGTTTGCTGCAAAGGAGAGTTCACTTGAGGAGTATATATATGCAGAAATGATTATGATGTAGAACAAATGTACCACTAAAATTTATTGTTAAAAATATTGTTTCATTTAATCAGTTTCCTTGGGAATAATTCATTCCAAATAAGTGAAATGTCAAAATAACTAAAATCTGTACCTTTAAACATTGAATATGATTGAAAATGTTTCTTCTGCCAAATTTAATAGAAATACTTTAAAATATGGATTATCCTTCCTAGCCATCTTAAAGAGTGCAAAGAAAATAACATTTAACCTTTTGCTCACTTAGTGTCATCATTATATCATCAACATAAAGCTATGACTTTTTGCCATTAAGTGACTCCAGACTGAATATAATTGTAGTGATTTTTTTTTGTCTCCAGCTCTGTCTCCACAACACATCTGATGTTTTCAATGTTATGGTTTCTAGAAATATTTCTTCTCACCTATATTATCAAAATCTTGTGGTCTATGATCATCTTGAGATACTATCTAGTATTATTTAAGGGGAAACCAGACAACTAAGCTGTTAATATCAGCAAATTTCATTTTGAACACAATTTTATGCATATCCTTCTGGGCTGAGAATGATTGCATGTCAGTCCTAAAGAGTAAAGTCCATGGGTTATTTTTCTCAGAATATTTTTTCCAATCTATCCCCATTGACATAGTAGTTCTAATCTGAGAAAGGTTGAGATTGACAGAAATCTGGCTGTTGAATAAGTGTGCATGCGAGTTGTGGAGGTTGGTTTATGCTATTATATAATTATTCAAAGAAATTATTCTCATTGGATAGGGAAATGAGGTTCAATATAATTTTCATATTTAGAAATAAAATTTTGTCAAGAGATTTTTAAGGTAGAAATATCATCATGAGAATATCTTATTCTACTATCTTCTAGTTACTCTTAGAATTTTTAAATTACCTTGAACCAGTTCCTTTGAGTGAAGAGAATTCTGAAGTGGAAAATATTAATGCTGATAATGCAAATAATGCACACTGAAAAAAAAATAAAAACTTTAACAAAGCAATTAAAAGCAAAGATATACATGTAAATAAGTGGAGTATGTTCTAGCAGTCTCCCCAGAATTGCCTCTCATGCCTGAAGGTTATTTCAATGTTAATTTCAATATAATCTTCTTGACTCAGCTCTCTACCAGACACTTCTCCTATATAGGTCTAGTCATTAAAACTGAATCTTCATTTATAATAAAGCAGCATAATGAAATTAGCTTAGGAAAAGCAAGGTGATATTGAAATACATGAAGCAGTAGATAACATAACCCACAGCTCTTCTTTTAACTTTAGCTCCTAGATTGTCTTTTCCACTGACAAATATGTGGGATCTGATATCCTTCCAATCTCGATTCTTCTCATATCCATAGGATAGGGAGGGAGTCAGTTCCAACGTCTCATCATAAATTCCTTTGTTTCTCAGTACAACAGAAAAGGAAAAGTGCACACTAACCAAAATGGTTGAGCATGGTGGCAGATAATCCCAGAACACATAGCAGCTCCATATGCAGATTCATCATGCTATTCCATTTGCAGTGGTTTAGCTTGAAGAATGATCTCCACCTGATTGTTCCATAGACTTCACATGTGTGGGAGACATTCCTTCTCAAACTGCAGCCACAGAATGCAGCCATGTTTATCCTATTCCATCTTCTTTCCTTATTTCTCTTTCTCTCTTTACTTTCTTCACGCTCAGTCTGACTAATTATTTTGCTCCCTAGTCCCCAGATGTCCCCTCATACACTTGATGTCTTCCCAGAGCACTTAATCCTGGGGGGAAAAGAGGGGGGTGAAGATAAAATTATATTAGAATTGTCTCACTAGAGGCAATCACTGTAAAATACTATTCAAAGAAGCCTGTGGTCCTATTTATTCAGAAGACATAGCACATGTCTCTTATATGTATTTTTATGGAAAAAGAATAATTTAAAATGTTTGTGTCAACTCTATAATTTCATTATATTTTTTCATGTTATATTTGTATATGATTTTATGATTTACAAATATTTTTACTCTATTTCATCATATGATCCTCATAACAATTCTCTGAAGTACATGGAGTGGGTATTGTTGTCTTCATTTTATAGATGAGGAGACTGAGCTTTTAAGTAGTAAAGTAGTAGCTAGATGTCACAGGGGATATAGTACTGGGATTGGAGTAATAAAAATGTGAGTTAAAATGCATCTGTAGACATTAGGTATGAGACTCAGAGCAAGTTACTTAACTGCTGAATGACTCAGTTTTCTCATCTGTAAAATGGGAATTAAAATAGCACCAGCATTGCAGGATTGTGACAAGGAAACAGTGAGTTAATATTTTTAAAGCTCTTTGAAATCTTATAGTGTTGAATGATTTAAAAAAAAAACCAAATAATCCTGAATTCACAGTAGCAGTCAGAGGGAAAACACAGATTGGAACAAAGCTTTTCCAACTTCTAAGTCCTTATTCTTTCCATTTTACCAAACTGGATAATGATTATTTTGTAAAGTAAGACTAGAGCATTTTCTTTAAATATCTCCAAAATGATTTACTTAACAATTCAAATAAAACTAAGGGAAAATGGTTTTTCTAAATTTAAATTTTTTTTTCTAAAAAACAACTAATACCCATTCAGAATTCATGAAGTTTTCAAATATATGTAATTAAGGTCCAAGCCTTCTTATTTGCAAAGTTCTTAATTTGTGAATATTTCTTAATTAAAATTTAATGGTAATAATAGTTATTTCAAGGAACAATAGCTTATATCCTTACATTTAACTCCTATAATGTTTCTGTGATCAACTATTCCTACCCATGTATCATCTATTTATGTGTGTGTGTGTGTGTATTCCCAAAAGAAATGAAGAGAATTCCCAAGTAAAACATACAGTATATAACTGTGCCATCTTAAATACATAAAATTTGTATGTTTCATTGAGATTCCATTTTGCCATTAGAGTTGTGGTAGGATTGGTTTTCTGATTCTCCTCTACCTTCCAGCCATAAATGTTTATATGATAGCTCTTTCTTCAGGGACAGTGCTTTGCAGTTATGAGGAAAAGGTATCCAGATATCTAGACAGGAAAATTTAACTTAAGTATGGGTTATTCCCTCTGGGGCAAACTTATAGTCTGTTTGTGGGTAAAAATAATCTGCTGCCAAGATTTATTTAAAGACATGGTAGATTATCCTCTGACTCTGATGAATTTATAATACCGAATACTTCTCAGGCTGGATTTGTTCTGGCATTCACTGAAAGTCTAGGTTACAGTGATTTTTCAAACCACAAAATATTTCTGATATTCTTTTACCCAAGATATAAACCAATTAATATGGTAGTCTATGCATATAATATTATTTTTGTTAGACTAAAATAATTTTAAAGAGGTCATCTTCTGTTGATATATTACAGCCTAGCCTTTCTCTAAATACTTATTCTGATGGGTTCATATACTTTTTAAAAGATATCTTTTATTTTTACACAGGATCTTCCCAAGTCTTATGTGGAAATCCATTTTGCTGTAAATGCACTTGTAGGCAAATTCATTTTAAAAATATAACCTTCATGCAATTTAAGGCAATTTCTGCTTTTTAATACTCAGTGGAACTCTAAGTGCACATTTTTTTCCTACCATCTTCTGTATAAATGATGTTATAAACTTAAAAGCTTCATGGGCCATTCTGGAGTATTTATATTTTATAAGATTAATAATTTCAATCTCTCTAATTATTTCTCTTAGATTTACTTTCTAATAGTTCAGTAACAATAGCCAAATAACTCTTGGATTAAATTAATTTAATTCAATTTTAGTACTCCACTGACTCTAGAGAAATGCTAGATTCGAAGTCAGAGTATCTCGGTTTGAAACGTGGCTCCTTCACTTAGTATCTCTGTGATTTGGGCAAATCACTTGACTTCTAGGGGCCTGATTTTCCTAATCTGTAAAATGACCTCCAAGGTCACTTCAAACTGTACACATATAAGTCTATGAGTTTCCAAAGATGAATTCACTTGATAAATTGTCAAATGTATCAATTCATCTACAAAAAATCTTAGTTTTTCATTGTTCAAATAGTTATTTTGGTGAGCTGTATACCTCACAAAATTTTGTTTCATAAGAAAGACAAGTTTTTTTAATTGATTTTAATGTTTTCCTATTTAGATTTTCTATTAGAGTTTAGTTATAATCTCAGATTTTAAAATAGTTAACTAATTATCTGTTGAAAATAATTTAATATTGGTGGCAACTGTGATTTTGTCATTATGTAACACATAAAAAGAAAATAAAATAATTATTTAAGGTAAAACTCACAATTTATCAAATTTATCAAATGAAATTACATCTGAGAGAAGTGATTGTCACAGAAATACACTATTAAGAAGAGTTTATTTTTATGAACAGCATGGCACATTTTAACTATTACATAGTGTAGATCAAGAAAAAAAAGCAAAATTTATAAAAACAAGAAGAAAATAAATAACAGATAAAAATCAGAGCCTTAAGAGAAGTGATTAATTTTCTGTGAGGATGGTTAGTGGTTAGTGAGAAAGCACTAAACCACCTAGAAGAAATTGCTACCAAAATAAATAATCGGTAAAAAGAAAAAAAAATATTTTTATTTAGCAAAAATAGATTTATGAAGACAAATTTTTCCCCTCAGTGTGGATTTATGATCCCTTATATCAAATCCATCAGTTATCAATTAAGCATCTCCTTTTAGACTGGCTCTGTTATATTTACAGTGATTGTGATCATTTATCATGTTATGTATAGTTGAGCTGAGTTATCTGCCAGGATGATAATTGCAGCAGTTAAAGAAGCCAGTCTTCTACCCGTTGGTGAACAGGAACCCTAGTGAGGAAGAGTTGGTATTCTGATAAAATAGCCACAGGATATTTCTTGTTAAACCATAAAGTCTTCAACTCCTGTTGTGTTCTTTAGCAATTCAAATGTTACTGAGTCATATTTTTGGATCCAAGGGCTGATAAATGTATAAATAAAATTATGTGAAAAATGTAGGTAATTAACAGATTATCTGTATGAGTCTTGCTGCTTGTACAGGGCATGAGTAGTTCTCTTTCCAGAATTTGTGCAGCTTGAATTCCTCATTTTAAAATTTCACTTACGCTATATTTAGATATATTCAAACCACATCATATTCTTAAACTTTCCACTTGTAACATTTTCTTCAGTGTCTTGAGACTTATATCCTAGAAGAAACCAATTTGAACTGTGAAAATCTTCATTGCCACTGGGAATTTTATTTTTAGATTTTCACTTTCCCTCCATCTGCCTTCAAGCAATTTTCTGTGCTTCAAGCATGAGCAAGCAATATTAATCCAATTTATAGTTTCTGTGAAGCACATTATGTTAGATCATATGCACCTCGGCACTTCTCCTTAGGAACTATGTGTTTACTTAACTGTTTCACTGTCAAGCTCTATTCACTGGAATAGTAGAACAAATTCAACAAACCAGGTGAAACCACTGTGAGGTTTTGTTTTGTTTTTAGATAATTCAGTTAAGGAAAGGAATTTTGCTTAAGGAACAGTCTAATGCACACTTTTGAAAATAGAATTTAACAAATATGTAGTTGAGGGCAAAAAAAGAAGCAAACCCTCCTATCAAAACAAATAAACAAACAAACAAAAACAAAAACCCTACTGTTTTAGTTCCAAGTTACTTAGATGATGTAAGATTTACTCAAAAATACCCTTAATTATAAATGGTCAGAACACATAATATTTGTAAATTCACTGATGCCTGATTTTCAGAGTATTCACATATTCTCACCCATCTATTATGCAATAGTAAGTACATTTTTTGAGAGATGACTGAAGAACAGAGAAGTTAAGCAAACTACCTAAGGTCACCTGGTTAGTTAAATACCAAAGAAACAATCTAAACTAGGTCTTCTTTATTCCAGGTTCAGTACTCTATTATGCCAAGTTGCCTCCATCATCATCATCATCATCATCATCATGAGTCTTTAAGTTACAATTTTACTTTATCATATCAAAAACTTTTTTATAGTCAATAATAAACTAAATGGGATTTTGCATTATCTATATTTTCCATTCAATAGTGTGATAACTACAATGTGTTCCACTATAGACTTTCATTTTCATAATTCTGTATTTTTTCCCAACTGATGCCCTCATCATGACTCTCATCACTGTATATGTTGATTATTTCCATGAAAATTTATGCAGATGGAAAATAAGAAATTTATGTGAGCTCAAGATGACTGTCACAGAAATGTAATCTTCTTGGTCACTTTACAAAGACATGCTTCTTTCTGTGCCTAAATTATAACTGAACATAGGTCAATAAGATGTAGTCTCCTAATTCTTTAATTATTTTCATTTGGATTTTTTTAAATAATTCTTTTCTGTTAACTTATGGCTTATCAGTTCCCAAAACTGCTAAATAGTTTATAATTGTCTCAGGATATTTGAGTAGAGGATAGTATAAAAGAAATATAATAGCATAGTTGATGAGTGGGACACTCCTTAAGAGAAAGAAAAAAAAACTGATAGCACATGTTTCATTAATATTGTTGTAATGTGAAAAGAAAGTGAAATATGCTCTCAGCATGATAGACAGATTATTTGTGTTTAAATCATGGGAGGACATGATAAATAGCTGCAGAAGATTTTAAGACATGGATGAGCTATGATGAATATCATTAGAGAGAGTACCCACATTAACAAAATCATAGATCCAATTGAATATCTGCATATTTACTTTCCACATGTCACTTGTAGATATGCCACAAACAGAGCAAGATTTTTTTTAAATCACCATAAACAAATAAGCAATGATTTAGGATAGAACGGTAGTACTGTGGATTAAGTGCCAGACCTGGAGTCAGAAAGAACTGACATCAAATCTGCCCTCAGATACCTACTAATTGTGTGACCTGAGACAAATCACTTAAACTCTCTTTGCCTTAGTTTCTTCATCAGTAAAATGCAGATAATAGTAATATCTCTCAGGGTGAGGATCACTTGAAATAATATTGTAAAGCATTTAGCACTGTGCCTGACATACAGTAAGTGCTAGCAGTAGCAATAATTATTATTACTACAAGAAAGAATTGTAAATGCCAGATTACACTCAGAGGGCTCTATATAAAGACAATGTTCTATTAAATTCTTATGTCTAGACAATCCACCTTAACTTGTAAAATAATTACAAAATATTGAATTATCATATTATCTATTATGTTATAGTTGATTAATTTATCAGATTAAATGGGAATGATAAAAAGATATATATCTTTATACTGAAGTTGTGGGAAAGAAAGGTAAAAAGAATATGAAAACAGAGAAAGCAAATTGAATATCTTGGCCATCAGTGTATAAATGTCTTGGGCTAGGGAATGATTTGAAAAAGAAGACAGAAATGCCAAACAGGAGTGTATAAACAATTAACTTCACTTGCTTTATAATTTTGCCCAATATTATCACCGAGTAGTTGAGATAAGTGAGGTTAACATCTTTATGAATAAGTTTAATCACATTTTGAATACATGAGAACCAAAATTTGGACCTCTCCAAAAGTGATCCACACTGCCTATTTGCAGTCTAGGCAAGCAACAGCCCAGGAAGGAAACAAAACTCCAGCCACAAGTCAGTCAAACTGTAATTGGCTCAGGCTCCTCTGGTTGGAACCAAAAACTGATTGTACAGTTGAAAACTCTGTAGTTGTTCTGTCCTATTTTTCTCCCCAACTTCTTTAAAGTTAAAATATATTTTTTTTTATATTTAGTTCATTTTGAAGTTATGTTGCCTTAAACTAACCACACCTCAGTTTATTTATATAAAAATCAAATGTATTATTAACTATAAAATTTCATGGACACCCACTAAACATGTGGCACTGTTGGCAAAAAATGTAAGGAAAATTAATTTAAAAGTAAAACATACAACTCAGAATCTATATATTATAGGATATAACATTAATACAAATATATCTGATGTGAGTTGTATTTTCTGATCTGTATTATTAACTCAGGATCTCAAAAACCTACAAGAAGGTGGTGATTTGGGCATTTATATCTATAATAGAATGCATGACCCCCCTGCTTATTCTATCCCTACATTCAAGTGTCTACAGTCATCCGAATCTTTTTTCCCTTTTTTTTGCCTAATCACATGTAAAATCATTTTTTAACATTTGTTTTTGCTTAACTTTGAGTTCCAAATTCTCTCTCTCCTTTCATCCCTCACTCCTCATTGAGAAGGGAAGCAATTTGATAATATACTTGGGGTGATGTGGAACCCATTCCCAAATTAGTCATGTTGTAAAAGAAAACAGAGACCCCCCCCCAAAAAAAAGGAAGGAAGGAAGTAAATAATAGTATGCTTTGATCTATCTTCAGATTATATCAGTTGTTCTCTGGAGGTGGAAAGCATTTTTTTCATGATAAGTTCTTTGTAATTGTCTTGGATCATTGTATTGCTGAGACTGGCTAACTCATTCACAGTTGATCGTTGTGCAATGTTACTGTTACAGTGTATAATGTTCTTCTGGTTCTGCCCACTTCACATTGCATCAGTTCATGTAAGCCTTCTCAGGTTTTACTGAAAGCAACCTGCTTGTGAATTGTTATAGCACAATAATATTGCATCACCATCATATACAATAACTTGTTCAGTCATTCCCCAATAGATGGGGATCACCTCAATTTTCAGTTCTTTGCCACCACAAAAACAGCTGCTATAAGTAATTGTGTACATATAAGTCCTTTTCCTTTTATAATTCTTTGGCATACAGACCTAGCAGTGGTATTGCTGGGTGAAATGGTATGCACAGTTTTATCACCCTTTGGACATAGTTCCTAATTATTCTCCAGAATGGTTGGATAAGTTACCAACTCCACCAACAGTATATTAGTGTCTCAATTTTCCCACATCCTCGCCAACATTTATCATTTTCCTTTTCTGTCAAAATAACCAATTTGATAGATGTGAAGCAGTACATCAGTTGTTTTAATTTACATTTCTTTAATCAATAGTGATTTAGAGCATTTTTCATATGACTATGAGTAGCTTTGATTTCTTCATATGAAAATGGCCTGTTTATATCATTTGACTATCAATTGGAGAATTGCTTATATTCTTATAAATTTGATTCAATTTTTCACATATTTGAGAAATTAGGCTATTGTCAGAGAAATATGTATTTTTTAGTTTTCTTCTTTCCTATAATCTAGACTACATGGGTTTTGTTTGTGCAAAATCAATTAATTTAATATAATCAAAATTATCCATTTACATCTCATAATTCTCTCTATCTCTTAATTGGTCATAAATTCTTTCCTTATACAAAAATTTGGCAGGCAAACCAGGCCATGTTCCCCTAGTTTGCTTATGGTATCACCCTTTCTGTTTAAATCATGGATCCATTTTGACCTTGTTTTAGTATATATTGTGAGATGTTGGTATATACTTAGTTTATGTTATTTTTTTTCAATTTTCTAAAAAAATTTTGTCAAGTTTTGTCCCAAAAGCTGGAATATTTGGGTAGGTCAACACCAAATTGCTATGGTCATTACCTACTGTGTGTACTCAATCTATTCCACTGATCCACCAATATCAGCCAGGATCAGTTTGTTTCGATGATTACTACTTTGTAATACATTTTGAGATCTGGTCCACCTTTTCTCACATTTTTTTATTAATTTATTTTGAGTTATCAACAATCACTTCCATATGCTATTGAGTTTAAAATATTTCTCCCCCATTCCTCCCCATCACCCTCCCCAAGATGGTGCACAATCTGATATAGGCTATACATATACATTCCTATTAAACATATTTTCACATTAGTGATGTTGTTAGTAAGAATTGGAACCAATAGGAGGAACCACCAGAAAGCAAAACTCAACAGAAGAGAAAAAAAATAGCAAGTAGTATGCTTCAATCTGCATTCAAATTCCATAGTTCTTTCTTTGGATGTGGATAGTATTTTCCATCATGAGACCTTTGGAGATGTCTTAGATCCTTGTATTGCTGGGAAGGGCTAAGTTTATCAATATTAGTCATCGCACAACGTAGCTCTTATTGTGTACAATGTTCTCTTGGTTCTGTTCACTTCACTTAGTATCAGATTATACAAGTCTTTCCAGGTTTTTCTGAAATCAGCCTGCTCATCATTTCTTTTTCTTTTTTTTTTTTTTTGCTTTTTTGGTGAGGCAATCAGGGGTTAAGTAACTTGCCCAGAGTCTCACAGCTAGTAAGTTTTATGTGTCTGAGGCTGGATTTGAACTCAGGTCCTCCTGAATCCAGGGCCAGTGCTCTGTCCACTGCACCACCTAGCTGCCCCTCTGTTCATCATTTCTTATAGTACAATAGTATTCCATTACATTCATATACCACAACTTGTATAGCCATTCCCCAACTGATGGGCATCCTCTCAATTTCCAATTCTTTGCCACCACAAAAAGAGCTGCTATAGATATTTTTGTACATGTGGGTCCTTTTCCCATTTGTATGATCTTTTGGGATATAGCCCTAGAAGTGCTATTGCTGGGTCAAAGGGTATACACATTTTTATAGCTCTTTGGGCATAGTTCCAAATTGCTCTCCAAAATGGTTGGATCATTTCACAACTCCACCAACAATGCATTAGTGTTTCAATTTTCCCACATCTTCTCCAACATTTATCATTTTCTTGTTTTGTCATCTTTGCCAACCTGACACGTGTGATGCAGTACCTCAGAATTGTTTTGATTTGCATTTCTCTAATCAATAATGATTTAGAGCATTTTTCATATGACTATAGATGGCTTTAATTTCTTCATCTGAGAACTGTCTGTTCATATCCTTTGACCATTTATCAATTGGGGAATGACTTGTATTCTTATAAATTTAACTTAATTCTCTATATATTTTAGAAATGAGGTCCTTATAAGAGACACTGGTTGTAAAAATTCTTTCCCAATTTTCTACCTTCCTTCTAATCTTAGTTACATTAGCTTTGTTTGTGCAAAAAATTTTCAATTTAATATAGTCTTAGTTATCCATTTTGCTTTTTGTAATGTTCTCTATATCCTTTTTGGTCATGAATTCCTCTGTTCTCCATAAATCTGATAGGTAAACTATTCCTTGCTCTCCCAATTTGCCTATAGTATCAGCCTTTATATCTAACTCATGGACCCATTTTGACTTTATTTTGGTATATTGTGTGAGATTTTGATCAATGCCTAGTTTCTGCCATACTCTTTTGCAGTTTTCCCAGCATTTTTTTTAAAGAGTGGATTCTTATCCCAGAAGTTAGGGTCTTTGGGTTTATCAAATAATAGATTACTATAGTCATTGACAGGCATACTACTGTGTCTTGAATACTTAACCTATTCCACTGATCCACCACTATATTTCTTAGACAGTACCAAGCAGTTTTGATGATTGCTCCTTTATAATACAATATAAGATCTGGAATGGCTAGGTCACTTTCCCCTTCATTTCTTTTCATTAGTTCCCTTGATATCCTGGACCTTTTGTTCTTCCAAATGAATCTTGTTATTATTTTTTCTAACTCTATAAAATAATTTTTGGTAGTTTGGTATGGCACTGAATAAGTAAATTAGCATAGGTAGAATTGTCATTTTTATTATATTAGCTTGGCCTACCCAATGAGCAATTGATGTTTTCCAATTATTTAGATCTGACTTTATTTGTGTGAAAAGTGTTTTGTAATTGTGTTCATATAATTCCTGGTTTCGTTTCAGGAGGTAGACACCTAAATATTTTATAATGTCTACAGTTAGTTTAAATGAAATTTCTCTTTCTATCTCTTGCTGTTGGGCTTTGTTGATGATATATTGAAATGCCAGTGATTTGTGTGTGTTTATTTTATAGCCTGCAACTTTCCTAAAGTTATTTATTATTTCAAGTAGTTTTTTACTTGATTCTCTAAATCCTCTAAGTATATCATCATGTCATCTGCAAAGAGTGATAGCTTTGTTTCTTCTTTGCCTGTTCTAACACCTCAATTTCTTTTTCTTCTCTTATTGCTAAAGCTAACATTTCCACTTGGATATTGAACAAGAGTGGTGATAATGGACATTCTTGTTTCACCTCTGATCTTATTGGAAATGCTTCTAGCTTGTCCCCATTACATATGATGCTTGCTGAAGGTTTTAAGTAGATGCTATTTATTATTTTAAGGAAGACCCCATTTATGCCTATGCTCTCTAGTGTTTTTAATAGGAACAGGTGCTATATTTTGTAAAGTTTTTTTTCTGCAGCTATTGAGATGATCATGTGGTTTCTGTTAGTTTTGGTGTTGATATAATCAATTATGCTGATAGTTTTCCTAATATTGAACCAGCCCTGCATTCCTGGTATAAATCCTACCTGGTCATAGTATATTATTCTTGTGATAATTTGCTGTAATCTATTTGCTAATATTTTATTCAAAAATTTTGCATCTATATTCATTAGAAAAAATTGGTCTATAATTTTCTTTCTCTGTTTTAACTCTTCCTGGTTTAGCTATCAACATCATATTTGTATCATAAAAATAATTTGGTAAGGCGCCTTTTTCACCTAATTTCTCGAATAGTCTATATAGTATTAGAATTAATTGTTCTTTAAATGTTTGATATAATTCACTTGTAAATCCATCTGGCCCTGGAGATTTTTTCCTAGGGAGTTCATGAATGACTTGTTCAATTTATTTTTGTGAGATGGGTTATTTAAGTATTTTACTTCCTCTTCTGTTAATCTGGGCAATTTATATTTTTGTAAATATGTATCCATGTCACTAAGATTGTCAAATTTGTTGGCAAATAGTTCCTAATCATTGTTTTAATTTCCTCTTCCTTGGTGTCAGATTCACCCTTTTCATTCTTGATATTAGTGATGTGTTTTTCTTCTTTCTTTTTTTTAAATTAAATTAACCAAAGGTTTATCTACTTTATTGTTTGTTTTGTTTTTATAAAACCAGCTCTTAGTTTTATTTATTAGTTCAATAGTTTTCTTAATTTCAATTTTCTTAATTTTTCCTTTGGTTTTTGGAACCAAATTCTAATTTGATGTTTAATTGAGGATTTTTAATTTGTTCTTTTTCTAGTTTTTTTTAGTTGTATGCCCAATTCATTGATCTCCTCTTTTTCTATTTTATTTATGTAAGCATTTAGAGATATAAAAATTCCCCTAAGAACTGCTGTCGCTGCATCCCAGAAGTTTTGGTATGTTGTCTCATTATTGTCATTCTCTTGAATGAAGTTACTGATTGTTTCTATGATTCGTTGTTTGACCAAATCATTTTTTAGGATTAGATTATTTGGTTTCCAATAATTTTTTAGTCTATCTTTCCATGGCCCTGTATTACATATAATTTTATTGCATCATGATATGAAAAGGATGCATTTACTATTTCTGGCTTTCTACATTGGATTGTGAGGTTTTTATGCCCTAGGACATGGTCATTTTTTGTGTAGCTGCCATGCACCACCAAGAAAAAAAAAGTATGTTCCTTTATATCCCCATTCAGTTTTTTCCAGAGGTCTATCATGCCTATCTTTTCTAATGTTCTATTCACCTCCTTGACTTCTTTCTTGTTTATTTTCTGGTTAGATTTCAGAGAGGGGGAGGTTGATGTCTCCCACTAGTGTAGTTTTACTGTCTATTTCTTCCTGTAGCTCCCTGAAGTTCTCCTCTAAGAATCTGGATGCTATACCATTTGGTACATATAGGTTTAGTAATGATATTACTTCATTGTCTATGGTGCCTTTTAGCAGGATGTAGTTTCCATCCTTATTTCTTTTTATAAGATCTATTTTTGCTTTTGCTTTGTCTGAGACCAGAATTGCTACCCCTGCTTTTTTATTACTTCATCTGAAACATAATAAAGTCTGCTCCAGCCTTTTACCTTTACCCTGTGTGTCATTCTTTTTCAAATGTGTTTCCTGTAGACACCATATTGTAGGATTATGGTTTTTAATCCATTCTGCTATCCACTTCTGTTTTATGGGAGAGTTTATCCCATTCATATTCACAGTTATGATTACTATCTGTGTCTTTCTCTCCATCTTTCCCTCCCCTGTTTATGCTTTTCTTTCTCCTTTCTCCTTTTCCCTCCTCACTAGTGTTTTGCTTTAGACCACTGCCTCCCTGACTCCCTCCTCCCTCCTCCTTTCTATTATCCCTTTCCCTTTGCTTCCTCTTTACCCTTACTGCTTCTTCCCTCCCTTCCATCCCCCTCCCTTTTCTTTCCCTTTTTCCCTAATACTGCCTATAGAGCAAAGTTAGATTTCTATACCTAATTGATTATGTTATTCCCTTCTTGAGCCAAATCTGATGAGAGTAAGGTTCAAACAATATTTATCTCTCTCCCTTCTTTCCCTCTGCTGTAATAGGTTTTTGTGTCTTTTCCTGTAATGTAATTTACTCTTATCTGCTTCCTCCTTTCTCAGTACATTTTCTTAGATCAGATTAATCAACTTACTTGGATCCATTTAACCCACTTGATTAGACTTTTTTTTGATCATTATATCAAAGTCAACTTATATCCACTCCTTTTATTATACTCCTTTAACATGGTGTAATAACAATATAGTTTTTGAGAGTTACAAATGTCATCCTCCCTTGTAGGGATATAAACAGTTTTCCCTTATTAACAACATATTATATCTTTCTGTCCTATTTACCTTTAATGTCTCTCTTGAGTCTTGTACTTGCATATCAAATTTTCTGTTGAGCTCTGGTCTTTTTATCAGGAATGTTTGGAAGTCCCTTATTTCATTGAATATCCATCTCCTCCTCTGAAAGATCATGCTTGTTTTCACTGGGTAATTGATCCTTGGTTGTAATCCAAGCTCCATGGCCTTATAAAATATCATGTTTCACATCCTACAGTCTTTTAATGTAGAAGCTGCAGGGTCCTGTGTAATCCTGATTGTGGTTCCATGATATTCAAATTGTTTCTTTCTGGCTGCTTGCAGTATTTTCTTTTTGACCTGGTAATTTTGGAGTTTGGCTACTATATTCCTTGGCATTTTCAACTTGGGATCTCTTTCAGGAGGTTATTGGTGGATTCTTTCAATGGCCCTCTGATTCTAGGACCTCAGAGCAGTTTTCCTTGAAAGATACTGTCCAGGCTCTTTTTTTCATTGTGATTTTCAGGTAGACCAATAATTTTTAAATGTTCTCTCCTATATCGATTTTCTAGGTCAGTTGTTTTACCAGTGAGGTATTTTATGTTTTCATCTATTTTTTTTTTCTGTTTCTGTTTGACTGATTCTTGCTCTCATACAGGCATTAGCTTCCATTTGCCTGATTCTAATTTTTAACAAGTTGTTTTCTTCTATTAGATTTTGTATCTCTTTCCCCATTTGGCCAATTGTATTTTTTAGGAACTTGTTTTCTTCAGTGTACTTTCTTTCCAGTTGGCTAATTGTATTTTTTAAGGACTCTCCTACCTCTCTCATTTGACTTTTAAAATCCTTTAGATCTCTCCTAAGAAGGCTTTCTGGGCTTCAGTCCAGTTCATATTCCCTTTTGAGATTTCAAATGTGGGTTTGTTGACAATGTTGTCCTCTTCAGAATTTCTGCCTTGATCTTCACTGTTCTCATAATATGCATCTATGGTATGTTTCTTTTTGCTTATGGTGTCTGATTTTTTTCCTGATCTTTAAAGAGATTGAGGTCTCCTGCTGGTGAGCAGAGGGCACTGACCAAAGCTTCTTGTGTTGGGAGC
The DNA here is from genome assembly GCF_900497805.2 of Vombatus ursinus. Classification (NCBI taxonomy): domain Eukaryota; kingdom Metazoa; phylum Chordata; class Mammalia; order Diprotodontia; family Vombatidae; genus Vombatus; species Vombatus ursinus. Next base: position 7,886,736 of record NW_020950792.1, on the reverse strand, counting down.
CTAAGTCTTGGTCACTGGCTTTGTGCTGGGGTCTCCAATGTTGGCAATTGGAGGCTCTAGGGTTTGGCAGCTTACCTGATGTTGGGCTGGAATCAGCAAGGCTGAAACTCTCAGGCAACTTTAGGTTGCCTGCTTTTCCTTTCCTTTCACTTTCTTCAGCTCCCTTCAGATGGATGTTGTAGGGTATTTATCTGCCTGGGGCCCTTTGTAGTGCTGCTACCCTTGTTTTTGCTGAGGCACTAGGAGACCTGTTTGCTGTAGAATGCCTAGGCACCTGGTGGTTTTCTGAGCTGGTTTCCACCAGTTACCACACCCTCACTGAGGCACTCAAAGGTCCAGGTGTTAGTGTTTGCCTGCTTCTCCACCTGAGTTTCAGGATCTCCTCCTGGTATGCTGAGGTGGGGTTTTCCGCTAGCTTGCTGCTATGCCTCCTGTTCTGTACTGCTCCCCTTACCTCAGGGCAAGAAGGGCCTTTCCTATTAATTCCTCAAGTTACCTGGGCTACTGGACTGCTGCTCCCTGTCTTTCTTCTGGTTCAGCTGTTCCAGGTTTTTCTCCTGGGGCGATATATACTGGGCTTTCAGAGGTTGATAGGGAAGAGTAAGAGTGATTATGTTCTTATTCCGCCATCTTGGCCCACATTTTTTTTCATTAATTCCTTTGATACTCGTGACCTTTGTTCCTTCCAGTGAATTTTGTCATTTTTTTCTAGCTTTATAAATTATTTTGGTTGTTTAATTGGCATGGCACAAATATAAGTACATTAATTTAGGTAGAATTGTCATTTTTTTTATATTGGCTCAGTTGACCTATTAGCAATTAATATGTTTTCAGTTGTTCTGATGTCATTTATTTGTGTGAAAAGTGTTTTGTAATTTTGTTCAGATAGGTTTTTATTGACATGTAAATTCAAAATTATTTTATTTTATATATTTTCTATAGTTATTTTAAATGGAATTTCTTTTTCTATCTCTTGCTGTTAGACTTGTTGGTAATACATACAAATGATGATGAGTTATGTGGGTTATTTTGTATCCTACAACTGTGCTAAAGTTGTGAATTATTTCAAGTAGTTTTTTTTAGTTGATTCTCTAGGATTCTCCAAATATAATATTATCTGTGAAGACAGATACTTTTGTTTCCTCATTGCCTGTTCTAATTCCTTCAATTTATTTTTCTTTTCTTATTGCTATAGCTAGCATTTCTATTACAATATTGAGTTATAGTGGTGACAATGGACATCACTGCTTCACCTTGGAAAGCTTCTAGCTTATCCCTATTACAGATAATGCTTCCTGATAGTTTTAGATAAATACTACTTATCATTTTAAGGAAAGCTCCATTTATTCTTATGCTTTCTAGGGTTTTTAGTAGGCATGAGCAGAGTATTTTGTCAAATAGCCTAAATTGAATTAATTATATTATTACTGATAAATTATATATGATGTACCGAATTTGAAATGAACCCTACTTAAAAGCAAAATGAAATCTAAAATTAATATTTAGGAGTTTTTCAACTGAATCCACAAAACTTTGCAAATACCAATTGCTACAAAAATATTTTACTCTTTGTGCTATATTGTCACTAGAACTTGATAGCAAGTCAATAGAGAGAATTCACTGGTAGTGTATCTGTTGATTCAACACTGGAAAAGAACTGAAAAAAAAAAAAACATTTTTTTCCCTTAAAACAAGGCCTGGTTCCTGGCCCTGGCACTTGACCCTCACATAGAACTTAAATTTTAAAGGGTAATTATTGAAACTGAAGTGTTCTAAAAAAAAAAAAGCTAAACATACAAATAAAAATAATTCATCTATCTATGCTCTATAAATAGAATCAAAGGCAAAGGTGGAAAGAGCCAACTTACTATGACAAGTCAGGGAGATCTCTACAAACAAAATTCTGTAGCCAAATGAATTAAATGGGAAATTTTCTTCTCTTGAAATATGAAGAAATTGATCTGGAACATATATAGGGCCCCTTCCACATGTAAATAACTTATCATTTTAGAATTAGAAATAAGTTCTCCAATAGAACCTGTTCATCAGTTTTAAAAGTCTATGTTTTTGTATTGGTTTGCAAAGATAAATCTTTGTCATTCATATTTAGGGAAGTAATATTCTGGGATAAAATCTTCGGTGAAAGTGATGTTGATAGGTTCAAAGTATTAGTGGTTTTGTTGGCAAGAATTAGTATCTTGAATTGTGACTATTTCCTTATTGATATTTTTAGACAGGTTCTTGAAGTTTTCAAGTAGTTTATTTCCTTAAAAGCTAAATACAAACACTTTTAGGGTTTTTTGTACTATTTATAGCATATTTTATTAGAAAATATTTAAGAGGCAGCTAGATGGTGCAGTGAATAGAGCACTGGCCCTGAAGTTAGGAGGACCTGAGTTCAAATGTGGCCTCAGACCAAACACTTGACACTTACTAGCTGTGTGACCCTGGGCAAGTCACTTAACCCCAATTGCCTAAAAAAAAAGTATTTATATAGTACTAGAAGAGTTATGAATGACAGATACAGATTATAGGATCACTGTCTTATAGCTAGAAGGAATTTTAGAGACCCCAAATCAGCAATGTTTCATTTAACAGATAAACTGGAGTTTAGAAGTAATGAATATAGTGATATTCCAGATATTCTTCCCTTTAATAATCTAAGCTAAAGTTTATTCTGTGGCCACATTGTAATGTGTTTTGAGTATCCATACCTTAAATTATTCAATTAGAACTTCTATTTTATACCAATTCTCTATAAGAAATGTGGTAGAAGGTATAAATTTAGTGTTCAAAGGTGATGTCTGAAAGACAGCAATAGAAAGAGGTGTTCTGGAAGAGGAAAACTAAACCATTTTAGAAGGATGGTAGAAAACATATAAAACATTACATAAAGGCAATAAGAGTGGAAGAGAGGAATGAATGAATCCAGAATTTCACTTGATACAAAGAAGTGGTGATGCCACTTGACCTTGAACGATAAAATGCAGAAGGGGTCAAAGGAGGACTTTATCATTCTGTTATCACTAAAATAGCCTCAATTTTTGTAAGTGATTCTGAGAAACAAAGCTTAGGAATGAAAAATAAGCTAATTATGACTTGAACATACTTAACTTTTTAACTTTTGTTCCCATTATTAAAACTAACAAACACAAATTACAAAAATTCCAATCTTATTAACTTTCATTATGGACTATAATGAAAATGATATGAGACACATAAAATAGTAAGATGATGAAGTTTAACCCTTTCACTTCTAAGAGCAAATGCAAGTTGAACTTATGCAATTATAAAAGTTCAGATCTCTAAAATTCTTTCCATGAAGAGGCATAACTGTTTCCTGGGCAATAGTTAGAGGAGACCCTAGAGTGTTTTAACCAGTCTAGCCATAGGCAACTCTAAACTACCCCTCCATAAGCACATGGACATCCTGTGGGTGATGGTCTTTAGGAATGGCATTCCAATAAGGAACCTTTTCCAGTCTAGTTATATGGCACATATTTTGGCTAGCTTGAGTCTACTGTAATCTTTGAAATTATAGCAATGGAAAAAGTGAAAATAGATTCTGACAATTCATGAAATTCATCATCTTTCACATAAAAGTTATTTTATATGCATATCAGATAATAAATATAAGTAAAGTCTATTGGATACCTAGTCCTTGCTAAAATTTAAAATAAATCTCCCTTTTCTTTGGGTCATATCCTTTCTTTGGCAGTAATGTTAGGGAAAGCTGCCAAGGACTTTGAAAGAAAGAGCCACATGTAGCAAGTTCAATGACCTAGAAAGGGGAAGGATGGAGAGACTGTACTGCAAAGGGCAATCTGTCAGTAGAATATTCCATCTGTTGATATGCTCTTCAATATTTTCAAGCCTTTTATACGATCAATCTATAGAACCAAAAGGGTAGCAAAGTTTGTTTTTTTTAATACTTTGTAACACGAGTAGGTTACCTATCATCTTTCAATTAATGTGATCAGAATCATAACTAAGCCTATTTTGTTAGATTGAGATTTAGTTTTTTGAAATATCATTAAAGAATCTCTATGGGATGTTCTTTTCTTTAAAATTAAATTTAATTTAATAAACATTTAAATAAGTACCAATAGGTGTGTAAGACATTGGATATTCAAATATTAAAACGTTCCAACTTCTGTCATTGAGCAGCTAACATTCTATTTTTATGTATATTATAATTTTACTACAAAAATAGAACTCAGTTACATAATGAACAATGGTAGTACAGGATCGGGAAGTCATAAGAGAATAGAGGGTACTTCTTATGAAAAGCATTTAGATGTTATAGTTAACTAATTTCATTATGATGCAAGAGTGCAGAACATCAAGAAAGAATGTGTAGATTCACATTCTACCTTGATCTTACAATTTAGCAAATTATTCAGTTTTCTGAATCTCAGTTTACTCAATGGATAGATAGATAGATAGATAGATAGATAGATAGATAGATAGATTAGATTTATTGTGAGAAAGGTATTTTTAAAACTATGCAGCACAATGTAAAGATAAGTTATGGTTGTACTCATTGCTTCTTGTTGCTAGTATTATTATTTGGCGGCTGAGCAAGCTAGTAAATATTAGGTTACATTAAAAGCAGAATAGTACTCTATTGCTACTTTATTCTAATTTAGATAAAGAATGTCTTAAGTATTTTGCCCACCTACTGGGTCCATATTTTAACAAAGATACCGACAAGCTGGAAATGATGGAGCAAATGTTGATGAACAGGCTGATTAAGGAATTCAGAACTATGACATGTGAGTATCAGTTGAAAAAAAATGGGATGTTTACCTTAGAGAAGAATTAATGGGAAAATGTTAGCTCTCTTTAATGTATGGATGGTTTTTAGACAGAAAATAAATTAAACTAAATCTATTTCACCCCAAAGAGTAAAACTAGTAACTAAAGGTAGGTGATACAATGAGGCAGATTTATACTAACTATAAACATAAATAATTTCTAACAATTAGAGTTGTTCAAAAATAGAATGGAATATATCAAATAATAGTAAGTTATCCATAATTAGCAGTCCTCAAAAGGAATTACTTGACTGTGATGTGGTTGATGGCATTCATATTTTGGGTAGGTTTTGAGCTAAGTAAACTCTTAACCCCCTTCCAAATCTACAATTTTATGATTTTTTGTGCTTTTCCCTTTTTTTATTACTATTTATATGTAACTTTTTTTTAAATTTTGAGTTTCAAATACTTTCAGACCCCTTGAGAAGGCAAGAAATATATCAATTTAAACATATTCCACATTGGTCATATCATAAAAAAGCAAGACAAATAAGTGAGAAAACTATACTTAATTTGACACTCAGGGTTTATCAATTCTTTTTCTAAAGGAGGATAACATTTTTCATCATGAATCCTTTGAAATTGTCTTGTATAATTTTATTGATCAGAGTAGCTAAAGGTCTTTCACAGGAGATCATACTTGATCCTTACAATATTATTGCTGGTACTGTGTACAGTGATCTGGTTTTTCTCACTTCAATTCACATAATTTCACATAGGTTTTCACATGGTCTTCTGAAACCATTTGTGTTAACATTTCTTATAGCACAATAGTATGCCATCACAAACATGTCAGAATTTGTTTGGCCATTCCTCAGTTGACGAGCATCCCCTCAATTTCCAATCCATCATTACCACAAAAAAGAACTACTATAAATAATTTGTACATATAGCTCCTTTTCATTTAAATATATATGTGTGTGTGTATGTATAATATATATACATATACATATATACATATATATACATAAATATAAATATAAATATATAAATAAGAGTTGTATATATATAACTCTTTGGAATACAGACCTAGTAGTAATATTGCTAGATGAAAGGATATTTACAATTTTATAACCCTTTAGACCTAGTTCCAAATTGTTCTCCAGAATGATTGGACTAGTTCACTATTCCACCAAGAATTTATTAGTATATCTACTTTCCCTTATCTCCTCCAGCATTTGTCATTTCTGACAGATTTGAGTGGTATCTTTGTTTTACTTTGCCTTTTTCTAATCAATAGGGATTTACAGTATTTTTCCTATGTCTATAGATAGCTTTAACTTCTTCTGAAAACTACCTTTTCCTATCTCTTGAGAATTTTTCAGTTGGGCAATGGCTCATATTTTTATAAATTTGATTCAGTTCCCTATATATTTGAAAAAAGATGCCTTTATCAGAGAAGCTTGCTGCAAAAAAATTTCATTTCATTTCATTGTCTATGGTACCTTTCATCAAAAGGTAGTTTCTCTGATGATCTTTTTTAATTAGGTCTATTTTTTATTTCTTTTTTTTTCTTTCTGAGATCATGATTGCTATGCCTGTATTTTTTACTCCAGCTGAATGAAACATCATAGATTCTTCTCTTTTCCTTTATTTAACTCTCTGTGTGTCTTTCTATTTCTTTTTTTTTTTAGGCAATTGGGGTTAAGTGACTTGCCCAGGGTCACATGTCTAGTAAGTATCAAGTGTTTGGTCTGAAGCTGGAATTGAACTCAGGTTCCCCTGATTTCAGGGCCTGTGCTCTATCCATTGCACCATGTAGCTGCCCCATGTGTCTTTCTATTTCAAGTATGTCTATTATAACAATATATTCTTGGGTGATGGTTTCTAACCCATTCTGCTATCTGCTTCTGTTTTATGGGTAAGTTTATTCAAATCCTATTCACAGAATACCCTATGGTGTCTCAATGATCCACTGGTTGTGGAATAAAGTAAAGGAAAGACAGGTGGAAAGAATGGGTTCTGGCATGACCCTGGTTCAGGAAAAAGAGAGATCCCAACAGTAGTAGCATCACTGATGGCTTCCAAAATTAGTAGATTTCCCTCTAATTTTTGTACATATGAATGGTATTATCCATTTCATATATGTACATTTTATTTGCTGAATGGGGCAGAAAAAAAAACATTAACTTAAGGAGGGAAAAAAACAAAAAATCCTTGAGAAAGTTGTGAGGACTTGGGAGATATTGGATCCTCAAATGAATGTACTAAGAGAAACTGAAAGTAATTTTAAGTAATAAATACTGAATGAAGTCAATAGTGGGTGCAAAGCATTATTTTTAAAATTATTTCATTTAAAAATTATTATTCTCGAGTTTTGAAGGCTGTAAATTAGAAATTAAGAATCAGAGAACTCCTTTGGAGGTAATGGAAAAATTGCATATTATTTGTATTATATCTGATTGAACTGTGGATTTGGAGTTTTGATCAATCTGAGCTGGAGAAGGGCCACTACTCAAGAGCAGGCCATGGTTAGAGGCCTAGAAATTGTAGGATATGAGAAAGCAAGAAGAGAGGCCAGAGATCAGAAGAATGAAAAAACATAGCAACCAACTGAAAAGTGAAGATGATGTTGGAGACTGCCTTCTATTGCTTGAAAGCAACATAGTGGAGAATTTGGAGAGAGAACACCTGCTCCAAACTGAATCAGCTGAGAAAGCTAAACCTTCCTGTTGTGGGCTAGTTTCTTCTTAGGTCCATCTAGAGTTTGAGAGCTGATGAAAAAAAAAAATAAAAGCCTTTTAGATACTGTGAAAGCTAATTAGAGGAGGTCAGAATCATATTGACAAGAAGCACCAGCTACAACTAGAGAGACAGAGAGTCAGAAAGAGAGAGAGAGAGAGAGAGAACCCCTCAGGGGTATTGCTCTCTAATTCCCTAACTCTCTCTCTGGCTTTACAGAAATTGCTCAAAGTCTTAGACAATGAAGCAGAGGAACTTTTCAGTTCTCTGAAAAGAAAATTCTTGTCACTGACACATTTGAACACTTTTTCAGCAAACAACAAAGGCATCAAATCCAGAAACCTGTAGATCTTGGGTATGAGGCTGCCATTGAACTGAAGGAGTGAAATTCTACTATTTTGCTACAAGAGCTTAACATTGCTTTAATTGCCTGAAAGTTTCACAGAAGTAGATTCATTTGCAAGGAGAGCGGAGAGATTTGCAAGAGAACTATTGACACGTGGTGTAGATTCTTCCCTAGAAGAGAATATTGACAACCAGATCAACAGTCATGAGATGCCTCAGGAGCATAGTTTCCTGTAGTGAGGTAACACACTAGTAGCTTTTTCTAAGTATATGCTCATACCACTCCCCCCTCCCCAATTACTGTATAAATTGGTGGGAAAGTGTGACCTATATTTATGGGTAGACAGTTGTAGTTTGATTATTCTCATTTTTACCATCTTTTGAGTAGGTGTTCTCATGATATGTAGAACATCCAAGCTTATGTTATTTTGCTTTTGACTTGTGTTTTAATGTTTCATGCTAAACAGTTAATGGTTTCATCAGTGTCTGATTCATCTAAATATTAATCACATCAATAATCAACCAATAACTAGTTATAATAGCAAGTATTAGAGTATTTCCCCATATCAGAGTTATTATTTGGAAAAAGAGAATGAACAGAACGCATATGGACATCACTCTATCATGCTAGTATATGTACAGGTGATGATACATCCCTAGACTATGAATAAAGAGAGACTAGGGAGAATTGGAGTCAGTTTTTTGCTGTGACTGTATATATGTGTGTGTATATATAAGTGTGTGTATGTATATGTATACATGTATATATGTGTATTTATATATACACATAGGTAGGTATGTATGTGTATGTTTATACATATTATATATGTGTATATAGAATAGCTTCTGCTATGCTTTGTAATTCCACAATGGTATCTCTATACTCAGTTTTTATTTTACCTTTGATTTAGCAATGCATACTTTTCATGTGTTTAAAAAATTTAAGCCAATTTTTTGAACAAAATTTTAGTGATAATGAAGAAAAGTAAGAAAATTATTATTTCAAAGTAAGAAACTTTGGATTTCAAAGATTTTTGAGTAGATTGTCAGCTAGGATATACCTCAGCATTGCCATTACATTATTTTATCTCAATACTAGCACTGGGAAATATATACCAACATCAATGTTTGGCTTTTAGAAATCATTCCATAATTTCTATGAAGAACCCTTACTAGACAGTCATGTGTCACAATGACAAGAGCTTGACATTGACATCTCTACAACTGTATCAATAATAAAATTTAATACATACATTCTATTTTCAATTTCTGATACAAAGAAAATGTTTCACTGAGGTAGCTGATGGTACAATGGATAGGCTCTGGGTCTGGAGTAAGGAAGAACTGAGTTCAGATGTGACCTTAGATACTTACTAGACATGTGATTCTGGATGAGTCATTTCCCTCAGTTTATTCAACTGTAATTTGGGGATAATAATAGCATTTAACTGACAGGGTTGTTGTAAGGAAATAATGAGTAATATGTGCAAAAGCACTTAGCACAGTACCTGGCACACATTAGACACTTTATAAATGTTTATTCCTTTTCTTTCCTTTATTTGTTTGATTTTTTTTTGTCTTTAAACTTTTATATCAATGTATTACCACTTCATTTCATTAGAGTTAGGAAAATTTGACCCTATTTGATATGTAGAGCATCCAAGTTTATGTTAATTATTAAGCACAAGTCATAGAGTAGGAGAGAACCTTGAAGATAGTCTATCCTATTTCATCTAAGTTTACAAATAAAGAAACTGAGGCTTAGAAAGGAGAAGATCCTTAGCCAAGGTCATGCATATGGTAACAAAGACAGGATCTGAATGCCAGTCTTTTGACTCCAAGACCAGTGCTATCTTTATGCCATTTATTTTAATTTGACAAAGAAAGTATCAAAGATAACAATCGTTACACTATTGTGGTGCTTCACATTTTAAAATCAACTGAAGGGTGGTGACATTTGTGTCCACCAAATACTTAAATGACACCTGGCTATATTTATCTTCCTGGCATGCCATTTAGGAGATGTGTCTCAGCTGTTTTATCAGTTGTCTAAAGTATATTCCTGGACTAAGTCCAGCTGCCCTGGTCTCAATTCCAACTTGACTGCAATGCTGTTTGTAAGAGAATTTAAAGGTGTTAAAACAGTGACTAGTAGTTATAGACATTGTAAAATACAGGTTTACCTGTATGTCAGTGTGGTGTACAATTTGGCGATACATGACATTTTATTGTTTCCAAGGGATTGAACTGTTTTTTTCTCAAGTGATTCTAGTAAGAATTTTCTTTTTTTACGTTCCCCTTTAAAGTCAAGTCTTACGACCAGGCTATATTCTTTCAGGCACATTTGAAGGGGACCATGCCTTTGTAAGGAACCTAATGCCTTGTCAATGCCCATGAAAATGAGAATAAGTACAGATGCAGGAGGAGGTTACAATTGCCACATCCAAATGACTACAACATTCTACTTTAGTAACAGTCAACTTAGAACCTAAAAGAAGATTCTGCCCCCCTTCTTTGGTGAAGACATAGAATCCTGTACACCAGAAATTTAGTTGACCCTCTCAGAGACTTTGCTGATTCCCCAATTTCAAGAAGGAGAAAATATTGAATACTTTAAGTAAATATGTGATGTGGTCAATGCTTACATTTTACTGCTATTTGTCCCCTCATTCTCTGCTTATTTAGCTTGGAATTATGGCCATGAATTCTTTAAGTTGATTGGTAATAAAAGTTGCCCTAATAATGATATGCTATAAGCATTGCATGAACCATGTTAAGAAATGGATGAAATATAACATTTAAAAGGACCATTTAGATATTGGCACGGTCTTTGTGGGAACCAAAGAGATCACTTACATAGTGGCCTTCTGGTGCATTTAGCCAATGGCATTATCTTGTGTGGTTCCTAGCCATGAAATCCAACTTATACAGAGCTGGATACATCTCCAGAAAGATTAACTGAGATTCAATATGACTACAAGGTTCAAGGGTGAGGTAGGGAAGCGAGAGATTGTGTGTGTGTGTGTGTGTGTGTGTGTGTGTGTGTGTGTGTGTGAGAGAGAGAGAGAGAGAGACAGAGACAGAGGCAGAGACAGAGAAACAGAGAGAGAGACAGAGACAGAGAGACAGATAGAGAGACAGAAACAGAGAGAGACAGAGAGAGAGCACTAATCAAAGTGTCACTTGGGTGGTAGTCAACACATGAAATAAATTTATTTTCAGCATCATAAAACTAAGAGTTAATGAAGTCTTAAGTGAGAGAGTTTGTGTTACATGATTGGGACAGATCTTGTCTGTATATATGCATATCTGCCTATTTAAGTCCATCTGCCTATAAATTTGACACTCCTCATTTTTTCACTTCTTCAGTCAAAATATTTCTGACTCTTTAGTGTCTCCAGTTGCATTGATGACATTGCCTTCCTTTTACTTATCCATGGTTTCATACGTATACCAGTGCCATGCCAGGAAACTGAATCATTTCCATTTGAATTGTCTTAGGAAGATTCTGAAGATCACCTGGCAGAATAAGGGACCAGACACTGAGGCCCTTTCTAGAACTAAACTGCCAAGCATTCCAACTCTGCTTCAGAGAGCACAACTCTGATGGGCTGTCCACATTGTTCAAATGAAAAACTTACACTTCCCAAAAAGACTATTTTATGGAGAACTCACACAGGGCAAAGTTCACATGGTGGCTAGAAGAAGTGATACAAGGATACTCTTAAGATGTCTCTTAAGAACTTTGGAATTGATTATGTGACATGGGAGACACTGGTATAGCACTGCTCAGCATGGCATGCTCACATCAGAGAAGGTGCTATACTTATTGAGCAAAGCAGAAGTGAAGTAGCTCAAAAGAAATACGAGATGCACAAATTTAGAGAATCCACCACAAATGTTCATATGGGCTATTTGTACCTGACCTGTGGTAGAACATTTCGAGCTCTGATCAGCCACAGTCAGACACACTGTAACTTGACTCTAACATAGTGATGGCATTTTGGTCCTCTACAACAACGAAGGACAACAACCAACCAACTAACCAACTCATCTACATTTTTTGTTCATACATGTTATTCATAAAAAAGTGCTCCCCTGATATTTCATTTTGAATTTCCCTTTGATTCTAGCTCATTTCTACCTCTCACACCCTAGTAATTAATTCCCTCATGCCTTATATAGCCTTCCAATAAGGGAAGGCAAAAATTCTTTTTTTTTTTGAGGTATTATTTTTTTATTTTTAAATTTATTTATTTTTAGTTTTCAACATTCACTTCCACAAGATTTTGAGTTCCAAATTTTTACCCCATCTCACCCCTCCTCCCACCCTGAGATGGCATGCATTCTGAATATCCCTTCTCCTAGTCTGCCCTCCCTTATATCTTTCCCTCCCACACCCCATCTCTTATCCCCTTCCCCTTCTACTTTCCTGTAGGGCAGGATAGATTTTTATACACCATTTCCTGTATTTCTTATTTCCCAGTTGCATGTGAAAGCACTATTTTTTAAACATGTGTTTTTAAAACTTTGGGTTCCAAATTTTCTCCCTTCCTCCCTTCCCACCCACCCTCATTGAAAAGGCAAGCAACTCAATATAGGTTATACATGTGCAGTTATGCAAAATACTTACATAGTAGTCATGTTGTGAAAAACTATTTCCCTTAATCCTATCCCACCCCCCC